>NC_058085.1:210916607-211235146 GCF_014858855.1 Bufo gargarizans | reverse complement strand
AAGTCTACAGAAAATTAATACAAAATCTGTATATGTGCAGGGACAGATTTATTAATCCTGTTAACGGTGCAAACTTTGGTTGTCTAGACATGCACCAAAGTGGCTCATTCTGGATAATAAATTTGGTGCATGGCTAGACAATTTTGTTAACTTTATACCAATTTTATTCAAAATTTGTGGCTCAATTTTGGCACAAACTGTTGTACTTTTATTTCCTACTACTTTTTTTTTTTCATTTCCATTCCGTTTTTTGCGTTCCTTATACGGTCCATATACGAAACCATTAATTTCAATGGGTCAGCAAAAAAACCGGAATGTACTCCGTATGCATTCCATTTCCGTATTTCCGTTTTTCCGTTCCGTTCAAAGATAAAACATGTCCTAATATTGTCCGCATAACGGACAGGGATACTACTGTTCTATCAGGGGCCAGCTGTTCCGTTCCGCAAAAAACAGAATGCACACGGATGTCACCCGTATTTTTTGCGGATCCTTTTTTTTGCGGACTGCAAAATGCTAAAAAAGCCATACGGTCGTTTGCAATAGGCCTAAGCCACATCCTTTGCGAGCTAGGTAGAGTGAATTTTTCTAAAACTAGTTGTTCCTGATTGCACCAAATTGCAACAATTAATTGTTTTGCATTTTTTTTTGCATTTTTAGACCATTCTGAGATTTGCTTTGTCGTTTGTTTTTCAACATGCAGCATGATCTTAGCATTTTTTCTGGAATTTTTTGTCTAAAGGATTTGAATAACAACAGAAAAAAAATCCTGTTGTACAAATATAAAAATGTCAACAAAATTATGAAAACCACCTGAAATTCAATATGTTTTTTTTTTTTAAGCATTTAAAACGCTGGAAAAATAGTGTGTGTGAAGGAGCTTTTAATATTAAATGCAGGGATAGGATCCATCAATGACTTTTGGGATTAGGCTTAATTAGAAAAACTGAGGATGAGCTTCCCATTCCAGTAGTTATTTTAATGTGTAGCTATGAGCACCCTGGGTTTTGTGCAATTTAAGAAAGTACAATGTTTTGTCCGAAGCATGAGGAAAATATTATCAAATAATATAAAACTCAGCATTAATGCAGTGGGACATAACATTGCTCATGCTTCTCATGATATAGTCAATGAGTTAGCAATTGTTTTCTGTTTCTACAACTCCCGTGGCAAGAGGAGACAAAACAGATTACCAATATTGCAATGAAAAGGTTTATCTCCCTCCTAGTCTTCTCTGTTGATCTCTGAAATAAGCACACTCTCCTCCTTCCATATTTTGATTAAACTCATATTTCCTGGGAAAGGAGAGTAAATAAGTGAACTGCTCAGCAAATTTAGAATACTTAAGGTCTGCGCATTTGAGCAGCCGTTATGCTGATTAAATTTTCTGTCCTTCAGGAATTTCAGGAAATTACTTTTGATCGTCAATAACACAATTAAGTAAAATACACACACATTAGCATGAATAATTGATAAGAAATTATGTATTACCACGAAATACTGATTTAATAATTCATAGCTCCTACGTAGTGACTGTGGAGTGCATGAGGGCTAGAGGGTAGGGTGGGGGTAGAAGCATTCAATGTAAGCACTAGTGAGGCTCTCCCAGGATGCGCATGTATTGTCATTGTGTAAATAAAGATATGAAGTGTAATTTCTGTCTCATGTTTGGATCATTCTGGAATATATATAGGCTTCAGATAAAGTTTTATCTTAACAGAGGAAAAGGTATATATTGTGCTTAATATCTTTTATCCCATAATTGTTACATAGTTACATAGGTAAAAAAAAAAAAAAAAAGGCACTGGTCCGTCAAGGTCAACCTTTCTCAGATCAGTTATACAACATTAAAGGTTTTCTGTCACCTGAAAAACGGGTACTAAGCTGGCTGACATTAGCGATGTGCTAATGTCAGATGAACATAACTATATTAGTATATTAGTCCTAACTCACTGCCTGAAGCCTTTATTGAGAGGAACAATCTTGCATAATATGCTAATTAGCCTCTAGGAGCGGGAGGGGGGGGGGGGGGGGGTTGCACCTGCTCCTAGAAACTCTGTTTGCCCACCTCTTTTCATGCCCCTCTTATCTTGATTGACAGGGCCAGTACAGTGCTGCTCTCCTCCCACTGGCCGTGTCTACTAAGAAAACCTGCACCGTCCCGTTCAGTATTCGGCGCAGGAGCAGTGAGGGAAGGACGCTCAGCGGCTGCTGGCTTCCTTACTGTGCCTGCACTGAATTCGTCACAGTGAGGAAGCTGGCTGCTTGAGAATGTCCTTCTCTCACTGCGCCTGCGCCGAATACTGAACTGGACAGCGCAGGCGAGAAATTTTCTTAGTAGACACGGCCGGCGGGAGGAGAGCAGCGCTGTCCTGTCAATCAAGAGAAGAAGGGCGTGAAAAGAGGTGGGCAAACAGAGACTCTAGGAGCAGGTGCAACACCCCCCTGCTCCTAGAGGCTAATTAGCATATTATAAAAGTTAGTTTTTCTCAATAAAGGCTTCAGGCAGTGAGATGGCAGTAATATACTGTAGTTATGTTCAGCTGACATTAGCACATCGCTAATGTCAGCCAGCTTAATACCCATATTTCAGGTGACAGAAAACCTTTAAAAGGGGTATTCCCATCACAATGATCACAGTTTAATCTGTTAATAGGATGCCAGTGATCATTTTTGCAAATAAATTGTATAAGCAAATTCCCACCCTTCTTGATCAAATTCTCCCTCCTACCTCATTGCTGTCCATCGGCCGCTCTTCCACAGATGAACCATATCGATCCAGTGGCCGGCCTCTTATTTCAATCATGAACGAGGACGCATGCGCTGTTCTTTATTCCTTTATTCCTTTGTGCCGCGTTTGAAACAGAGCAGCGCATGTTCTGTTTGCAGTGCAGACTTCGGAGTTAGGTAATAAGAAGGAGGAGGTAAGTGCAGGACTATCGCTGGACTGACTGCTTCCGCTCTGCTGTGTAAGTGAAAGCATGTGCTCGGCATGACGCATGACTAGCTGTGGGAGACCGGTCACTGCGCGTCTGCCGCTCTGCATGCCGCATCCTCCAGCTCTCACACTGAGCAGACATTGCTTTTGCGCTGAGCCCCATTGTCACTGGCACCTTGAACCTGAAGGTCACATGACAGCTGTTCAGAGTCCTTCTCTGATAAGGTGCCTCCTGCTTTGCGCTTCTTGCCTAGAGGATTATTAGTCTGCTAGCAGCTGCTTCTACATGATGCTTAGTACTGTCTGCCGCTTGGAGGGTCTTCATGACCCCTGCAGCTTCATAGAGCCCCAGGCTCCTGGTTCACATGGATGTGATAGAGGAAGTCACTCTTGTGGCGTGGTCTTTTCTATCATTTTCTCTGGAATGACAGCTGGATCTGTTCCAGTGTTACCCTTCAAACGGCCTCTGTCCCTGGTGCCTAAAGGTGGCAACTAGAGTTGAGCGGATACCTGGATGTTCGGGTTCGACGGGTTTGGCCGAACTTTGGAAAAAATAATAATCTTGATCTAGGAGGACCGGGTCCATATGGAGTAGGAGGTTGAGGAGTCAGTGAATGTGGCAGTGTCGGTGGAAGCTGCGGTGAAGGAGGAGGTAGCCTACACTGGTTTTTGGTTTTAAATGTTATTTTTAAAATTAGGGAATACCCCAAAACATTAGGAAATATTACCTGTGATAACCCCCTCTAGTCATGCTAAACATACACTCACCTAAAGAATTATTAGGAACACCATACTAATACGGTGTTGGACCCCCTTTTGCCTTCAGAACTGTCTTAATTCTACATGGCATTGATTCAACAAGGTGCTGATAGCATTCTTTAGAAATGTTGGCCCATATTGATAGGATAGCATCTTGCAGTTGATGGAGATTTGAGGGATGCACATCCAGGGCACGAAGCTCCCGTTCCACCACATCCCAAAGATGCTCTATTGGGTTGAGATCTGGTGACTGTGGAGGCCATTTTAGTACAGTGAACGCATTGTCATGTTCAAGAAACCAATTTGAAATGATTTGAGCTTTGTCACATGGTGCATTATCCTGCTGGAAGTAGCCATCAGAGGATGGGTACATGGTGGTCATGAAGGGATGGACATGGTCAGAAACAATGCTCAGGTAGCCCGTGGCATTTAAATGATGGCAAATTGTCACTAAGGGGCCTAAAGTATGCCCAGAAAACATCCCCCACACCATTACACCACCACCATCAGCCTGCACAGTGGTAACAAGGCATGATGGATACATGTTCTCATTCTGTTTACGCCAAATTCAGATTCTACCATTTGAATGTCTCAACAGAAATCGAGACTCATCAGACCAGATATCATTTTTCCAGTCTTCAACAGTCCAATTTTGGTGCGCTCGTGCAAATTGTAGCCTCTTTTTCCTATTTGTAGTGGAGATGAGTGGTACCCGGTGGGGTATTCTGCTGTTGTAGCCCACCTTTCTTTCTCATTCTGACATTCAGTTTTAAGTTCAGGAGATTGTCTTGACCAGGACCACAACCCTACATGCATTGAAGCAACTGCCATGTGATTGGTTGACTAGATAATCACATTAATGAGAAATAGAACAGGTGTTCCTAATAATTCTTTAGGTGAGTGTATGTTCAGACCCCCTTGTAATGCCCCCAGTTGAGCTAATAACCCTATAGTTTATTACAGATGCCTATGCAGGCGTTGAACCTATCTTGTCCCAGGTGAAAATTTAATTCTTCACTTTTATTATTATTTGGGTTAAAATACGTGCTTTATACCTTTATTTAATTTTACTTGATGAACCAAATAATAGAAAAAGATAAAAAATGCAGTAAACACTCCACTGCGTGGTCAAATGATGCTCAGTGAGTCAGGAGGGAGAGCACGTGCACTATCTCTCACCCCTGTCACGTATAGGCAGTTAGCTGCCTTCATGTCGCTTGCAGTGACACCTTCATCTAGGCTAAGTTGTGAGAGCTGAACTCACTCTTCCCACTTCTAATACAGCACATGGATAGTACCATATATTAGCTGACCTCTGTCTATCCCTTTGGTGGTGCACACTGCGTACATAACATTCACGGTTTGAATACCATATCACACTGCTAAACTACTCTAGCTTTCATAAGTGGGTCATCCGGACTACTGCTAACTAACTGACAGTGGAGTAGATCGCTGATTTAAAAGCTAAATCTGCCCCCCAACATGTTTTACCAGATAACTGGCTTCTTCAGGGGATTTGGGCAGCAATGAATACCCTAATAGAACGAAAGTTTATATAGGGGGTAATGTGACTGACAGACTTTGCACCCAGTACAAGGAGTGACTGAGTACCTGTCACCTGCCTGCGACTGTTTCGGTATTCTTTCTTCTCTTTTGCTACAAACTGCCTGCGACTGTAACCACACCCCCATGATGAGGTCAACTACCAAACTAATAAAGAAGAAAAAGAAAAAAAAGTGACATGAGTTACATCATGTGTCTATAACCACACCCCCATGACGAAGTGAGCTACCAGTCTGCGCCATCTACCTATATCATCATCCCTGCGTGCCATAACTTATAACTAGACGTCGGTACATCATGTCATCTGTGCACCATAAGAGTGCTGTGATTAGTGATATTAGTATTAGTATCTAAAAATAAGACTAGTCAAATTAAAATAAGTAGATGTAATGCTATATAAAAGTGATGAAATACTTATAAATAAACAAATGTTAAGTGGGCTCTAAACCCTACTGCCCTAATTAGTATATTTTATATATAATACTACATGATGATCTGTAATAGCCAAGTGTCACTCACTACTGAGATGTTGTATCTTTTAGGTACTGTATCGACTATATTTCCTCAGCTGTATAATTTAAAGGGGAGGGGGGGCACATAGGATGATGATGCAGAATGAATCTGCCATGGGATTTATACTGTATTACAGCATTGCTCAAGTATTATGTGACATGAGCATCTGTGTTACTAGTACCATATCTACGCGGTGCCTCGGCTATATGGTTTAAGCGTGGTTTCCCAGGCAATGGTGTTCCATGGGGGTTGATCCATATTGAAGCACAGGTCACACTTACAGGCACAACTTTGTTTTCAAATGTAGTAGTACGTGCTGATTGCTACTATAAGATACATTCTTAGTCTGGTTAGTAAGGTGGAAAAACCTCTATTTTCAAAACAACATGATCTGTAGATAGGGTGCTCAAAATTTTGGTTCTATATACATAGATGTCAACTGACACTTGAGCAATGAAAAAAAAATCATGAAGTAAAGATAACTAGAACTATCTAATAATTTATTACCACATACATCCTCTTCCTCATTTTCACAGGAAAGTGGTAAATGCAAATCCCTCATTAAGCCCCTTTGGACTGAGGCTATCAAGTCGATAGATACATCTTGTTTCTTCTTTCAGAAGGATAACATCAAGATCACCCCTTCTGGCGCCTAGAGTCTTTTTACAGATGCCCCAAAATTTGAGTACTTTGTGATCTCCATCATGATAAGCCCTTACATGTCTGGAGATTGACGTGTCTGCCTTGGTGTTAATGCTGCTGATATGCTGGCAGATTCTTCTCCTGAACTCTTGGGACGTCTTACCGACATATATCTTGGGACATGAGCATTGGACGGCATATACTTAGCCTTTGGTCTTACAGTTTATATATTGTCTGATATGGTATTCTTTTCCATCTGCAGGATTAGTGAATGATCAACATCTTCTCACAAGAGGGCAGAACACACAGTCACCACACGGGGACGTGCCCACTATTTTAGATGTTAACCAGGTAGTCTTTGGTTGTTCCGGGGCGATAGAAGCTATGGACCAACACATCCTTCAAATTCCTACCTCGATGGTAGGTGACACTGGGATTCTGCGTGATAAAATTCCTGAGATCATTATCTTCCCACAGGACATGCCAGTGTTTCTTCAGAATCCGAAACACTTGATTGTTTTGGGCATCAAAGGTGCCGATGCATCTAACAACTTGTGCACCAGATGTCTTTGGTGCAGCGTTTAACAGTTCTGTCCGATTGATATTGCTTACTCTAGCAAATGCCTGATGCAAGACCTTTTTGGGATATCCCCTTACACGAAAACGACCGTACAGGGTATTACTCTCTTTAGTAAAACTGGCATCGTCTAAACAATTCCTGCGGGCTCTGATATACTGTCCCACAGGTATCCCCTTTCGGAGTGGTTTCGGGTGGTAACTATTCCACTGCAATAAATTGTTCATCGCTGTGGGTTTCCGTTGGATCTCAGATTGGATGTGGCCATAAGGGTCCAAGAACAGTCTGAGATCAAGGCAGTAGGGTTTAGAGCCCTATTTCATCACTTTTATATAGCATTACATCTACTTATTTTAATTTGACTAGTCTTATTTTTAGATACTAATATCACTAATCACAGCACTCTTATGGTGCACAGATGACATGATGTACCGACGTCTAGTTATAAGTGTTTGCGCAGCCGCTGAGTGCGCAGTATTCTCCTTGTTGAGAATCAAAGTCTGCGCGCATGCGTGGTTCAATTAAAGTGCCGCTGTCCGTGCAGTAATCTCCCCGTTTAGAATTGAAGTCTGCGTGTATGCGCAGTTCAATTAAACGAGGCCTTACGTTCTAAGTGTCGGCGCAGCTACTGGAAGGGCAAGACGTCACCGATGACGCTCTCTGTAAGCGACGTGGATGACGATGGCATGCAGGGATGATGATATAGGTAGATGGCGCAGACTGGTAGCTCACTTCGTCATGGGGGTGTGGTTATAGACACATGATGTAGCTCATGTCACTTTTTCTTTTCTTTATTAGTTTGGTAGTTGACCTCATCATGGGGGTGTGGTTATAGTCGCAGGCATATGACAGGTACTCAGTCACTCTTTGTACTGGGTGCAAAGTCTGTCAATCACATTACCCCCTATATAAACTTTCAGTCTGATAGGGTATTCATTGCTGCCCAAATCCCCTGAAGAAGCCAGTTATCTGGTGAAACATGTTGGGGGGCAGATTTAGCTTTTAAATCAGCGATCTACTCCACTGTCAGTTAGTTAGCAGTAGTCCGGATGGCCCACTTATGAAAGCTAGAGTAGTTTAGCAGTGTGATATGGTATTCAAACCGTGAATGTTATGTACGCAGTGTGCACCACCAAAGGGATAGACAGAGGTCAGCCAATATATGGTACTATCCATGTGCTGTATTAGAAATTGAGAGTGAGTTCAGCTCCCACAACTTAGCCTAGATGAAGGTGTCACTGCAAGCGACATGAAGGCAGCTAACTGCCTATAAGTGACAAGGGTGAGAGATAGTGCACGTGCTCTCCCTCCTGACTCACTGAGCATCATTTGACCACGCAGTGGAGTGTTTACTGTATTTTTTATCTTTTTCTATTATTTGGTTCATCAAGTAAAATTAAATAAAGGTATAAGGCACGTATTTTAACCCAAATAATAATAAAAGTGAAGTATTACATTTTCACCTGGGACAAGATAGGTTCAACGCCTGCATAGGCATCTGTAAATAAACTATTTGATAAAGCTTACCCAGGGTATGTCTCAAATATAAATAAATGTCCCCATAGTGCCCCCATAATTTGCAAGTATAAAATACCCCTTCTTAGTGCCTACCGTAGATGACTCCATAGTACTCCTCTCCCCCTTCCCCATAGTACCCACCATGTGTCCCAGTATAAAATGCTACTGTACAGAGCCCCCATATAAAATACCCCTTCTATGTGGCCTCAGAAGATGCCCCTATAGTGCCCAACAATAACATGCCAGTAACAAGAGCCCCCCATCACATGCCAGTAATAAGAGCCCAGCCCCCATCACGTGCCAGTAATAAGAGCCCAGCCCACATCACGTGCCAGTAATAAGAGCCCCCCAATGTTCTAGTAACAAGAGCCCCCCATCATGTGCCAGTAATAAGCCCCTCAATGTGAAGTAATAAGCCCCTCCCAATGTGCCAGTAATTAGCCCCCCCAATGTGCCAGTAATAAGCCCCCAATGTGCCAGTAATAAGCCCTCCGCCGCTGGCACAGGCAGATTACAATGGAGATGAGCGCAATGCAAGAGCTCATCTCTCTGTACCTGACTGCGGCAGTGCGGCGGCGGCTCACTTGGGGGGGGGCATTTTAGTTGTGGGGGCACATGGGGGGGCACAGCGTGATGTAGGGGGGCCGTGGCCCCCTCTGGCCCCCCCCCCTGGCGATGCCACTTCCAAGGGGTAAAGGGCAAGCTCAGGCCATGTGCCCAATTTGGAGACCCCTAAGTTGCAGTGGCTGACCCCTGTCAGTCAGTTCGTGTAGGTGAGTGCACACTTACTGCCCCACCATGTTGCATGTCCCCGTGATGTTCACGATCCAATTTGATATCTGCTCTATCAACTTTCGATGTTCTTTTATGCGCCTACCTATGGTGATTACGGGTGGCGGGGAATCAGGGTGCCAGGCCGGAGAGGGAGCATGAGAAAAAGAGACCAAATTTAAGGGAGGATCCATTTTTTTCAAATTTAAAATTAGAGTTGAAACATGGGAGAAATTATTAAAGCATAAAAGTGTGACAACTTTTCAAAGTTTAAGCATTGAATGTAAGGATGTGGTGCACATTAATTACTGAATAATTTATTAAATTTTATTCCCTGTCACCTATGCATAGCAGGTGTTTATTCACGTCTAAAATTGTATGTCAACTCAAGAATGTAACAGAAAAGTTATTTAAATTTATTAAGCTGTCAACTAGGTAGAGCAAAAATTTTAACTGACAATTATTGAATTTTTTCGGTCTACTAGGTACATCACACCTAGTTAGGGTGAATTTCATCCTAAAATGTAAATGACAATTTTTTTTATTTTTTTTTAACCAGCCTACTAGGTATAGCAGTGGTACTATACACCCCAAAATTGGTTAATTTAACCTGAAAAAGTAACTGACAAAGTTTTTTTTTTTTTTTTATCTGTCTACTAGGTATAGCAGTGGTACTATACACCCAAAAATTGGTTAATTTCACCCGAAAGAGTAAATGACAATTATTTTTTGTTTAACCCCTTTAACTTAGCCCTATTTCACCTTAAGGACTTGGCCATTAACAAGAGCCCCCCTTATTGTGCCTGTAAAAATATTGTAAAAAAAACAAACAAAACACTTATACTTACTGTTGAGGAAGGGTTGAGACGTATGCATATATATCCATGCATTCCTGCAAACACGTGCGGGCATGTATGGTATATATGCATACGTTAACCACCACATCATGGGATGATGTGCGCAGGTGTGCCCAGCATTTGCGCACGTCTGCCCATGGTGATTCCCAGGGGCTCATGGTGGCCCCTGTGGGAAATATGTGCCCCCTTAGTATATATATTGTTGAGGAAGGGTGGAGCGTGTTGTATGGGTGTATGTATGTGTATGTATTGGCGGTGCAGAGGGCGATGTGCACAGATGTGCCCAGCACCTGTGCCCATCCGCCTCCGATATTCCCCAGGGGCTCATCCATGCCCCTGTGGGAATTCATATATTGTGGCCCGCGAATACATATACATATATACATGTGTATATATGTGATGTGCCCCTTTAATCAATATATATATGTGGCCCCTTGATATATATGTGGCCCCTTGATATTGCCCCCTTGATATATATATATATATATATATGTGCCCCTTGACATGCCCCCTTGAAATATATATGTGCCCCCTTGATATTGCCCCCTTTGATATATATGTGCCCCCTTTATGCCCCCATATGTACTGTCCGTTCATATATGCTTATAGATGTGCCCCAAGCATCTATGGGCATATATGCCGGAATCATGCTGCCTGCTGGAGGGGTGGAGGAGACCGACAGTTGGACAATCATGTCCAGCGTCGGCCTCTACAAAGGACAGAGGATCAATGAGATCCTCTGCCCTTTGTCACCATCTCCAATCGCGCCGGAGATGGTACGCCTAACAGAGACATGGGAACAAAGAGTTCCCATGCCCCTGTGAGTGGCTGACCTCCGGCGCTGTAATTACAGCGCCGGAGGTAGGTGTCCGCTTCACAGGCGGGAGGATCAAAGGATCCCCCCCCCCCCTGGAAGCGCGCTCCGAGATCCTCGGGCCGGCGCGGTGACGTCACATCACCGCGCCGGCCCACGTGTTCAGGCCGGCCGTGCGCATGCGCACGACGGCAAAAGGAGGACTGCGAGCGGGCGCCGCCAAGTTTAAATAGGCGGGCGGCGCTCCGCTCAACAGTCGGATAAACCACCGGGCAGGACATCATCCCCTGGACTGACGAGCCCCCCTGGACAACGAGCAGACCCTAAGTATCGCCAATAACCCCCCACTATCCCACCAACGAAACCCCATTAACCCCCCACTATCTCCTATTAAGCCCCCCCACTATCCCACCAACGATTAACCCCTCAATAACCCCCCACTATCTCCTATTAAGCCCCCCCCACTATCCCACCAACGATTAACCCCTCAATAACCCCCCACTATCTCCTATTAAGCCCCCCCACTATCCCACCAACAATTAACCCCTCCATAACCCCCCACTATCCCACCAACGAAACCCCATTCCTATTAAACCCCCCCCACTATCCCACCAACGATTAACCCCTGCCATACCCTCATTCCCCTGGTATTAACCCCTGCCATACCCTCATTCCTTTGGTTCCCCTGATTAACCCCTGCCATACCCTCATCCCCTGGTAACCCCTGCCATACCCTCATTCCCATGGTTCCCCTGATTAACCCCTGCCATACCCCCATTCCCTTGGTAATCACCCCTGCATTGGTTTGTGGTCTGCTTTACCCCAGCACGACCACCGTTAACCCTCGTCGTGCCCCCTAGGGATATAATATTAGTCAGGTGGGTGGGTTGTTAATGTTACTTGTATGTATGTATAGTTAGTTTGTGGGTGGAATTTGGGAACGTGTAGAGTAGTTGAGTACTGTATATTTAGTGTTGTGTTGTCAGTATTGCGTGCGTAGTGTATTGTAATAAATATTGTGTTACTTGTACCCTTTGTATAGTGTGTACTTGTTAGCGGTAGTAAGTAAGGCGCATGCAGCTAGTATAGTGATTAGTGTAAGGCATAGCGAAGATATTGTGTAATTGTTATATAAAGGCATAAATAGGCAGAGTCATCACCAGACGGCTCCTCCTATTTAGGAATATTAATTATCGATATTCGCTTAATATTGGTGATTAATATTCCCCCTTTACATATATATATATATATATATATATATATATATATATATATGTGTATGTATATTTATTTATATTTATATAGGACTGTGGCCCCTTGTTCTATATATAGATATATTTATATATCTATCTATAATCCCCCTTAGAATAATATATGTATGATTAATGTATACATGTGTATGGATGTGCCCCAAGCATCCATACACATGTATATTATACAATATCCCCCCCCCTCCCTACACCTGAAACCAGGTGCATCGGTGTTAATGTGCCCCAAGCATTCACACCGATGCAATCTGGCTAATTGCATCAGAATGACCAGACAAGGGTCCAGTCATCCTGATGGATACAAAGAGCTCAGATTCAACAGAATCTGAGCCCTTTGTTGTAATTACCTCCAGCTCTGCTGGAGATAATTATGCATGATAGAAGAAGGGGAGAAGCCTCCCCTCCTTCTGTTATGCACATTCCGACAGCAAAATTGACATCTCGCTGGCCGGAATGCAGAGTGCCACAGGCGGGAGATCAAAGGCTTCTCCCGCCTGTTGGCTGCAGCGCGTCCTCGATGTGCGGGCTGGCGCAGTGACGTCATATCACTGCGCCGGGCCCACGTGGATGATGGGCGCGCGCCCCCTGGTGGGCAGCGCGGGAGTGCGGGCCCCTGGGGATAAATATCCGGCGGCCCCGACACCCAAATAGTTAGGGTCAGGACCCCCACCTTGAGGAAAGCGCGTCCTGCGCTCCCGAAGAGGGAGAGAGGATCGGGACCCCCCACCTGAAAGGGCAGCGCATCCTGCGCTCAGCCTGACAGGACCCCTGCCGCCCCTACCCCCCAGAAGGAGGAGAGCACGATCGGCGCTATGAACAGAGCAGCCCCCTGGCTGGCGAGGACCCCCCTGGACGAATGAGCAGACCCCTGGATGCGAGCAATATAACATGAGTATCACCCCCTTATTCCCTGACCCCCTGCTACAATATTTAACCCTATAACCTCTGATCCCACCAACGATCCCTACCACTATCCCACCAACGTACCATTAACCCTACCCTATCTCTAATCCCTATCCCACCACCCTACTTGCCTTAACTCCTTCCCTGCCAGAACCCCAGCTCCCCTGCTGGTATTCTATACCCCTAGATATCCCCTCTGGTTACCATACCCCCTTAACCCCTGATCCACCCTGTTCCCTGGTTTACCCTGGCAGTTAGCCCCCCCCCCCCCTGGTTTAACCTCAGCACTCACTTGCAAGTAACCCTTGCAGTGCTGAATCTATAGTGTCTGTGGCCTGCACTCGCCCCTGCAGCGCCACCGTTAACCCTTATTGTACCCCATAGGGACAGAAAGTAGTCAGGTGGGTGGGTTGTGAATATACTTGTATGTGTGAATTGTATAGATAGTTTATGGGTGGAATTTGGGAACGTGTAGTGTAGTTTAGGATTGTATATTTGTAGTGCTGTGTATTTACTGTATATTGTGTGCGTCAGGTGTTAATAAATACCGTAATATTTGTACCCTTTGTGTAGAGTGTACTTGTTAGCGGTAGTGAGTCAGTTAGGCGCATGCAGCTAGCGTAGTGATTAGTGCAAAGCATGGATGTCAAACTCATGGCCCTCCAGATGTTGCAAAACTACAACTCCCAGCATTCCCTGATAGCTGCAGTATGCCCAGGCATGATGGAAGTTGTAGTTTTGCAACAGCTGGAGGGCCACGAGTTTGACATCCCTGGTGTAAAGTATAGCAAAAGTATTGTGTTATTGATATATAAAGGTATAAATAGGCGGAGTCATCACTAGATGGCTCCTCCTATTTATGAATATTAATTATCGATATTAGCATAATATTGGTGATTAATATTTCCCCCTTTACACTTACCTAGGCCTTGCAAATCTGACCAGTGTCAATTTAAGTGGTGATAACTTTCAAACGCTTTGACTTATTCAGGCCATTCTGAGATTATTTTTTCATCACATATTGTACTTCATGACATTGGTATAATGAAGTAAAAGAAAATATTTGTATTTATAAAATAAATACCAAATTTACCAAAAATTTGTAAAAAATAGCAAATTTCCAAGTTTCAATTTCTCTACTTCTATAATACATAGTAATACCTCCAAAAATTGTTATTACTTTACATTTCCCATATGTCTACTTCATGTTTGGATCATTTTGGGAATGATATTTTATTTTTGGGGATGTTACAAGGCTTAGAAGTTTAGAAGCAAATCTTGAAAATTTTCAGAAATTTTCAAAAACCAATTTTTAGGACAGTTCAGGTCTGAAGTCACTTTGTGAGGCTTACATAATAGAAACCACCCAAAAATGGCCCCATTCTATAAACTACACCCCTCAAGATATTCAAAACGGATTTTACAAACTTTGTTAACCCTTTAGCTGTTCCACAAGAATTAATTGAAAATAGAGATACAATTTAAAAATTTCACTTTTTTGGCAGATTTTCCATTTTATTTTATTTTTTGCAGTTACAAAGCAAGGGTTAACAGCCAAACCAAACTCAATATTTATGGCCCTGATTCTGTAGTTTACAGAAACACCCCATATGTGGTCATAAACCGCTGTACAGGCACACGGCAGGGTGCAGATGGAAAGGAATGCCATATGGTTTTTAGAAGGCAGATTTTGCTGGACAGTTTTTTTTTACACCATGTCATATTTGAAGCCCCCCTGATGCACCCCTAGAGTAGAAATTCCATAAAAGTGACCCCATCTAAGAAACTACACCCCTCAAGGTATTCAAAACTGATTTTACAAATGTTGTTAATCCTTTAGATGTTCCACAAGAATTAATGGAAAATAGAGATACAATTTCAAAATTTCACTTTTTTGGCAGATTTTCAATTTTTATATTTTTTTTTTTTACTTTTACAAAGCAAGGGTTAACAGCCAAACAAAACTCAATATTTATGGCCTCGTATTCTGTAGTTTACAGAAACACCCCATATGTGGTTGTAAACCATTGTACAGGCACATGGCAGGGCGCAGAAGGAAAGGAATGTCATACGGTTTTTGGAAGGCAGATTTTGCTGGATTGTTTTTTGACACCATGTCCCATTTGAAGCCCCCCTGATGCAACCCTAGAATAGAAACTCCATAAAAGTGACCACATCTAAGAAACTACACCCCTCAAGGTATTCAGAAAAGATTTTACAAACGTTGTTAACCCTTTAGGTGTTTCACAAGAATTATTGGCAAATGGAGATGAAATTTCAGAATTTAAATTTTTGGGCAAATTTTCCATTTTAATCAATTTTTTTCCAGCAACAAAGCAAGGTTTAACAGCCAAACAAGACTCAATATCTATGGCCCTGATTCTGTAGATTACAGAAACACCCCATATGTGGTCGTAAACAGCTGTACGGGCACACGGCAGGGCGCATAAGGAAAGGAATGCTATATGGTTTTTGGAAGGCAGATTTTGCTGGACTGTTTTCTTTTACACCATGTCCCATTTGAAGCCCCCCTGATGCACTCCTAGTGTAGGAACTCCCCCAAAAAATTGCCCCATTTTAGAAACTACGGGATAGGGTGGCAGTATTGTTGGTACTAGTTTAGGGTACATATGATTTTTGGTTGCTCTATATTACACTTTTTGTGAGGCAAGATAGCAAGAAATAGCTGTTTTGGCACCGTTTTTATTTTTTGTTATTTACAACATTCATCTGACAGGTTAGATCATGTGATATTTTTATAGACCAGGTTGTCACAGATGTTGCGATACCTAATATGTATACTATTTTTTTATTTATGCAAGTTTTACACAAGGATTTCTTTTTTGAAGCAATATTTTAGTGTTTCCATAGTCTGAGAGACATACCGTATTTTTCGCCGTATAAGACGCACCTAGGTTTTTGGGGAGGAAAATAAGAAAAAAAAATGTTTTAACCAAAAGGTGTGCTGTGGGTTTGGTGGGTTTGGAACTAGGTGGTCTGTGGATGGCACTATTACTGGGGATCTGTGGATGACGGACACTGTTATGGGGGGATCTGTGGATGACGGACACTGTTATGGGGGGATCTGTGGATGACGGACACTGTTATGGGGGGATCTGTAGATGACGGACAATGTTATGGGGGGATCTTTGGATGACTGACACTGTTATGGGGGGATCTGTGGATGACGGACACTTATGAGGGGATCTGTGGATGACGGACACTGTTAGGGGGGAACTGTGGATGACAGACACTGTTATGGGGGGATCTGTGGCTTTCACTGTTACAGGGGGATCTGTGGCTGGCACTGTTACAGGGGGGGATCTGTGGATGGCACTGTTATACATGTGTCATCCACAGACCCTCCCAGCCCATAACTGTGCCATCCACAGATCCCCCGCCGCTCCTGTATACTAATATAATATGTCTTATTCAATTAATAGTTATTAAATATGCCTCTTTATTCCTAAAAGTACCTTAAATCCTAAGCGCTTCAGTACAATGCCGGCAGGCCGGGCAGCCGGCGCGGCGCGTCACTCACTGACGTCACTTGCCTGCGCCGCCTGCTTCATTCATAAAGTAGGCGGCGCAGGCACGTGACATCAGGGAGTTACGCTGCCGCCCGCCCGGCCTGCATTGTACGGATGAGCTTAGGATTTAAGGTACTATTAGGCATAAAGGGGCATATTTAATAACCATTCATTGAATATGACATATTTTATTAGTACACCGGAGCGGCGGGGCGGGCCTTTAGTACAGTGACTGCACCGCCCCGCCGCTATTGCCGGCCCCAGCTCCTCCTCCCAGTCCCTCCCCGAGTCCTCGCTCTCTTTACATCGCTGCCAGCGATGTAAAACTGACTGCATTCGCCGTATAAGACGCAGGGGCATTTCTCCCCCATTTTGGCGTTATACGGCGAAAAATACGGTAATTTTTTTAGTTTTTGGGCGATTACCTTGGGAAGGGTATGATTTTTGCTGGATGAGATGACGGTTTTATTGGCACTATTTTTGGGTGTGTTTGATTTTTTGATCGCTTGCTATTACACTTTTTGTGATGTAAGGTGACAAAAAAATTGTTTATTTAGCACAGTTTTTATTTAAAATTTTTTACGGTTTTCATCTGAGGGGTTAGGTCATGTGATATTTTTATATAGCTGGTCGATACAGACGCGCCAATACTTAATATGCATACTTTTTTTATTTATGTAAGTTTTACACAATGATTTCATTTTTGAAACGAAAAAAATAATAATCATGTTTTAGTGTCTCCATATTCAGAGAGCCATAGTTTTTTCAGTTTTGGGGTGATTATATTAGGTAGGGTCTCATTTTTTGCGGGATGAGATGACGGTTTGATTGGCACTATGTTAGGGTGCATATGCCTTTTTTATCGCTTGCTATTACACTTTTTGTGATGTAAGGTGACAAAAAATGGTTTATTTAGCACAGTTTTTATTTTTTATGGTGTTCATCTAAAGGGTTAGGTCATGTGATATTTTTATAGAGCCGGTCGATATAAACGTGGCGTATACTTTTTTTTATTTATGTAAGTTTGACACAATAACAGCTTTTTTAAACCCCCAAAAAATTATGCTTTAGTGTCTCTATATTCTGAGCCATTTTTTTTTTTTTTTGGGGGGGCGGTAGGAGCTCATTTTTTGCGAGATATGATTTGCCAGATAGATTGGTACTATTTTGGTGGGCAAACGCCTTTTTGATCGCTTTCTCTTGTACTTTTTGTGATGTAAGGTGACAAAAAAATGATTTATTTAGCACCTTTTTTTTTTTTTTTTTTTTTACAGTGTTCATCTGAGGGGTTAGGTTATGTGATATGTTTATAGAGCCAGGCGATACGGACGCGGAAATACCTAATATGTATACTCCCCCCCCCTATTTTTTACCTTTTTTTTTTTTACTTTATTTGGGGGAAATGACGTTTTTGTTTATTTTTTGGGGGGTGGGCAAACTTTTTTTTCAACATTTTTTCACTTTATTTTTTGTCCCACTTTGGGACTTGAACTTTTGGGGGTCTGATCCTTTACAATGCATTCCAATACTTCTGTATTGGAATGGATTGGCTTTATGAGTAATACTGTGTGTATTACTCATACAGCTTCCGGCCTGTTAGATCCATGGGGCTGGATCTCACAGGCTCGTCACCGGAAGGCAGCGCGATGCCTTCCTTAGACATCGTGCTGCCTTTCATGCCATCGGGTGCCCCCCACAGCCACATGGGGACCCAATGGCACCGCCCACCTCCGCCGCAAACCGCAGGTAAAAGCCACAAACCACAGGTCTGAATTGACCTGCGGTTTGCGGCGATCTCTGATACGGGGGGGTCACCCCCCCCCCCCCGGCGTTGTGACAGGATTCCCGCTGAATTATTTCAGCGGGCATCCTGTTCCTATTAACACCCGCCGCGCCGCAATGTACTTTTAAAGTTAGAACGTACCAGTACGTCCTGAGTCCTTAAGGGGTTAACCTGTCTACTAGGTATAGCAATTCAGAAAATCCCAGCAGTCGTGTCTTCAAGTATATGATGTTTTATTGCATCAAATCAAAAGATGTCTTCAATCCAGGATGCGTTTCGGCTAGCATGCCTTTAGTTGGACATCTTTTGATTTGATGCAATAAAACATCATATACTTAATGACACGACTGCTGGGATTTTCTTTGAATATTCGTGGAGACCTTTTCCTATACCGTGCAGCGTGCAACACCGAGTGAGTGACAGCTGTTTCTCTTGTACTAGGTATAGCAGTGGTACTATACACCCAAAATTGGTGAATTTCACCCGAAAATGTAAATGACAATTTATTAATTTTTTAACCGGCGAACTAGGTATAGCAGTCATACTATAGAACCAAAAATTGGTTAATTTCACCCGAAAAAGTAAATTACATTTTATTTTGTTTAACCTGTCTACTAGGTATAGAAGTGGTACTATACACACCAAAATTGGTGAATTTCACCCTAAAATGTAAATGACAAAGTAGTGAAAGGATATAAAATAAAACATGTAAAAAAAATAATGTATTTATGAGGTGGAGTTCCATATGGAGTAGTAGTTTGAGGAGCCGGTGGACGTAGCAGAGTAGGTGGAAGCGGTGGTGGAGGAGGAAGAAATAGCCAACACAGGTTTTTGGTTTAAATTTAATTTTGTAAAATTAAGGTACACTCCAAAAGAGTGTGAAATATCCAAAATACAAACATGATCAATTGCGTTGCAGTATAACAATGGCTGGTTAGTGCCGGTTTACATGTTTATTCTGCACAAGGTATGGACAAGTCCTGGGGGATCCATGCCTGGTTCATTTTAATGAACGTGAGCTTTTTCACATTGGCTGTGGACAGGCAGCTGCGCTTGTCTGTGATGACGGCCCCTGCCGTGCTAAACACACGTTCAGATAATACACTGGCTGCAGGGTAGGCCAGCACCTCCAAGGTGTAAAGGGCAAGCTCAGGCCATGTGCACAATTTGGAGACCCAGAAGTTGAAGGGGGCAGACCCGTCATTCAGTACGTGGAGGCGTGTGCACACATACTTCTCCACCATATTGGTGAAATGCACCCTCCTGCTAAGATGTTCCATATCAGCTGGTGGTGCAGGTTGTTGTGGCATGCTTACAAATCTTTTCCACATTTTGGCCATGCTAACCCTGCCTTCTGAGGTGCTGGTGGTGCCCTAGCTGTGTTGGCGACCTCTTCCTCGTCCTCTGCCTTCGCCTTGTGCTTCCACTGTGCCCCCGCTGTCAGGTGGGAATGCCACCAGAAGCGCGTCTACCATCGCGCGCTTGTATTTGTGGAATCCTACTATTGCGCTCCAGTGACGGAATTAAGGACGGTACATTGTTCTTGTAACGGGGATCCAGCAGCGTGGCCACCCAGTAATCAGCACAAGTTAGAATGTGGGCAACTCGGCGGTCGTTGCGGAGACACTGCAGCATGTAATCGCTCATGTGTGCCAGGCTGCCCAGAGGCAACGAAAAGCTGTCCTCTGTGGGACGTGTATCGTCTGTGTCCTCTGTATCCCCCTATCCACACACCAGTGATGGCCATGAGCTGGTCTGGGTGCCACCCTGCTGTGAGCATGGTTCCTCCTCCTCCATCTCCTTATCCTCCTAAACCTCCTCATCCTCCAGAACTGTGCCCTGGCTGGACAAATGTGTACCTTAGGTTTGTGGGTGCAGGAACCCACTCTCTGAGCCACTTGGGAATGACTGGCCGGAAACCCTACGAAATGATCCCTCTTCCTCCTCCTCCTCCTCCTGTGCCACATCCTCTTCCATCATCGCCAGGAGAATTTTTTCAAGGAGGCATAGAAGTGAGATAGTAACGCTGAGAACGGCGTTATCGGCACTGGCCATGTTGGTGGGATACTCAAAACAGTGAAACAAGGAAAACAGGTCTCGCATGGAGGCCCACTCATTGGTGGTGAAGTGGTGCTGTTCCGCCGAGCGACTCACCCGTGCGTGCTGCAGCTGAAACTCCACTATTGTCTGCTGCTGCTTGCACAGTCTGGCCAGCATGTGCAAGGTGGAGTTCCACCTTGTGGGCACGTCGCATATGAGGCGGTGAGCGGGAAGGCCGAAGTTACTCTGCAGCGCTGACAGGCGAGCAGCAGCAGGGTGAGAACGCTGAAAGCACGCACAGATGGCCCGCACTTTATGCAGCAGCTCTGACATGTCGGGGTAATTTTAAAGGAATCTCTGCACCACCAAATTCAGCACATGCGCCAGGCAAAGGATATGCGTCAAACGGCAAGTCACAGAGCTGCTACGAGATTTCACCCATTATCGCACACCACCAGGCCGGGCTTAACGCTGTCTGGCACAAACCACTCATCGATTTGTTGTTCAAGGCCCATCCACAGCTCCTGCGCGGTGTGAGGTTTGCCCCCCAAACAGATAAGTTTAAAAACTGCCTGCTGTCGTTTACACCTGGCTGTGCTGAAGTTGGTGGTGAAGGTGTTACGCTGACCGGATGAGGAGCTGGTAGAGGAAGAGGAAACAGAGTAGGAGGAGGAAGCAACAGGAGGCAACTGAAACGCCCTGCAATCCTCGGTAGTGGAAGGACATGCGCCAAACTGCTATCTGCCTCAGTCCCAGCCGCTGTTATGGAGATATAACGGCCCTGACCGTGCTTACTGGTCCACGTATCCGTAGTCAGGTGCACCTTGCCACAGATGGCGCTGCGCAGTGCACACCTGATTTTGTCCCCTACTTGGTTGTGAAGGGAAGGGATGGCTCGCCTTGAAAAGTAGTGGTGGCTGGGCACGACGTACTGTGGGACAGCCACCGCCATAAGGCCTTTAAAACTATCCGTCTCCACCAGACAGAATGACAGCATTTCGAAGGCAAGTAATTTAGAAAGGCTGGCATTCAGGGCTAGGGATCGCGGTTGGGTAGGGGGGTACTTCCTCTTCCTCTGCAGCGTTTGGGATATGGAAAGCTGAACGCCTCCGTGAGACATTTTGGAGATGCTTGATGACCCAGGTGTTGGTGTTGCTGGCAGATCCTCTGTTTGTGGGGTGCCAGGTGGCACTGTCATTCCAGAAGTGGATGAAGAGGCCGCGACTGCAGCAGAAGAGGAAGCAGGAGGGGCCAGAGACCTTTCTTGGTTTTTGAGGTGTCTACTCCACTGCAACTCGTGCTTTGAGGAGGAGCTGGTAGAAGATGAGGAAGCAGAGTAGGAGGAGGAAGCAACAGGAGGCAACTGAAGCGCCCTGCAATCCTCGGTAGTGGAAGGACATGCGCCAAACTGCTATCCGCCTCAGGCCCAGCCGCCACTGCATTTACCCAGTGTGCTGTTATGGAGATTTAACAGCCCTGACCGTGCTTACTGGTCCACATATCCGTAGTCAGGTGCACCTTGCCACAGATGGCGCTGCGCAGTGCACACCTGATTTTGTCCCCTACTTGGTTATGAAGGGAAGGGATGGCTCGCCTTGAAAAGTAGTGGCGGCTGGGCACGACGTACTGTAGGGACAGCCACCGCCATAAGGGCTTTAAAACTATCCGTCTGCACCAGACAGAATTACAGCATTTCAAAGGCAAGTAATTTAGAAATGCTGGCATTCAGGGCTAGGGATCGCCGGTGGGTAGGGGGATACTTCCTCTTCCTCTCCAGCGTTTGGGATGTGGAGATGCTTGATGACCCAGGTGTTTGTGTTGGTGGCAGATCCTCTGTTTGTGGGGTGGCAGGTGGCACTGTCACTCCAGAGGTGGATGAAGAGGCCGCGACTGCAGCAGAAGAGGAAGCAGGAGGAGCCAGAGACCTTTCTTGGTTTTTGAGGTGTCTACTTCACTGTAGCTCGTGCTTTGCACTTAAAGCCTGGTCATGCAGGTTGTGATCAAGTTGAGAACGTTTATGCCTCGCTTCAGGCTCTGATTGCACAGCGTGCAAACCACTTGTGTCTTGTCGTCAGCACATTGCCGGAGAACTTGCCACGCCAGGGAACTCCTTGGAGCTGGCTTTGGTGTGCTCGGTCCCTTGCTCCGGTTTACAGTAGGAGGCGTACATCAAGAAGACAGCCGCTCCGCTTTTGCACCCTGCTCCCTCTTCTGCTCTGCTGGTGGCTCTGTGGGACCACCGCCTCTTCCTCCGAACTACATCGGTCACTCGCATGATCTTGATTCCATGTGGGGTCGAGGACCTCATCCACCTCAACATCATCTTCCACGAGTCTTCATCCCTGACTTCCTTGTCGGTCTGCAAAATGGCTTTATTTCAAATGGCTGTATTTTTCAAATGCCTGATTCAAACACCTGTATGTAGAGGGGGTATATCACACGGTCAGCACCACTGTAGGCCTGAAGTAAATATATCTTTGCCCAAAATGGCTGTATTTCAAATGGCTGTATTTTCAAATGCCTTATTCAAACCCCTGTATGTAGAGGGGGTATCTCACAGGGCCTGAACCACTGTAGGCCTGAAGTAAATATATATTTTCCCAAAATGGCTGTATTTTAAATGGCTGCATTTCAAATGCCTGATTCAAACCCCTGTATGTAGAGGGGGTATATCACAGGTCCTGAACCACTGTAGGCCTGAAGTAAATATATCTGCACAAAATGGCTGTATTTCAAATGGCTGTATTTCTTGCCCTATATGGGTGTTAAATTAATAGTAGAATAGAACAACAGTATGTAAACGGTGTATCTCACACAGTCTGAACCAGTGTAGGCCTAAATTAAATATATCTTTGCCCAAAATGGCTGTATTTCAAATGGCTGTATTTCTAATGCCTGACTCAAACCCCTGTATGTAGAGGGGGTATCTCACAGAGCCTGAACCACTGTAGGCCTGAAGTAAATATATATATTGCCCAAAATGGCTGTATTTTGAATGGCTGCATTTCAAATGCCTGATTCAAACCCCTGTATGTAGAGGGGGTATTTCACAGGAACTGAACCAGTGTAGGCCTGAATTCAATATTGGTGCATCAAATGGCTGAATTTAAAATCTCTGAATGTAACCCAAATGTATTAAGGGTGTATCTCACAATGACATCTGCATCAAAGGCTGCCAACTAAATTGTTTGTGCCCAAACAAGTGTTTGTTTAACAACTGAATTTGACAGCAGTATATAAGCCTGTAACTTCACACTGATGTTGCAAGGCCGGAAAATAGTGTTTTTTTGTCAAAAAAGTGTGTTTTTCAAACCCCAGAAAATGATGGGTTTATTTCTAGCTTAAATTGCACACTGACTAATCAAGATGTTGTACAGGTCCTTCTAAAAAAAATTGCATATTGTGATAAAGTTCATTATTTTCTGTAATGTACTGATAAACATTAGACTTTCATATATTTTAGATTCATTACACACCAACTGAAGTAATTCAAGCCTTTTATTGTTTTAATATTGATGATTTTGGCATACAGCTCATGAAAACCCAAATTAAAAAAATTAGCATATTTCATCCGACCGATAAAAGAAAAGTGTTTTTAATACAAAAAAAGTCAACCTTCAAATAATTATGTTCAGTTATGCACTCAATACTTGGTCGGGAATCCTTTTGCAGAAATGACTGCTTCAATGTGGCATGACATGGAGGCAATCAGCCTGTGGCACTGCTGAGGTGTTATGGAGGCCCAGGATGCTTCGATAGCGGCCTTAAGCTCATCCAGAGTGTTGGGTCTTGCGTCTCTCAACTTTCACTTCCCAATATCACACAGATTCTCTATGGGGTTCAGGTCAGGAGAGTTGGCAGGCCAATTGAGCACAGTAATACCATGGTCAGTAAACCATTTACCAGTGGTTTTGGCACTGTGAGCAGGTGCCAGGTCGTGCTGAAAAATGAAATCTTCATCTCCATAAAGCTTTTCAGCAGATGGAAGCATGAAGTGCTCCAAAATCTCCTGATAGCTAGCTGCATTGACCCTGCCCTTGATAAAACACAGTGGACCAACACCAGCAGCTGACATGACACCCCATACCATCACTGACTGTGGGTACTTGACACTGGACTTCAGGCATTTTGGCATTTCCCTCTCCCCAGTCTTCCTCCAGACTCTGGCACCTTGATTTCAGAATGACATGCAAAATTTGCTTTCATCCGAAAAAAGTACTTTGGACCACTGAGCAACAGTCCAGTGCTGCTTCTCTGTAGCCCAGGTCAGGCGCTTCTGCCGCTGTTTCTGGTTCAAAAGTGGCTTGACCTGGGGAATGCGGCACCTGTAGCCCATTTCCTGCACACGCCTGTACACGGTGGCTCTGGATGTTTCTACTCCAGACTCAGTTCACTGCTTCCGCAGGTCCCCCAAGGTCTGGAATCGGTCCTTCTCCACAATCTTCCTCAGGGTCCGGTCACCTCTTCTCGTTGTGCAGCGTTTTCTGCCACACTTTTTCCTTCCCACAGACTTCCCACTGAGGTGCCTTGATACAGCACTCTGGGAACAGCCTATTCGTTCAGAAATTTCTTTCTGTGTCTTACCCTCTTGCTTGAGGGTGTCAATGATGGCCTTCGGGACAGCAGTCCAGTCGGCAGTCTGTCATGGAACCATGAACCAGACGTACAACAAGAGATGAGTGGAAATAAGAAGGCTTTATTGAAAATAAAGCTGTAAGGCAAAAGTCCAAACGGATGGCTAAACCGAAGCAGGGTCTTGCGAAACCAGAGATCAGGAACCAGAAGGGTAGTCAGATGAAGCCAGGATCAGGAACCAACAGGGTAGTCAGACGAAGCCAGGATCAGGAATCAGCAGGGTAGTCAGACGAAGCCAGGATCAGGAACCAGAAGCAGCAGCAGTCTTAGAAGCATGTGAGCACAGGAGGACCAAGCAGGGAACTGAAGCCACAGACCTCCTATATATATGAGCTAGGCATCCAGCTCCTCCCAGTGGGAAGGAGGAGCCGCAGGGTGGGAGGCTACAAGAAACCCAGAAACAAAGATGGCCGCCAGCACATGTCAAACGAAGGAGAACAGCAAGGAGGTAAGACCATGACAGTACCTCCCCCTCAAGGGCCCCTCCTCTGCGGAGTAAGGAACGGTTTCTGAGGGAAGCGTGCGTGGAAGGCTCGGAGCAAGGCAGGAGCATGGACATCTGCGGAGGGAACCCAGGAACGCTCCTCTGGACCATAACCACGCCAATGGACCAAAAACTGCACCCGGCCGCGGACCAGGCGTGAGTCCAGTATATTGCTCACCTCATACTCCTCACGATTGCCCACTTGGACCGGACGAGGCCGAGGAATCGAGGAAGTGAAACGATTACACACCAGTGGCTTCAAGAGGGAGACATGAAACACGTTGGAGATCCGCATGCCAGGAGGAAGCGCAAGGGCATAGGCTACCGGGTTTACCCTGCGAAGCACTCGGAAGGGACCAACAAAGCGAGGCGCCAGCTTGGGAGTGGGCACTCGAAGGTTGAGGTTGCGGGTGGACAACCATACGCGGTCTCCGACCTGGTAGGAAGGAGCGGGCGCTCGTCTGCGATCAGCCTGGAGTCTCTGGCGCTGCGCAGAGACCTCAAGGGACCTCTGGATCTGTACCCAAGAAGCACGTAGGACGGAAAGGTGATCCTCCACAGCCGGAATATCCTGGGGAGAGAATACCTCCGGTAACACGGCAGGTTGGAACCCATAATTGGCCATGAAGGGAGACGTCCCAGAGGAAGAGTTCACCGCCGTGTTCCTGGCAAACTCAGCCCAAGGCAGGAGGTCAACCCAATTGTCTTGGTGATCGGAGACATAGCAACGAAGGAATTGCTCCAAGGCCTGATTGGATCGTTCTGCGGCCCCATTGGACTGAGGGTGGTAGGCCGATGAGAAAGAGAGATGAATCCCCAACTGGGAGCAAAAGGCGCGCCAGAACCTGGACACAAACTGACTCCCCCGATCCGACACAATCTCCTTGGGCAAACCGTGCAACCGGAAGACATCCCTGGCAAAAATCGAGGCCAACTCTTGTGCAGAGGGTAACTTCTTGAGAGGTACACAGTGGCACATTTTGGAAAACCGATCCACTATCATGAGAATGACCGTATGGCCTCGGGATGCAGGGAGGTCCACAATGAAATCCATCCCCAGGTGTGACCATGGACGCTCCCCGGTGGCTATGGGTTGCAAAAGGCCCAACGGAAGGTGCCGAGGGGACTTACTCTGGGCACAAACGGAGCATGCCGCTACATATGCGGCGATGTCGGAACGTAGAGAAGGCCACCAGAACAGACGTGAAACAGCCCAGGACAGCTGATTCTTTCCAGGATGCCCCGCGGCCTTGGAGTTATGGTAGGTTCGCAACAACCGAGTGTGCAACTCCTCAGGCACAAAACACCTGCCGTTGGGTCTCCCAGAGGGAGCACCAGATTGAGCCGCCAAAATCTGCTCACCCAGGGGAGAGGTCAGGCTGGTGCGAATGGCGGCCAGGATCTGATTCGGAGGTATGACCGAAGTCGGAATCGACTCCTCCCCGGACAGCTCGGAGTACTGCCGTGATAAGGCATCCGCTCTGATGTTCTTGGAACCGGGTAGGTAGGAGACCACGTAATTAAAACGTGACAAGAACAGAGTCCATCTGGCCTGACGTGGTGTCAATTTCTTGGCCTCAGAGAGGTAGGTCAGATTCTTGTGGTCCGTCAGGATGAGAACCGGAACCACCGAGCCCTCGAGCAAGTGCCTCCATTCTTTAAGGGCCTGCACGATGGCCAATAACTCCCTGTCACCAATCTGATAGTTGCACTCCGCGGAAGACAGTTTCCGGGAGTAAAACCCACAAGGAAGCAGAGGACCCGCTGGTGTTCTACGCTGAGACAGGAGGGCGCCTACTCCCGTCTCAGACGCGTCCACCTCGAGGACAAACGGCAACCCAGGGTTGGGATGCGACAGAATCGGAGCCGACACAAAGGCGGACTTTAGAGCCTCAAAAGCTCGGATGGCCTCGGGCGGCCAGACCTGGGGATTACTGCCCTTCCTGGTCAGATCCGTGAGAGGCTTGGCTAGCATGGAAAAGTCCCTGATGAACTTCCGATAATAATTGGCGAAGCCCAAAAAGCGCTGCAGGGCACGAAGACCACTGGGCTGGGGCCACTGTAAGACAGCCGAAACCTTCTCAGGATCCATGGAGAACCCCTCAGCGGAAATGATGTAACCTAAGAAGGTTACCTGGGATCGGTGAAATTCGCATTTCTCAAGCTTACCGAACAGCTTGTTCTCTCGTAACCGTTGCAACACTCGTCTGACATCCAGAATGTGGGCCTCCATGGATTCAGAATATACCAAGATGTCATCCAAATAGACCACCACACACTGCTGCAACAGGTCACGGAAAACATCGTTGATGAATTCCTGGAAGACTGCGGGCGCATTGCACAACCCAAAGGGCATAACCAAGGATTCATAATGACCGGTCCTGGTGTTAAACGCGGTCTTCCACTCATCGCCCGCCTTGATCCTTACCAGGTTATATGCCGCCCTCAGGTCGAGTTTGGTAAAGACCGCGGCCCCTTTGAGGCGATCGAACAGCTCGGAAATCAAGGGTATCGGGTAAGCGTTCTTGATCGTGATGCGATTGAGACCCCTGTAATCGATGCAAGGCCTCAACTCACCGCCCTTCTTTTTCACAAAGAAAAATCCAGCCCCTGCCGGGGACGAGGATTTGCGAATGTGTCCGCGTGAAAGCGCCTCCCTCACGTACTCCTCCATGGCCTCATTCTCCGCTACCAACAGTGGATAGGATTTGCCACGAGGAGGAACGGCACCAGATTGTAACTCTATGGCACAATCGTATGGGCGGTGCGGAGGTAGGGCAACCGCACGCACCTCATCGAATACATCCCGGTACTCCTCGTATTCAGGAGGCAACAGAGAGTCCGAGGAAGTACACAGCAACTTGACAGGCCCATGGATGCAACTAGCCCCACACTGCGGTGACCACGAGAGGATCTCGGCCGATTTCCAATCGAAAGTCGGATTATGCTTCTGGAGCCAGGGGTACCCCAAGACCACCGAGTAGTGTGGAGACAAAATAACCTGGAGACAGACCGACTCTCTGTGAACGGCACCAATGGCCATCCCCACTGGAAGGGTCTCATGAGTCACGTGTGGCGGCAGAAGGGGTCTGCCGTCTATCGCCTCAAGAGCCAGTGGGGAACCTCGAGGCTGCAGAGGAATAGAATTGGCGGCAGCGAACACACTATCAATGAACAAACCACCAGCACCAGAGTCCACCAACGCCTGGGTCGTCACCGAGCCCCCGACCCAGGAGAGGACAACAGTAATCAGTGGTTTGTCAACACGGGAAACCGGGGACGAGGAGACTCCACCCAAGATCTGCCCCCGACAGGATCTCAGGTGCGAGCGTTTTCCCGGACGGTGGGAGGCGTGGGAGGAGAGGGAGGCACGGGTGGGACAGCAAACGTAGGCGCCAAACTGTTAGAAGGCCTCCGCAGGCTCTCCTGAAAGGAAGGTCTCTCCCTGAGTCTGGTGTCAATCAAAATCAGGAAAGAAATAAGAGACTCGAGCTCCACAGGTAGGTCCTTAGCTGCAACCTCATCCTTCAAGGCATCCGAGAGACCATGAGAGAAAGCAGCGACCAGAGCCTCATTATTCCAGCCCACCTCTGCTGCCAGGGTACAAAACTCAATGGCGTATTCAGCTACGGATCGTGAACCCTGTCTGATGGACATAAGGAGCTTCGCAGCAGAGGCAGCACGAGCCGGCACATCGAATACCTTCCGAAGAGAAGCAACAAAACCGGAAAACTCAGCAACCACCGGATTGTTGTTCTCCCATAAAGGGCTGGCCCAGGCCAAGGCCTTGTCCAAGAGCAGCGAGATCAAGAAGCCCACCTTTGATCTCTCAGTAGGAAAGGCATGTGGCAGCAACTCGAAGTAAATGCCCACCTGGTTAAGGAAACCTCGGCACTGAGTTGGCTCTCCCCCAAAGCGCTGTGGAAGGGGGGCAGAACCGGTCATACCCCGAAACACTGCAGGCGCAGCAACAGGTGTCGGGGTAGACTCTGGCGCAACAACCGGAGCGGCAGTAGGAGCGGGCCCAGGAGCGACAACCGACCCATCGGCAACGGAAGCTAAATGAGCCGTGCGTTCAAGCAGGGTTTGCAACGCCACAGCGAACCGACCCAACAGGTGATCCTGCTGATCAAGTCTGGCAACCAGCGTAGGTAGCGAGGGTGGCCCTGTACCGTCAGAATTCATGGCTTGGTCCTAATGTCATAGAACCATGAACCAGACGTACAACAAGAGATGAGTGGAAATAAGAAGGCTTTATTGAAAATAAAGCTGTAAGGCAAAAGTCCAAACGGATGGCTAAACCGAAGCAGGGTCTTGCGAAACCAGAGATCAGGAACCAGAAGGGTAGTCAGATGAAGCCAGGATCAGGAACCAACAGGGTAGTCAGACGAAGCCAGGATCAGGAATCAGCAGGGTAGTCAGACGAAGCCAGGATCAGGAACCAGAAGCAGCAGCAGTCTTAGAAGCATGTGAGCACAGGAGGACCAAGCAGGGAACTGAAGCCACAGACCTCCTATATATATGAGCTAGGCATCCAGCTCCTCCCAGTGGGAAGGAGGAGCCGCAGGGTGGGAGGCTACAAGAAACCCAAAAACCAAGATGGCCGCCAGCACATGTCAAACGAAGGAGAACAGCAAGGAGGTAAGACCATGACACAGTCTTACCCATGATTGCGGTTTTGAGTAATGAACCAGGCTGGGAGTTTTTAAAAACCTCAGGAATCTTTTGCAGGTGTTTAGAGTTAATTAGTTGATTCAGATGATTAGGTTAATGGCTCGTTTAGAGAACCTTTTCATGATATGCTAATTTTTTTTAGATAGGAATTTGGAGTTTTCATGAGCTGTATGCCAAAATCATCAATATTAAAACAATAAAAGGCTTGAACTACTTTAGTTGGTGTGTAATGAATCTAAAATATATGAAAGTCTAATGTTTATCAGTACATTACAGAAAATAATTAACTTTATCACAATATGCTAATTTTTTTAGAAGGACCTGTAGATTGCCAAAATTGAGTTTTTTTGGTAACAGAAATATGAAAGATGTATATATTGCACTTGAATGTAACACTTTCAGATCTGGAAAATACTGTTTTTTGGAAAAAAAAAGTGTGTTTTAACACCCCAGAAAACGATGTGTGTATTCCTACCTTAAAGGGGTTGCCCACTTCATTAAATATGTTTTAACTAATTCATTTACCCCTGTGGCGAAACCAACCTCGCCACTGGGTTTTGGAGGGGGCTGTTTGAAGGCCTCTTACCTCAGGATTATGGCCCATAGTAACTGTAAAGGAGAAGACAGACCGGCCGCACAGCTTAAATCTGTCTGTAGAATTGTATTTTATGTTATTATGCGTTCGGTTAAATTGTATGTTATGTGAGGGCACCCAGATAGCTAATAGTATTGTATTTGTGTATTCTGAGTGCCATTCACCTAATGATATGCACTCAGACTTGAGCTATCTGGGGATATGTTAAATGTCTGTGTTTGCTGTGGGGGTGTGACATTGTGTGTTTGGGTGGTGATTCCTGTCCTGTTGTCTCCACATGTGTATTGGTGATCTCCCTTTTGTCCTGAGAGATAATTGGATTGTGTTCGGTCGTCTCCAGGACAGAGGGGAGGAAACCATGATGCATTGTGGGGATATGTTGTATCTGCAACAAACTGTAATAAAAACCAGGCTGGGTGTGCCAGCACTTCAGAGCACTGCTTGACCCTCAACACGGAGCCTTGTCTCGTTATTGGGGGGATTCCCTGTATGCTGTTGGAGACTGATTGCCAGGAGTGTAAGCCGACTGAATGCTTTTCTTGTTCGCCTGCTGACAGCTATTTGCGAGGTTCCAGTTTGGAGTGCTATTTTGTATCCAGTTCGGGAGGTTGGTGTTCTGCAGTAGCTGTGCCTGTCTCTCGGAAAGGGGCATATCGCTTAAACGGATTTTAACCCCTTGTCTGCTGAAACTGTGCCGTTACAACCCCCACTGAACATATTTTCTTATATATGTAATTTTCAAAAAGTTACCATTCGTCCAATAAATGCTTCTATGAGATCCCTTTGTTTATTCTTGTCTCCCATGGATACGGCCTCTTTACATTTAGGGTTCGCTCAACCCTAGTGGCAGCCATGCTTAAATGAACATGTGCCTGCTCATTGTGAGTGACCTCGCTGTACTACCTGAGGGTCATCAATTGCAGTGATTTGATGTGATTGTCACCTAGTAAGTGAGGCTCCTTTTACACGTGGCCAGGGACGAGTGCCGATTGATGATTGGCTAGTTGATCGCTGTTCTCTAGAAGGTCCAGAGAGGGCAGGACATTATGGAATGGAGGGACACAGAGGGCAGGACATTATGGAATGGAGGGACACAGAGGGGAGGACATTATGGAATGGAGGGTGTGGCGAAACCAACCTCGCCACAGTGTTTTGGAGGGGGCTGTTTGCCAGCCTCCTGCCCTGGGATTATGGTCCCTTAAGTTATTGGGTCTTAAGGCACTTGGGACTGAGCCCTCTGTCCCTGGATTGCATCATTTGCCTTACTTGCTTGGATTTTATTATTCCCATGGTGAGAACAATGGATGAAGCACATTGTGAGAACAATAGATAGCGGCCATTTTAACTCACAGACCACTGCTTGACCCTCAACACGGAGCCTTGTCTCGTTATTGGGGGGATTCCCTGTATGCTGTTAGAGACTGATTGCCAGGAGTGTAAGCTGATTGTATGCTTTTCCTGTTCGTCTGCTGGCAGCTATTCGCGAGGTTCCAGTTTGGAGTGCTATTTTGTATCCAGTTCGGGAGTTTGGTGTTCTGCAGTAGCTGTTCCTGTCTCTCAGAAAGGGGCATATCGCCTTAACGGATTTTAACCTCTTGTCTGCTGAAACGGTCCTTTACAGAGGGACATAAAGGGGACAACATTATGGAGTGGAGGGGGATAATAGAAAGATGTAGCAGAGCTGTATAGGAAGCAGTTCATCCACAGTGTGAGTGGGGGAGGGGAAGACAGATATAGCAGAGCTGTATATAAAGTGATTCAAACACAGTGCTGGTAGTGTAAAGGAAGACAGATGTAGCAGAGCTATATATGAAGTGGTTCAGAGAAGACAGATGTAAGAGAGCTGTATATGAAGCGGTTCATCCACAGTGCTAGTGGGGGAGGGGAAGACAGATGTAGCAGAGCTGTATTTGAAGTGATTCAAACTCAGTGCTAGTAGTTTAGAGGAAGACAGATGTAGCAGAGCTGTATCAGAAGCGAATCAACCACAGTGCTGGTAGGGGACTGGGGAAGACAGATGCTTTTGGGCTAATGCATATTAGTGAATTATTGTTTTGCTACACAGATTGGGTTTGTAAAAGATAAGACAGGTTTTGTGTATAAAACTGTATTAGACTGCAGGACAGCAGCATGTTACTGTCTACTGAGCTATTTGACCATTGCTCTGTGAATGATGATTCCCCAGCAGGGGTATGGGCTTCACAAACACTGCAGGCTGCCAGACTGATGACTCATACTATCCACATGAATGAGCACACAGGGACTGAGTTCTCAGTGTGATGTCATAAAGAGGCGTGGCAGGCCTTCAATCAAACTGCCTAAGCCCACCCAGCCTTACGAGCAGGAAACCAGAAAGTGAACAGCAGAGCTGGCTGCACGTGAGGATGAATTAGCAAGATGGGAAAATCCCTTTAATTGCTAAATTATAACTTTCAATGCCTTTTGCTATTAGATAAACATTTAGCCCTTTTAAAATGTTGACATAGTATCTGACTTTAGTATATCTTGGATTATGGCATGCCGTAGCTTGACTACTATAACTGTAAAGAAACCTTTCTTGTATTGATGTTTGAATTGCCTTTTTGCTCCTCACACAGTAAATGTTCCCTGGTGTTTTGTAAAATCCTTGGAATTAATACTGTATTTTTCACTTTATAAGACGCACCCAATGATAAGACGCACCCCAGATTTTAGAGAAGGAAAATAAGGGAAAAATATATTTTTCATCAGACCTCATATCAGATCCTCAGATCAGACCCCCTAAAATATCAGAAAATCATATCAGCCCTTCATGTCAGATCCCCCAACAGACCTCAGAACAGCCCTTTTTTTTCAGATCCCATCAGACCTCAGATCAGCCATTTTCTTTAAGACCCCCATCAGACCTCAGAACAGCCTTTTTTTCAGACCCCATCAGACCTCAGATCAGCCCTTTTCTTTTAGACCCCCATCAGCCCTTTTCTTTTAGACACCCATCAGACCCCAGATCAGCCCTTTATTGTTGGACCCCCATCAGCCCTTTTCTTTTAGACCCCCATCAGACCTCAGATAATCCATTTTCTTTTAGACCCCTATCAGAACCCATTAGCCCTTTTCTTTTAGACCCCATCAGACCTCAGATCAGCCCTTTTCTTTCAGACCCCCATCAGACCTCAGACCAAATTCTCTTACCTCTCCTGTGCCGTGGCTCCGCTCCGGGTCCGGAGGTCTCTTTAGAATTTGTGCTCCCCTGTCTTTTCCTGCCCGCACTACATCCTGACCTACATCCTGAGTATCGGAAGTGCTTGCAGCGCTTCTTCCTTGCTCTACGCACCTAATGCATACTAGTGAGCGCATCCATAGGGAAGTGCTCACTAGTATTTGCTTTATTAGATGCACTGCCATTTTGCCTCTACTTTTTTTGGGGAAAAGTGTGTCTTATAAAGCGAAAGATACAGTAAGTTATGTACCGTGCAGAGGTGGGATTAAAATTTAAACAACAGGGAATGGTAGACATGCATTATCATGATATTATATAAGACACCTGTCACAAGACGGGGGAAGGGAAAGTGCACCCCTGACTGCCACCCATGCCTCTGCCCCTACCTGCTTGCACCTCCCATCCTAGGTAACTAGAAGGTCCTTTACTTGCATAAGTGAGGGAGGTACGGACAACACTGACAGTCATAGTCAATACGGATACAGGTGGACAAAGAGTTATAAGCCAGAATTCAAACCAGGAGAGACAAACACGCCGAGGAGAAAGCGCAGAGGAGTCAAAACCAGCAGAGTGAATACCAGGATATCAAATACAAACCAGAGGAGCAAACGAGGGAAGGTCAGAATACAAGCCAAAGGTCACGACCACAATTGAGGATCAGGAGAGCAAACACCAAGGAGCCGAGATGCAAAACCTTACCAAGCCTGAGCACACATCAGGTAAGGAGTGAATTCACAGGCAACCTGTGGCCAGCAAGGCTGCCTGTTTAAATATTGGAGGCAAGGAGTCATGTGACCTGCCCATTATAATGCTGCTGCATAGAAGTCAATGTGGGGTTTGTGCAAAAAACTCCCAATACATCATCAGTGTGCTGACATAAATGCAACCAAAAAACAAGGAGCAATGGATGAACAAGAAGGCATGATGCAGCCAATACTGACCAGGAGAGGAGAGATGATGATGGCACCAACCCGACGCGCATTTCTCCTCGCTTCTTCAGGGGGCGTGTCCCTTGTTCTCACCAAGTTGTCAAATCAATACCCCCATTCATTAAACTTGATTTGGATCACAGGACCCTCAATGATCCACACCTGTGTGCTGAGTGTTCGCTCCTTTGTGCACCAAGATGGCCACATTGGACAGCTGCATCGCAGCATTAGGTAGTGTCCGCCCCATAGGTAACGTTGCCCGGCCTGTGTTCACACAAGATCACTCCAAAGTCATGTGATAGGAGTCACCTGACTGTTCCGATTGCCTCGCTGAATACGCACGCCATAATCAGTGGCGTATATCCAGACAAGTACGCTAGGGGGGGAGAGAGCGGGGCACGTAAGCTTAACAAGCTGGAGCTATCATGTGAACGACAAGAGGAGGCCACCCGCGCCATCTTGTTTAGGGGCAACACTCGTTATATGCCCACAATCGTAGCAGATAGAAGTTCAGCAACAAATCCTGTCTATATATAAATGCTGCTAGATACAAATGATCATATGGTGGGAACAAATTGATATTGCAACATATTAAAATACATAGTATGGCATAATATAACACAACAACTAAGTGACAGTGCAAGTGAGGTGACAGAGTGAAAAAAGTGCACAGTGCCAGATGGTGACATGCAGTGTGCCAGAAGACAACAATTATATATGAAAAAAGCCTATCACAAAAAAATAATAAAGCTTATAGAGGACCCAAATTCAAACCACTGTTGTAGATGTTAGTATCCCCCGGCCCTATGTAACCATGCCAACCATATTAAAAGAGATCAGAATCAACTATTCTCTTCTAGACCGGCTGATCATCACAAGAAAGAAGTCCCATTCGACGGGCTTCCCTCATAGGTCCCGGGATGCACGACATCAAATAAGCAGAAGGAGGAGGTCCACTGATCCAAAAATGACTGTAGGTGAACAAAAGAACAAATAAACAATTAAGAAAACTGTTAAAATTACATGAAATATTATTTAAAACAAATTATACTGTTAAAAAATCTGCCGGTGCTTGGAGACAACAGATTAGAGGAAACACAGCCAGAGCCTGGGCCTGGGCCCACAGAAAGGGGACAAAACTATTCCCCTCGTTGAGTCCAAAGGGAGCGATGGTATTCAAAGTATAAATCCACCTTGTTTCTTTTTGTCCTAATACCTCGGGGAGATGATAACATGATCAATTCCCCTGAATCGTAGAAGGAATCCATTACAGTTGTGTCTCTCCTTAAAGTGTCTCGCCAACGTCTTCAACTGTGTTATGTCATTCTCATCCTTTGTAGCTTCAATGGCGAGAATGTGCTCCCTAAGGCCTCATGCACACGACAGTATTTTTTCACGGTCCGCAAAACGGGATTCCGTTGGTCCGTGATAAGTGACCGTTTTTTTCGTCCATGGGTCTTCATTGATTTTTGGAGGATCCACGGACATGAAAAAAATGTCATTTTGGTGTCTGTCTGGCCGTGCAGAGCCAAACGGATTCGTGCTCAATTACAATGCAAGTCAATGGGGACAGATCCGTTTGACGTTGACACAATATGGTGCAATTGCAAACGGATCCGTCCCCATTGACTTTCAATGTAAAGTCAGGAGTCCCTTTTTATACCATCGGATCAGAGTTTTCTCCAATCCGATGGTATATTTTAACTTGAAGCATCCCCATCACCATGGGAACGCCTCTATGTTAGAATATACTGTCGGATATGAGTTACATCGTGAAAACTCATATCCGACAGTATATAACACAGAGGCGTTCCCATGGTGATGGGGACGCTTCTAGTTAGAATATACTACAAACTGTGTACATGACTGCCCCCTGCTGCCTGGCAGCACCCGATCTCTTACAGGGGGCTATGATACACACAATTAACCCCTCAGGTGCCGCAGGATCACGGACACGGATGCCAATATTGTGTGCATCCGTGTTTTTTCACGGACCCATTGACTTGAATGGGTCCGTGAACCGTTGTCCATCAAAAAAATAGGACAGGTCATATTTTTTTGACGGACAGGATACATGGATCACGGATGCGGCTGCAAAACGGTGCATTTTCCGATTTTTCCACGGACCCATTGAAAGTCAATGGGTCCGTGAAAAAAACCTGAAAACGGCACAACGGCCACGGATGCACACAACGGTCGTGTGCATGAGGCCTAACTCTTCTCCTAAACTTTCTGGAGGTTAAACCAATGTAGATTAAGTCGCATGGGCATATTGCCCAATAGATGACACCAATCGTAGTGCATGTGATAGGATGTGTGATTTTATAATCCCCAAAATTTGTGTCTCTGTCCATATTACTACAACCCACACATTTGCCACAATCTCTGCTGCCCCAGAGTATACCCTTGGTGCCATACAAACCCGGAGCCTTTTTTTTTACGTAATGGCTCTGGACCAAATGGTCCCGGATGTTCTTCGCTCTCCGGCATGTAATATACGGGTATTGTGGAACCAAGTTTGTAATTGAGAATACAACCACAAAATACCCCAATATTTATTCAGGGCGGACCGTACCTCTCTCAATTTTTTGTGGAATCCTGTCATCAGTTGGATTTCTTCGGTAGCGGGTTTCTTCTCTCTTTTGTAAAGGAGATCAGATCTTTTTGAGGATTGTGCTCTTTGATATGCCCGATCTATACAGCGCATACCATAGCCTCATTGTCGGAACCTATGTCGTAGATCCTCCGCCTGTAATTCAAAAGACGCCTCTGTAGAGCAGATCCTCCTAGCCCGTAAAAACTGACCAACCGGTATACTCAATAATGAGGTTACCTGGATGCACCGAATGTGCGCAAAGAAGAGAGTTTACTGAGGTCTACTTCATATACAGGTCAGTCCCCATCAGTCCCTGTGAATCCACCCGGAAGACCACGTCCAGAAACTTCATATTTGTTTGACCTACCTTAAAGGTAAGTTTGATGTTTTTGTTATTTTAGTTCAATTCACGCATGAGGAGCTCAAATTCATCCTCAGTCCCCTGCCAGATGATGAGGACATCGTCAATGTAACATCCCCAGAACTGGATCTTACTTATCATCGGCAGGGGATCAGTCTGAAGGATCTCTCTTTCCCACAGCCTCAGGAACAAATTAGCATATGAGGGCGCACAAGACACCCCCATTGCTGTCCCCTGGAGCTGTAGGTAGTAAGACCCCCCAAACGTGAAATAGTTGTTATATTATGCCATATTATGTATTTTTAATATGTTGCAATATCAATTTGCTCCTACCATATGATCATTTGTATCTAGCAGCATTTATATATATTCTTTTAATACTCTTAATCATAGTACTTATTTATATTTGCTCTTTATAATTGTAATATTGGCACTGTATTTGCCCTTGGACCTATATAAGATCGCTCAAAGGACTTTACTATTATTCTTTTTTTTTACACTTCCTGTCATGAATTGCTTTTTATACATCATGTTGGTATTTATGTATATTTTGATTGTGGTTCGGGACTAGTGGATTATATCACTGTTTGGCCTTCATATAGGCATGAATTGACTGATTTTAACCATATATACTCCATAATTATTAATTGTCTTTTTAGATATTATATTGTTAATCTCACTACTTAGGATGTTGTCTATGGACTAAATGGACAGTACCACTGTGTGCTTTGATGAAATTGTGAGACAGGATTTGTTGCTGAACCTGGTCATACTTCTATCTGCTCCGATTGTGGGCATATAACGAGTGTTGCCCCTAACCAAGATGGCGCGGGTGGCCTCCTCTTATCGATTACATGATAGCTCCAGCTTGACAAGCGAGCTTGAGATTTGTTTTTTTTATACTTACGTGCTACACTCTCTCCCCACCTACCGTACTTGTCTGGATATATGCCGCTGATTTTGATGTGTGTTGAGGAAGGGTTGAGACGCATGCATATATATACATATATGCATGCAAACACGTGCATGCATGTATGATATATATATATGCATGCATTAATCACTTGTTAGGAGGATGTGCGCAGATGTGCCCAGCATCTGCGCACATCTGCCCTTAGTGGCCCACAGGGGCTCATTGGTGCCCCTGTGGGATATATGTGCCTCCTTTAGACTGTGCCCCTTATAATATATATATATGGCTGTGGCCCCTTATATATCTATAGTCCCCCTTAGAATATACATATCCCCTTAGAATATATATCCTCTTGATATATATATATATATATATATATATATATATATCCATGTGTGTATTCCCCCCCCCCCTCCCTATACCTGAAACCAGGTGCATCGGTGTAAATGTGCCCCAAGCATTCACACAGATGCAATCTGGTTAATTGCATCAGAATGACCGGACTAAGGTCCGGTCATCCTGAAGACTTCAAAGGACTCGGATTCAACAGAATCTGAGTCCTTTGTTGTAATTGCCTCCAGCGCTGCTGGAGGTAATTATGCATGATAGAAGAAAGGGAGAAGCCTCCCCTCCTTCTATTATGCGCATTCCGGCAGCAAAATTAACATCTCGCTGGCCGAAATGCAGAGTGCCACAGGCGGGAGATCTAAGGCTTCTCCCGCCTGTTGGCATGCAGCGCGTCCCCGATGTGCGCGTGCGGGCCGGCGCAGTGACATCATATCACTGCGCCGGCCCACGTGGCCATGATGGGTGGGCGCGCGCCCCCTGGTGGGCGGTGCGGGAGTGCGGGTCGCCAGGGATAAATATCACCCCTCCTTTATTAACCCTTACCCCACCAATGTTCCCCTACTTAACCCTTATACCCCTGAGTCTAATTACCATACCCCTTAACCCCTGATAAACCCTATAATCCCTGATCCCTGATTTACCCTTGCCCTACCCTGCAACCCCTGCATCCCTGATTAACCCCTGGTGGCAACCCCTGACAACCTCTGCATCCCTGTCACACCCTCACTGTACACTTGCAGGATATTAACCCCTGCATTGCTGTACAGCCCTGATCACCCCCATTGTTAACCCTTTGTGTTTGTGGTCTGCTTACACCCCTGTAAGACCACCGTTATCCCTTGTCGTACCCCATAGGGATAGTGAATAGAACCAGGTGGGTGAGCTGTTAATATGTGTATGTGTGAACTGTATAGTTAGTTTATGGGTGGAATTTGGGAACATGTAGTGTAGTATAGTACTGTATATTTAGTGCTGTATTGTTAGTGTATTGCGTGCTTAGTGTATTAGGTTTTAATAAATACTGTGTTTTATGTACAACCTGTGTAACCTGTAGTTATTAACGATAGTAGGCAAAGTATAGTCAAAGCATTGTATTGTTGTTATATAAAGGTATAAATGGGCGGAGTCATTAACAGATGCATAAATATTGGTGATTAATATTCCCCTTTACATTGTCGAGCCAGGCCCACTGCTTAGATTTTGAAATCCGTGTTTGGTTTTGAGGTTAGAGGTCGATTATACTGTGAATTGAAAGGCAAGAGAGTGGTTTCTGAGCGTCTAGGACCTGATAATTTGGACAGGTAACACGACTCTTCCTTACAGCACCAAACGCAGATCAAAATCTTCAGCAGAGAATCTATAATCTATCTGTGAATTAATATTTTGCTATTTGCTTCACACGGTCACTGCATCGCTCAAGTGATTGCGAGGGAGAAGAGGACACGTCACTGAAGGAGATCCATCTTCGTGGGAGCAGCGTACAAGTCCGGCTGGTCGGGAAGAAGCGATCCGGGAGAAAATGGACTTCTTCCAAGCAGCTGCTAGGATGAAGAGGTACGGCCCCAAGGAGAAGATGGACGCTCATCAAACGGTGAGTATGGACTTCCCCACACTGCAACACTTGAGCAGACACAGCACATTTAACCCCATCCTCCCCACCACATACAAGTCAGCAGAAATGCTGTGGTCCGATTTGTTAGCACAGGCTTGTAGTTATGACAAGCTTTGTGTTAACAAACAGATGGTGTTGAACAAGGCCACCAAACGGCTTCAGATGCTAGCCAAACTCGTTCATACGTTTGAGGCTAGCATCTGTGAGCCAAAGGAAGTGGCGCTGGTGTCTCAGTCAATGGAGACAAATCCTCCGGCTGTTCACTGCCAGTGCTGTGCCAGTAATTCGGACCAGGTTTCGGCATTACGGACACAGCTGGCGGAGAATGTGCAGTCTACTGTTGACTGAGATACGCAGGTGGCTAGGATAGAGTCACAGTTAGTAGAGCTGCAGAGGCAGAAGGAGGAAATTGAGGCTAAGTTGACTCAGTCTTATACTGAGGTCAAGGCCTTCAAGGAGCAGACTGCCTCTACTAATGTGACGGTAGCCAAATTGCAGGCTCAGGTTGCTGTAAGCTCCCAGATAATGACTGGCATGCAACAGTTCATCACCAAGTTGGTGCCGGCCCTTTCTTTTCCCGTAAAGTCAGGGTCGGAATCTCCCAAAACTTTGCCCTATGCAGTGCAAAAAGGGGGGAGAGTAGTCTGTGACAGGCCAAATCACCAGACCAAGCCTGTCCAGACTAACAGAGATTTTTTCCTGACTTTGGGGAAAAGAAAGATTGTGAAAAGTGCCTCCCTGAGGATGGAACAATTCAGGGAGCACGGTTGCAGTGTGGACGGACCTAGGCCATGCCGGGCAAACATCAAATGTTTTGCATGTGGTGGCTTGGGTCATATAGCAAAGCACTGCAAAACACACAAGACAGAAAGCCCAACTAGGTGCTTCAGGTGTGGGAACAAAGGACACATTGCAAGGAATTGCCCTTGTGCAAGCAATTGCAATGTGTCCAGTGATGGGATTCAGGTAACAAATTGTGCAGTGGGGTCTAGTTAGCTTGGCCATAAAGGGATTACCTCTCGGCAGCATCACCAGCTGCTGAGGGGTCAGAGTGGCCAAGCTAGGCAACATTTGACACCCCTGTACTATTTGTTACACAGTTTGTTCCCTGTGTATGTCCATGTGTGTTTTTATTATCTGTTCTATTCCCCCCCAGGACCTTATGATTGCGCCATAGAGCTAATAGAGGGTGCCAAATTTCCTAAAGGGAGAATTTATAATCTTTCTAAACCCGAACGCAAGGCTATGGAAGATTATATTAAGGAGAGCCTTGCTAAAGGGCATATTAGACCTTCAGTCTCTCCTATGGGAGCAGGGTTTTTCTTTGTTAAGAAGAAGAATGGTGGTCTTAGGCCTTGTATTGATTACCGGAGATTAAATAAAATCACTGTCCAAAATAGATACTCTCTCCCATTGATTCCAGATTTATTTAACCAGGTTCTAGGGGCATCCTGGTTTTCCATGTTTGACCTCAAAGGGGCATACAATCTAATCCGAATCAAGGAGGGAGACGAATGGAAGACAGTGTTCAATACTCAGATAGGACACTTTGAATATCAGGTGATGCCTTTTGGACTCAGCAATGCCCCATCTGTGTTCAAAAATTTAATGAACAATATTCTTAGGGAGTTCTTAGGTAAATTTATGACTGTCTATCTTGATGAAATTTTGATTTTCTCTCCTGATTTCAAATCTCATGTGTCTCATGTCAAATAAGTATTAGAGGTGTTGAGGGAGAATCAGCTATCCGCTAAGCAAGAGAAATGTGTCTTTGATGTACAGGAGATACTGTTTCTAGGGTATGTTCTGACTTCTCACACCTTTAAGATTTGTATCATATCGTGCAGGATGTTTTTATCTTAGTTTTTTCTGTGATTTTTTGGGATCCTGGTAAGGTTTTGGCAATTTAGGACTGGGTAAGGCCTTCATCCTTAAAGCAGAAACCAAAAAACAAAAAAATTTATTAGTGGCAATTTTGGAGGAGCTGCTCAACCCCAGACACAGTGGCGTGTCCTCAATTAGGGGGAGCAACCCGACCGCATGTGGACCGCGGTTATCGACTAACCCCAGCAAAATATGCATACAATGGAGGACGTCGACGCGGTCCACATGCACCACAAGAGCAAACTACACAGAATGTAGCAATCATATGAAACACAGAGAAAGAATGCACCAAACAGATATAACACTGACTAAACTGGCAAGACACAGATGAAGGTATTAAAAGCTGAGACTTTCGCCAATATATACCAGTGATGGATATATCGGAGCCCATCATGCACCACGTCACGGCTCTCAGCATGGCAAGGGGTCCTAACCGCTGCTCTAACTATGGTGTGAACACGGTCTGGGGGTGATATAATTCAGCTCGCAGAAAAGCTTCCCACAAACGTCCAGCATGAATGCTGCAGTTGTGCGATGTGAATGAAGCCAGGCTGCAAGCCACACCCACACCAGACCATGTGATGGAGGTCACCAGGTGCAAAGGAGTGTTTAAATGCCAGGTAAAGGCAGACACACTCAAATCTAGCAAAGCAGAAACCAAAAAACAAAAAAATGTGTGGGTGTGGCTTGCAGCCTGGCTTCATTCACATCGCACAACTGCAGCATTCATGCTGGACGTTTGTGGGAAGCTTTTCTGCGAGCTGAATTATATCACCCCCAGACCGTGTTCACACCATAGTTAGAGCAGCGGTTAGGACCCCTTGCCATGCTGAGAGCCGTGACGTGGTGCATGATGGGCTCCGATATATCCATCACTGGTATATATTGGCGAAAGTCTCAGCTTTTAATACCTTCATCTGTGTCTTGCCAGTTTAGTCAGTGTTATATCTGTTTGGTGCATTCTGTGTTTCTTCATCCTTAAAGGCCTTACAACGGTTTTTGGGTTTCGCTAATTACTATCGTAAATTTATCATGAATTTTTCAGTAATTGCTAAACCATTGACCGACCTTACTAAGAAAGGGGCGGATTTGGAGAATTGGTCTACCAAGGCCATTTCTTAATTTGAAACATTAAAACAGGCATTTAGTAGTGCTCCCATTCTGATCCAGCCTGATCAGGAGAGACCCTTTATTGTGGAGGTGGATGCGTCCGAGTACAGAGCAGAAGCAGTCCTTTCACAAGGTCCTGCTAGCCTCACTAACCTGAGACCGTGTGCCTTCTTCTCCAGGAAATTCTCTCCCACGGAGAGAAACTACAACATAGGGAATAGGGAGCTGCTGGCTATTAAATGGGTATTTGAGGAGTGGAGGCATTTTTTGTAGGGGGCAAGGCATCGGGTAACTGTTGTCACTGACCATAAAAACCTAATGTTTCTCGAGTCTGTTAAGAGGTTGAATCCCCGGCAAGCCTGATGGGGCTCTGTTTTTTACCGATTTTGATTTCTCCATTACGTTCAGGCCGGGAAGTAAAAATGTGAAGGCAGATGCATTATCTCGGAGCTTCCATGCTTTTCAACCCACTGAGGCACCGCCTGAATCCATCCTACAAGCAAACATCTTCTTAACAGCTCTAACCCGGGATATCTCGGCTCGCATTAAGGCTGAACAACATCTGGCACCGGCATCCACCCCAACAGATAAGTTGTTTGTTCCTGTACAATTTCGTCTCCAGCTGTTGGGTGAGTGTCACGATTCTGCCTTTTGTGGACATCTGGGTTTTGAGGGCACTAAGGATCTGGTTTCTAGATCTTATTGGTGGCCCACTCAGACCAGGGATGTCAAGTCCTACGTGTCAGCCTATCAGGTTTTTGCCAGGTCTTGCCCTGATGGTAACCTACGACCCCTACCCATTCCCAGTAGACCATGGTCCCATATCTCAATGGACTTTATAACTTGCCTACCGCTGGCGGAGGGTAAGACTGTGGTTTGGGTAGTGGTCGATAGGTTTAGCAAGATGGTTCATTTCATTCCCATGTCTAAACTTCCGAATGCAAAAACCCTGGCGTCTATTTTTGTGAGAGAGATTGTTCGTTTACATAGCATCCCGGAAAATATTGTTTCTGACAGGGGTGTGCAGTTTGTGTCCAAATTCTGGAGGCCCTTCTGTAAAAGATGTAAAATTTCATTGTCTTTTTCTTTCGCCTACCATTCTGAGAGTGTTGGGCAGACTGAACACCTTAATTAGTCTGTGGAACAATTCTTGAGGTTTTATGTTGCTGATGACCAGCAATTATGGGTCAAATTCCTTCCATTGCCTGAATTTGCTTTGAATAACTGTGTCAATTCTTCTGCTGGGGTCTCCCCTTTCTTTTGTAACCATGGTTTTCATCCCCGTTTTCATTCTGGGTCGTCTGTCTCCTCCTCTAAACCTGAAGCTGATAAACTCTCCTCCGAACTGGGCACAGTTTGGGCCCGGGTTTAATCGAACCTAGAAAAGGCTCAAAGTTCTTTAACCACTTCAACACCCCTAGCTGAAACACACTTAATGACCAGACAACTTTTTACAATTCTGCACTACACTACTTTCACCGTTTATTGCTCGGTCATGCACCCAAATGAATTTTACCTCCTTTTCTTCTCACTAATAGAGCTTTCATTTGGAGGTATTTTATTGCTACTGACATTTTTACTTTTTTGTTATTAATCAAAATTTAACTATTTTTTTGCAAAAAAATGAAATTTTTCACTTTTAGTTGTAAAATTTTGCAAAAAAACCGACATCCATATATACATTTTTTGCTAAATTTATTGTTCTACATGTCTTTGATAAAAAAAAAAAATGTTTGGGTAAAAGTTATAGCGTTTACAAATTATGGTACAAAAATGTGAATTTCCGCTTTTTGAAACAGCTCTGACTTTCTGAGCACCTGTCATGTTTCCTGAGGTTCTACAATGCCCAGACAGTACAAACACCCCACAAATGACCGCATTTTGGAAAGTAGACACCCTAAGGTATTCACTGATGGGCATAGTGGGTTCATAGAACTTTTTATTTTTTGTCACAAGTTAGCGGAAAATGATGATTTCTTTTTTATTTTATTTTTTTTCTTACAAAGTCTCATATTCCACTAGCTTGTGACAAAAAATAAAAAATTCTAGGAACTCGCCATGCCCCTCACAGAATACCCTGAGGTGTCTTCTTTCTAAAATGAGGTCACTTGTGGGGTAGTTATACTGCCCTGGCATTTTAGGGGCCCATATGCGTGAGAAGTAGTTTGCAATCACAATCTGTAAAAAATGACAGGTGAAATCCGAAAGGTGCTCTTTGGAATGTGCGCCCCTTTGCCCACCTAGACTGAAAAAAAGTGTCACACATCTGGTCTTGCCGTACTCGGGAGAAGTTGGGGAATGTGTTTTGGGGTGTCATTTTACATATACCCATGCTGGGTGAGAGAAACATCTTGGCAAAAGACAATTTTTCCCAATTTTTTATACAAAGTTGGCATTTGACCAAGATATTTATCTCACCCAGCATGGGTATATGTAAAATGACACCCCAAAACACACTCCCCAACTTCTCCTGAGTACGGCAATACCAGATGTGTGACACTTTTTTGCAGCCTAGGTGGGCAAAGGGGCACACATTCCAAAGAGCACCTTTCGTATTTCACTGGTCATTTTTTACAGATTTTGATTGCAAACTACTTCTCACGCATATGGGCCCCTAAAATGCCAGGGCAGTATAACTTCCCCACAAGTGAACCCATTTTGGAAAGAAGATACCCCAGAGTATTCCGTGAGGGGCATGGCGAGTTCCTAGAATTTTTTATTTTTTGTCACAAGTTAGTGGAATATGAGACTTTGCAAAAAAAAATCATCATTTTCCGCTAACTTGTGACAAAAAATAAGAAATTCTAGGAACTCGCCATGCCCCTCATTGAATACCTTGGGGTGTCTTCTTTCCAAAATGGGGTCACATGTGGGGTATTTATACTGACCTGGAATTTTAGGGGCCCGAAAGCGTGAGAAGAATTCTGGGATCCAAATGTCTAAAAATGCACTCTTAAATGGAATTTTGGCCGCTTTGCGCATCTAGGCTGCAAAAAATGTCACACATGTAGTATCGCTGTACTCAGGAAAAGTTGCGGAATGTGTTTTGGGGTGTCATTTTACATATACCCATGCTGGGTGAGATAAATATCTTGGTCAAATGCCAACTTTGTATAAAAAATTGGGAAAAATTGTCTTTTGCCAAGATGTTTCTCTCACCCAGCATGGGTATATGTAAAATGACACCCCAAAACACATTCCGCAACTTTTCCTGAGTACAGCGATACTACATGTGTGACATTTTTTGCAGCCTAGATGCGCAAAGCGGCCAAAATTCCATTTAAGAGTGCATTTTTAGACATTTGGATCCCAGAATTCTTCTCACGCTTTCGGGCCCCTAAAATTCCAGGTCAGTATAAATACCCCACATGTGACCCCATTTTGGAAAGAAGACACCCCAAGGTATTCAATGAGGGGCATGGCGAGTTCCTAGAATGTTTTATTTTTTGTCACAAGTTAGCGGAAAATGATTTTTTTTTTGTATTTTCTCACAAAGTCTCCCTTTCCGCTAACTTGGGACAAAAATTTCAATCTTTCATGGACTCAATATGCCCCTCACGGAATACCTTGGGGTGTCTTCTTTCCGAAATGGGGTCACATGTGGGGTATTCATACTGCCCTGGCATTTTTGGGGCCCTAAAGCGTGAGAAGAATATATGTCACGACCCTTGGTCATGGTCGTGACTCCTTGGGAGCCGCATGCAGTTATCTGCGGTCTGGTGTTGTCGCAACCGCAGCTGGGGGCACTTAGTGGTTTGCCTCAGGTGCGGTTGCCGCGAATAACAGGCATGCGTGCGGTTGCCCTTGGCAACGTGTTTTGGTGTGCACGTCCTTCGTCTGTGTTTGTGTGCACTTCCTGGTCTGTTTGTTGTGCACGAGGTTGTATTGGTTGTATGCACTTGGACACCTCCCTTCACCTGCGGTTGTCTGCGGCAACGTCTGGTGTTGTGCATGTGGTGGCAGGGTCTCGGCCTGCTGGTTGTTCTGCAGGACACGGTTGCCACGCATGCCGTTGCCAGCGGTGACAGGAGTGAGTGAGTGTGTGTGCTATTCCCCGTTAAGTTGGTGTTTTCCCTTATGTGGTGTAGGAAGGGTTAACTCCCTTCCCAGTGTGTGTGTTGTCACTGGGTGTGGTTGACCGGTGGGTGTGGCCTTTAGGCCTATAAAGCCTCATTCTCTGGCTGGGCTCAGTAGGTTGCTCTCAGCCATGCTGGCTGGAGCAGCCTCCTGTCTCCTCCACCCAGTGACAACACACACACTGGGAAGGGAGTTAACCCTTCCTACACCACAGAAGGGAAAACACCAACTTAACGGGGAATAGCACACACACTCACTCACCTGTCACCGCTGGCAACGGCATGCGTGGCAACCGTGTCCTGCAGAACAACCAGCAGGCCGAGACCCTGCCACCACATGCACAACACCAGACGTTGCCGCAGACAACCGCAGGTGAAGGGAGGTGTCCAAGTGCATACAACCAATACAACCTCGTGCACAACAAACAGACCAGGAAGTGCACACAAACACAGACGAAGGACGTGCACACCAAAACACGTTGCCAAGGGCAACCGCACGCATGCCTGTTATTCGCGGCAACCGCACCTGAGGCAAACCACTAAGTGCCCCCAGCTGCGGTTGCGACAACACCAGACTGCGGATAACTGCATGCGGCTCCCAAGGAGTCACTGACCATGACCAAGGGTCGTGACACTATAAATGTCAAAAAAAATTTACGCATTTGGATTCCGTGAGGGGTATGGTGAGTTCATGTGAGATTTTATTTTTTGACACAAGTTAGTGGAATACGAGACTTTGTAAGAAAAAAATAAATAAATAAATAGGGATGAGCGAACCCGTACTGTATAGTTCGGGTTCGTGCCGAATTTTGGGGTGTCCGTGACACGGACCCGAACCCGTATATTTTCGTAAAAGTCCGGGTTCGGGTTCGGTGTTCGTCGCTTTCTTGGCGCTTTTGTGACGCTTTCTTGGCGCTTTTTGAAAGGCTGCAAAGCAGCCAATCAACAAGCGTCATACTACTTGCCCCAAGAGGCCATCACAGCCATGCCTACTGTTGGCATGGATGTGATTGGCCAGAGCACCATGTGACCCAGCCTCTATTTAAGCTAGAGTCACATAGCGCCGCCCGTCACTCTGCTCTGATTAGCGTAGGGAAAGGTTGCGGCTGCGACAGTAGGGCGAGATTAGGCAGATTAAGTCCTCCAAAGGACTTGATTATTGATCGATCTGCAGCTGTGGGTCATTGAGCTGCTGATACTCAATTGCTCACTGTTTTTAGGCTGCCCAGACCGTTTGTCAGTCACATTTTTCTGGGGTGATCGGCGGCCATTTTGTGTCTTGTGGTGCGCCAGCCCTTGCTGCGACCAAGTGCATTTAACCCTCAATGGTGTGGTTGTTTTTTGGCTAAAGCCTACATCAGGGTGAAGCTGTCACACCAAGTGCCTTTAACCAGCAATAGTCTGTTTATTTTTTGGCCATATACTACATCAGGGGCAAGCTGCGCCTGTCACCAAGTGCATTTAACCCTCAATGGTGTGGTTGTTTTTTGGCTAAAGCCTACATAAGGGTGAAGCTGTCACACCAAGTGCATTTAACCAGCAATAGTCTGTTTATTTTTTGGCCATATACTACATCAGGGGCAAGCTGCGCCCGTCACCAAGTGCATTTAACCCTCAGTAGTGTGGTTGGTCAAGCTATCACACCAAGTGCATTTAACCAGCAATAGTCTGTTCATTTTTTGGCCATATACTAAATCAGGGGCAAGTTGCGCCCGTCACCAAGTGCATTTAACCAGCAATAGTCTGTTCATTTTTTGGCCATATACTACATCAGGGGCAAGCTGCTCCCGTCACCAAGTGCATTTAACCCTCAGTAGTGTGGTTGGTCAAGCTGTGACACCAAGTGCATTTAACCAGCAATAGTCTGTTCATTTTTTGGCCATATACTACATCAGGGGCAAGCTGCGCCCGTCACCAAGTGCATTTAACCCTCAGTAGTGTGGTTGGTCAAGCTATCACACCAAGTGCATTTAACCAGCAATAGTCTGTTCATTTTTTGGCCATATACTAAATCAGGGGCAAGCTGCGCCCGTCACCAAGTGCATTTAACCCTCAGTAGTGTGGTTGGTCAAGCTATCACACCAAGTGCATTTAACCAGCAATAGTCTGTTCATTTTTTGGCCATATACTAAATCAGGGGCAAGCTGCGCCTGTCACCAAGTGCATTTAACCAGCAATAGTCTGTTCATTTTTTGGCCATATACTACATCAGGGGCAAGCTGCGCCCGTCACCAAGTGCATTTAACCCTCAGTAGTGTGGTTGGTCAAGCTGTGACACTAAGTGCATTTAACCAGCAATAGTCTGTTCATTTTTTGGCCATATACTACATCAGGGGCAAGCTGCGCCCGTCACCAAGTGCATTTAACCCTCAGTAGTGTGGTTGGTCAAGCTATCACACCAAGTGCATTTAACCAGCAATAGTCTGTTCATTTTTTGGCCATATACTAAATCAGGGGCAAGCTGCGCCCGTCACCAAGTGCATTTAACCCTCAGTAGTGTGGTTGGTCAAGCTATTACACCAAGTGCATTTAACCAGCAACAGTCTGTTCATTTTTTGGCCATATACTAAATCAGGGGCAAGCTGCGCCTGTCACCAAGTGCATTTAACCAGCAATAGTCTGTTCATTTTTTGGCCATATACTACATCAGGGGCAAGCTGCGCCCGTCACCAAGTGCATTTAACCCTCAGTAGTGTGGTTGGTCAAGCTGTGACACCAAGTGCATTTAACCAGCAATAGTCTGTTCATTTTTTGGCCATATACTACATCAGGGGCAAGCTGCGCCCGTCACCAAGTGCATTTAACCCTCAGTAGTGTGGTTGGTCAAGCTATCACACCAAGTGCATTTAACCAGCAATAGTCTGTTCATTTTTTGGCCATATACTAAATCAGGGGCAAGCTGCGCCTGTCACCAAGTGCATTTAACCAGCAATAGTCTGTTCATTTTTTGGCCATATACTACATCAGGGGCAAGCTGCGCCCGTCACCAAGTGCATTTAACCCTCAGTAGTGTGGTTGGTCAAGCTATCACACCAAGTGCATTTAACCAGCAATAGTCTGTTCATTTTTTGGCCATATACTAAATCAGGGGCAAGCTGCGCCCGTCACCAAGTGCATTTAACCAGCAATAGTGTGGTTATTTTTTGGCCATATCCCAGTCTAATTCTGTCACTAAATCCATACCGGTCACCCAGCGCCTAAATACTAGGCCTCAAATTTATATCCCGCTAAATCTCTCGTTACCGCTGTACTGTTGTGGCTGGGCAAGTTATTTAGTGTCCGTCAAAGCACATTTTTTGTTCTGGGTTGAAATACAATTCCCACTTTAGCAATTTCATAATTTAGTGGTTCCTGCTATATCAGAGCTATTTGAAATCTATCCCTAAAAGGGTATATAATATTCAAGGTGCACATAGGGTCATTCAGAATAACTTCACACACACGCTACTGTGCATTTCCAAGTCTAATTCTGTCACTAAATCCATACCGGTCACCCAGCGCCTAAATACTAGGCCTCAAATTTATATCCCGCTAAATCTCTCGTTACCGCTGTACTGTTGTGGCTGGGCAAGTTATTTAGTGTCCGTCAAAGCACATTTTTTGTTCTGGGTTGAAATACAATTCCCAATTTAGCAATTTCATAATTTTGTGGTTCCTGCTATATCAGAGCTATTTGAAATCTATCCCTAAAAGGGTATATAATATTCAAGGTGCACATAGGGTCATTCAGAATAACTTCACACACACGCTACTGTGCATTTCCAAGTCTAATTCTGTTAGTAAATCCATACCGGTCACCCAGCGCCTAAATACTAGGCCTCAAATTTATATCCCGCTAAATCTCTCGTTACCGCTGTCCTGTTGTGGCTGGGAAAGTTATTTAGTGACAGAATTAGACTGGGATATGGCCATTTTTTGTTCTGGGTTGAAATACAATTCCCAATTTAGCAATTTCATAATTTAGTGGTTCCTGCTATATCAGAGCTATTTGAAATCTATCCCTAAAAGGGTATATAATATTCAAGGTGCACATAGGGTCATTCAGAATAACTTCACACACACGCTACTGTGCATTTCCAAGTCTAATTCTGTCACTAAATCCATACCGGTCACCCAGCGCCTAAATACTAGGCCTCAAATTTATATCCCGCTAAATCTCTCGTTACCGCTGTACTGTTGTGGCTGGGCAAGTTATTTAGTGTCCGTCAAAGCACATTTTGTGGACTGTTGCAGTGGTGGCTGACGTGAAGCCTGATTCTCTGCTATGACATGCAGACTGATTCTCTGCTGACATGAAGCCAGATTGTCTGTTACGGGACCTCTCTTCTCTGCGTGGGTGCTGAGCCTAAATTTATGCCAATGGACTGTTCCAATGTTGGGTGACGTGAAGCCTGATTCTCTGCTATGACATGCAGACTAATTCTCTGCTGACATGAAGCCAGATTGTCTGTTACGGGACCTCTCTCCTCTGCCTGGGTGCTGGGCCTAAATTTATGACAATGGACTGTTGCAGTGGTGGCTGACGTGAAGCCTGATTCTCTGCTATGACATGAAGACTGATTCTCTGCTGACATGAAGCCAGATTGTCTGTTACGGGACCTCTCTCCTCTGCCTGTGTGCTGGGCCTAAATATATGCCAATGGACTGTTGCAGTGGTGGCTGACGTGAAGCCTCATTCTCTGCTATGACATGCAGACTAATTCTCTGCTGACATGAAGCCAGATTCTCTGTTACGGGACCTCTCTCCTCTGCCTGGGTTCCGGGGCCTAAATATCTGAGAATGGACTGTTCCAGTGGTGGGTGACGGGAAGCCAGATTCCCTGCTATGGGACCTCTCTCCAATTGATTTTGGTTAATTTTTATTTATTTAATTTTTATTTTAATTCATTTCCCTATCCACATTTGTTTGCAGGGGATTTACCTACATGTTGCTGCCTTTTGCAGCCCTCTAGCCCTTTCCTGGGCTGTTTTACAGCCTTTTTAGTGCCGAAAAGTTTGGGTCCCCATTGACTTCAATGGGGTTCAGGTTCGGGACGAAGTTCGGATCGGGTTCGGATCCCGAACCCGAACATTTTCGGGAAGTTCGGCCGAACTTCTCGAACCCGAACATCCAGGTGTTCGCTCAACTCTATAAATAAATAAAATTTCCGCTAACTTGGGCAAAAAAATGTCCAGGGGGGTGATCAATGACAGGGGGGTGATCACCTATATAGACTCCCTGATCACCCCCCTGTTATTGATCACCTCCCTGTCATTGATCACCCCCTGTAAGGCTCCATTCAGACGTCCGTATGATTTTTACGGATCCACGGACACATGGATCGGATCCGCAAAACACATACGGACGTCTGAATGGAGCCTTACAGGGGGGTGATCAATGACAGGGGGTGATCAGGGAGTGTATATGAGGTGATCACCCCCCTGTCATTGATCACCCCCATGTAAGGCTCCATTCAGACGTCCGTATGTGTTTTGCGGATCCGATCCATGTATCCGTTGATCCGTAAAAATCATATGGACGTCTGAATGGAGCCTTACAGGGGGGTGATCAATGAGAGGGGGGTGGGGGGGGCGGGGCTTGCACCGGATAAAGATAGTTGCATAGCTCTCTGCTCTGTGAGGAGACTTGTCCCTAACGCCAGCTAAAATAAGCTTACAAAGGCAAGAATGGTCAAGATCGGGAACGCTAGGCACGGTGACCCTTCTGCTCCCTCCAAGAACCAGGTCTCGAACGGAGATATGGAGAAATTTCTCAAAAAAGCCGCCACCACGATCGCTGCTAGAGAACCTAAGTAGGCGCCGATACCGCAGCCTAAAGCCCCGAAACACGCTCATGCACAGTCGGAAGGAGAAAGCGATTTAGAAGACATCCAACCTGGCACAGAGCTTCCGATCACAAGAAAGTACCTCGACCGTGCTTTTAATAGAGTAATGGAGACGATCCTCGCGGAGCTGTCGGCATTCAGACACGAGGTGAGATATATTGGGGAACGTGTGGAGTCTCTAGAATCACCAGTCTGCGGTATCAGACTCCTTTCGTCGCTGTGCATCATATCGGAACGATCTCCATAACTCACTAGAAGACCAGGAAAACAGGGGGCGCCGAAACAATCTGAGATTCAGAGGTGTGCCGGAATCGTTCCCCCCTGGTGAAATTTCAGCTGCCATCATTGAAATCTGCGGATTTCTGTTGGGCCCTGATCACCCGCAAGAAATTATCATAGAATGGGCGCACAGAGCCCTGAGACCCAAGCCAAAGCCATCCGAACCTCCCAGAGACATCATCTGTCGGTTCCTCAATTTCCAAGTGAAAGCTGCCATCCTGGAATCTGCACGCACCCACCCCGACCTGATATATGAAGATTCCAAGGTCAATATTTACCAGGACCTAGCCCTTCAACCTTGAAGAAACGCAGGGCCCTCAAGCCCCTGACAGATTGGCTCCGGTCCAACAAAGTTGTGCATCGTTGGTCCTATCCCTTTGGCCTAACCTTTTCATATGCGGGCAAGAGGGTTAACATCTCATCATTCACAGATCTCAAGGCAGTGTATGAGTTACTGAATGTGCCTTCTATGCCGATCAAAAATTGGGAACTCTTCCAAGATCTAAGCATTCTGCCTGATATCCCCAAGGCGGTTCCTTTTGAAGTGCTTCGTACACCGAAGTCCTCCCGTTCCAAGAAAAGAGGTCAACATCTTACCCCAAGAAGTCTCTCTCAAGAACATTAGATGGACTCATGTGACCTTCGCTTGATCGTTTTAGGCTATGATAGTACCTGGAAGTTACAAACTTTGTCTTACCTAAAGTCAGGGCTCCATCACTACAATGACTTTAAGAGGCTTATTCTCTAAATGGTTTTCTCCCCTTTCTTGCCTAAATACTGCCCTTTCCTGGGCATTAAACGGTCTCCTCTCCTGAGTATGACATATCTCAGTATGTCTGTTTTTTCATTTACTGTTTGTTTAACTCGTTATGTTATGTTCCCTCTCCCTATTTCTAATCCAAGGTATCTGTCTCTCTCATCGACATGGAGTAAACTCCTCCTTTCCACAACTCCTATGACACACAGAACAGCGGATCCTCACAAACCTGCTACGCTCTCTTGGGGAAAGTCACGCCAGCTACAAGGTAATTCCACACACACCATACTAAATGGCTGACCTATTGGTAGCTTCTTACAATGTCAAGGGTTGTCACTCCCCATCAAAACTGAGCCAAAGCTTTGCCATTCTAAGAAAAGCTGGGGCTGGGGTGATATTCCTACAAGAGACACACTTCCGCTTTAACCATTACCCTGACATGCGATTCTCTCATTATTCCAACTGGTATCATTGTGGGGGTAGTTCTTCAGCTTCTAGTGGGGTCAGTATAGGGTTACAAAGGAAAATTCCCTTTAAATTTGTCAGTCAAATTTTAGACACAGATGGAAGGTATATTTTACTTAAAGGTACTATAGGGCCGCAGACCTACACCTTTATCAACTTATATGCCCCAAACTCTAATCAATCCCGTTGGTTATCTGATATTTTCCCTATCGCGGAATCCTTCAAGGAAGGTATAGTGGTCGCAGGGGGCGACTTAAATGTGGCTCTCCTACCACAACTAGATATCTCCACTCACAAATCATCCCACTCTAACAAGTCCTTAAAAACAATCAGGAACTCCCTATGGGAACTACACTTGATTGATGTATGGCGTTCTCATCACCCTAATGACTCAGACTTCACGTCCTATTCCTCTCTGCATGGTACCTACCACAGAATAGATTACCTGTTTATCTCTAAAGAACACATACACCTGTGTCGGGAGTCATCCATAGGTTCTATTCAGCTGTCAGACCATTCCCCCGTTTTTATAACAGTTCTGGCCCCCAATGAAACCCCCTTGTGCTTCAACTGGCGCCTAAATGAATCCCTCTTGGGATACCAAGATTCAGTTGAGAGGATATCCAAACACATCGCAGAGTATTTTTCCCTAAATAAAAGCCCGGAGCTACAGATAAGTTCTCTCTGGGACGCCCACATACCAGTAATCAGGGGACAATTCATCAGCATTGGCATGCACCAAAAGAAAGTTAGAGAAAAAGAAATTGACAAAACTCTAAAACAATATCCAGAGGCTCGAGTCTCAGCACAAAATTAAGCCCTCTGACCCTCAATTTCGTGAACTTTCGGGATATAGAGCCAAACTCAGATCCCTCCTAACCTCTAGAGCAGCCAAATATTACATGAGCTCCCAACACAAATTTTTTGCGCATGGTGATAAGGCCACCAAATTTGTCATGAATAGGATCAAAGGGAGGAGGTCCGCAAATTACGTCCATCAACTTTTCTCACAGGATGGGACTGCTATCTTTTCTGTCACCCAGATTGCTGCCCAATTTCGCTCCTTTTACAATGATCTCTATAATCTTCCCTCAACCATAGATTCGGAAACTCGCGCCCCTGCTATATCCTCCTTTCTGGAGGCCGCTAAACTCCCTAACATCTCCCCAAAACAGAAGTTAAGTCTGGAAGTCCCTTTTTCCCTGAACAAGCTCAAAAAAGCAATAAATCAAATGCCGCCAGGAAAGAGTCCAGGCCCTGACGGTCTTCTGCTAGCCTACTACAAAACGTTCCATGAACTCCTTCTACCTCACCTCTTAGAAGTCTGTAATCAGACTTTCCAGGGAATCCCTCTCTCAAGAGATATGACTGCGGCCAACATCACTCTCATCCCTAAAGAAGGGAAAGATGCTAAATTATGTTCCAATTATAGGCCCATCCCCCTCCTAAACATAGACCTCAAACTTCTGGCCAAGATGTTGGCCAACAGATTAGCTATCCTTCTCCCTCAACTGATTCATGGAGACCAGGTCGGCTTTATCCGTATTAGGGAAGGCAAAGACAACACCACTAGGGTGATTAATACCCTTTGCCATGCCAAACGGATTTCCTCCCCTTTGCTTTTACTCAGCACGGATGCCGATAAAGCATTCGATAGGGTTAACTGGTCATATTTAAAACACGTCCTGCGGAATTTTGGCCTACCTGACTCCTTTGTTCAAGCAACCTTTTCGATGTATGAACACGCAACAGCCTCAGTTCTAGTTAATGGCACATTATCCTCTCCATTTTCTATTAGAAATGGAACACGCCAGGGTTGTCCCCTATCACCCCTCTTATTTATCTTGGCTCTTAAGCCCCTCCTTGCAACCATAAGATTGGACCAGGAGATAGTAGGTCTATGTTTGGGAGGTAGGGAACAGAAATTAGCTGCCTTCGCAGACGACGTTGTGATGATGACGGTCAACCCAAAGGCTTCCTTACCCCGAATCCAGTCCCACCTAAACGCATATAGCATTTTGTCAGACTTCAAAATTAATGCCAGTAAATCGTTAGTCCTCTGCTTAGGCATCCCCCGGGCAACCAAACATCAACTGATGATGGACTCCCCATTTAATTGGTCCTCTCCTACTATCACATACTTAGGGGTCAAGATCAGTCCTGAAATAACTCTTTTCCCTTAATTATACCCCTCTAAAACAATCACTTTTTGAAGCTATTGATATTCTGGCCCGAGCCAACCCTACGTTGTCCTGGTTTGGTCGCAAAAACCTTCTCTCTTCCTTAATACTCCCCCGACTGATTTATTTGCAGCAAGTCCTCCCCATTCCTGTCCCCAAGCACTTTTACGACACAATCATGCAAAAGTTCAGATCTATCATCTGGAGTGGAAGGAAAGCGAGACTATCTTGCGCCCTCCTCACCAAGCCCAGACATGCAGGGGGAATAGGTCTACCAAATCCCGAACTGTACGGGAAGGCTATCCTTCTCTCACGTGCACTAGCCTGGTTACGCCCCTCCCCACCACCCATAGTGGTACAAATAGAATTAGACATTTTGAACAGCCCAGCCAGAGCGCTCCTCTTAGGTCATAAGTTGGTTTTTCCTGGCCCTATGTATCACTACCCAATCCTCAAAGCTACGTTAGAAGCTTGGAAGTGGCTATCTTCTACACATTGCTCTATCCCATTCCCCTCTCCCACTCTATCTGTAACAGATGTCCTAAACACAAGCGCTACCTCAACAGGACTGCTGTCCTCCACGATCCCTATAATTTCCCTAGCCCTCCCAACTGGAGAGTGGATGGACTTAAAAGCCACAAATGCCCTGCTTAATCCTCACCCGCGAGATTTTCTCTCAGTTGCCTACATTAGAGCTTACCTGAAACAACACATCAAAATAGGGGACCTCCTTCGTCCGTGGGTTTGGCTGGAATCTCTGATGTCTTTACGCTCAGCACCCAGAAAACTCATCTCACAGATTTACAGCAAATTGCGGCTACCCCCTATGATAGCTAAGCCATCCTTTGTCTCACAATGGGAACTAGACCTGAACACCACAATTCCACATGAATCCCTGCCTAAATTACTAGAATCTCCTCATGGGGCCTCCCGCTGCGTCAGAATTCAGGAAAACGTCTATAAAATCCTAACCAGATGGTACAATACGCCAGATAAAATATCAAGATACACTAGGTCTGCTTCTGACGCCTGCTGGAGGTTTCTTGAGGAGAGAGGAACTTTTCTTCATATCTGGTGGACCTGCCCCCTTATCCATAAATGGTGGGGCGAGGTCTTCTCAGTTGCCAACGAAGTTTGCGGCACCTCAATTCTACCGTCTCCCCAAACTACCCTCCTGTCTTTCTCCCAAGATAAGGGGAACGCTAAACCCCCATTTGTATTTACACAGATGCTACTAGCAGCCTGCCTTCAACTCCCTAAATTTTGGCTACGACCTGTAGTCCCGACCCTAGAACAATGGATCCAAAAAGTTGACCAGATCCATAGGTTTGAGGAACTATCTTCTTGGGAATCACGCACTCACATGATATTTCTCCAAAAATGTTCCCTATGGTCTAAATATAGATCTCTCAAACCATAGTGTACCCTATTGATGACTAAATAGGCTGCAACGCATATCTGTAACCATCTAGCACTACCAGCTAGCTCGCTATGCACTCCGTACGAGAGGCATCCCTACCTCACGTTGCAGATATCTCCACGCCAGCTCTTCCTGTCTTCTCAGTTCGGCATCCGCCTCCTCCATTTTATGCCTCGCTCAAGACTGATTGTGATTGTCCCATGTGCCAAACCATGGACGGCGCAACACTGTTGTATCTGACATGTACCTACTCTGTACTTAATATTGCATTAGCGTGGCCTGCGAGCCTATACCTTGGTATCCTGTTACCTACTGTTATACTTTGAAACTTATAATAAAAATATAAAAAAAATAATAATAAATGACAGGGGGGTGATCAGGGAATCTATATGGGTAATCACCTCCCTGTCATTGATCACCCCCCTGTAAGGCTCCATTCAGACGTCCGTATGTGTTTTGCGGATCCGATCCATGTATCCGTGGATCTGTAAAAATCATACGGACGTCTGAATGGAGCCTTACAGGGGGGTGATAAGGGAGTCTATATGGGGTGATCATGGGTGATCAGGGGTTCATAAGGGGTTAATAAGTGACAGGGGGGGTGTAGTGTAGTGTAGTGGTGTTTTGTGGTACTTTACTGAGCTACCTGTGTCCTCTGGTGGTCGATCCAAGCAAAAGGGACCACCAGAGGACCAGGTAGCAGGTATATTAGACGCTGTTATCAAAACAGCGTCTAATATACCTGTTAGGGGTTAAAAAAATCACGAACGATCGCCGCTGGCAGGCTGGAGATCCTGTCTCTTACCTTCCGATCCTGTGAACGCGTGCGCCTGTGTGCGCGCGTTCACAGGAAATCACGGCTCTCGCGAGATGACGCGTATATGCGTAACTGCGCAGAGCTGCCGCCTCCAGACCGCAGATCTGCGTTAGACGGTCCAGAGGCGGTTAAAACTCAAGGCAGGTCCTCCAAGAATCTATCTCTCAAGGTAGCTTCTAGAAAATTTGCTCCTTATTTTACTGGACCGTATAAGATCACTGAGGTGATTCATCCAGTATCGTTTGAGTTGGAGCTGCCCGAGTCGTTCCACATTCATAATGTATTTCATAAATCTCTACTTAAAAAGTATTTTGAACCTGTTGTACCTTTGAAAGCCTCACCTCCGCCGGTTCTTGTTAGTGATGCTGTCGAGTATGTGGTGTCTAAGATAGTGGATGTCAGGAGAGTGCGCAATTCCTTACAGTACCTGATTCACTGGAAGGGGTATGGACCCAAAGAGAGATCTTGGGTACCCGCCAGAGAGGTTCATGCTCCTAGACTTGTTCGAAAAAATGTATTTAGAACACCCTGAAAGGCCATAGCCTGAAGTCTTGGGTCCGGTGGCTCCTTGTAAAAGGGGGGTACTGTCATGGGGCGCCAAAGGCGCACTCGGTCTTTGCTAGCTGGGAGGCTCCCTGCTCCTAGGTCTGCCTTGAGCGCCAAGCTGATCACTCGGTGCTCGACTTGTCTGTCTGTTGGTCATGTGACGCTGGCCACGTCCCATGACCCTCAGACCCCACTATAAATACAGGCAGCCTGCTGGCCACAGGTTGCTGTTAATTCTAGGTTCCTGGCTATTTGTTGGACTACAGAATACTCACCCAATCCTGTTCCCTAACGATTCTTTGACTGCTCCTCCTGTACTGCTGGCATTGTGACCTCGGCTCCCACCTGACTACTCTTTGCGGACTCCTCTGGTACTTCTCTACTCTCCTGGTATTTGACCCTGGCTTCTCCTGACCATTCTTTGCTTAACCCTTTGAACTGCATAGCTCTCTTGGTTCTGACCCGGTCCGTTCACGTTCTGTATTTTGTCTTGTCTGTCTTCCATGCACATATCCTAAGTGAGGGACTTTCGACCAGTGTTCCCCTGTCATCAGGACTCGTGAGGCAAGTAGGCAGGGCCAGGGGTGAGGGTGGAGCGCAGTGGTCACTATCCTTCCCCCTGAGTGTGTGTGGACATGACTGTTACAGGTTGTATTCAAAAATCTTAATACAAAACTACAGACTTACCTGAAGCTGAAAAATGGAGGAATCGCTCTCTCAGACCTGATAGAGAAAACAAAAGGAGAAATTTAAAAGGCAATTTACTAGAAAGGCAAATAAATAATATTTAATACCAAAGTGAAGTAGCTTGAAGATGATGAAAAATGTACAAGATTCGTCTTCAAAAAGCAACTGGGCAAAAAACTGTAATATCAAATATCGGTGGTGAATCAAAGAAAGAAGAAATGCTTAAAAAATCCAAACAATTCTATCAAGAGCTGTCTAATAAAAATATAGGCGACAAATTGCAATTAGAAAATTGGAGACCAATCACACTCCTAAATAAGGATTACAAAGTATTGGTCAAGTTGCTTGTGAACCAAATTGAAAAAGTAATTGGTAAAAATAATACTGTCACAGGGCGCCAACTCGCTCTCCTGCATTCAGCTCAGCGCCGAGTGCCCAGCTCGGCGCTCAGGCTCAGCCCTGTTACTATAGGAGGACGCCAGCCACGCTGGAAAGACGCTCGCGGCTGGGTCTTACCCGCCCCCTGGTGCGGCGTTCTCATCTCCAGAGTAACGATGGGCGGGTAAGACCCAGCCGCGCGCGTCTCTCCAGCGTGGCTGGCGTCCTCCTATAGTAACAGGGCTGAGCCTGAGCGCCGAGCTGGGCACTCGGCGCTGAGCTGAATGCAGGAGAGCAAGTCATGTTGCCTGTGATTAAGGTCACAGGTTGCCTGTGATTAATGTTGCGTTATTTCCCTGAAATTTGGGTATTGACTCGTCCTGGTCTGCTCCCTGTGAATTGTGGTAACTCCTGGTATTGACTCTCGGCTTGTGTTTTGACTCTTCTTTGCCCTCTCCTTGTATTTTGTTGTTATCTCCTGGCTTGATTCCTGGCTCTTGTTTAGACTCACTATGCCTGCTCCTTGATTCTGCTGCGACTTCCTGGTTTTGAATTTTGCTATCTGAGGTTCTGTATTGTCTGTCTTGTTTGTCCCTTACGTAAGTTATGGACCGCCGCCCAGTTGCGCTCCGTTATCTTGGACGGATAAGTGCAAGTAGACAGGGGCAGAGGCGTGGGTGGCAGTCAGGGGAGCACTTCTCCCTACCCCCTATCCGTGACAGAATCACAGGCCATATCTCACCATGCATCCTCTGCAAAGCCTCACTGATCACATTCAGAACCTTGCTCAGATTGTCCCGGAGTTGGGGGAAAGGTTACTTGCACAAGAATCTGCTCGTAACTAGTGATGAGTGAGAGGTGCCATATTCGATTTAGCGATATTTCGATTGAATATTCGTCTTATATTCGTCAAAATACAATATTCGTCATTATTCTATTTATCGCGAATAATATGCGATTTAATTATTTGTGTATTGTGAGTTTAACTGTATAAGGCAACTTTCCTATTGGTTGGTTTGCTAGAATTAACGAAGATAACGAATATAGCGCTATATTCTCTATATTTGTTAATTCTAGCAAGCCAATAGGAAATTTGCCTATGGACAGCTCTAAATTGGATTCACAATGCGAGAATATTACTTTGCCTATTTTTTGCAATAAATAGAATACTGGGTCATTACTCTATTTATTGCAAAAAAAAGGCAAAGTAATATTCTTAAAAACACAAATGCAATCGCACTCTGCAACCAGCACTCTGCCCTGCCTTTATGCTGGACGTTGAATAAGGCATTGGTGTACATTTCGGCCAAAGCATAATAAGCCACTCAACACGTCAAGGTCGCTTTCATGAGTGGTCCCTAACACTAGTTCCTACCTGTTATGGGCCATGACAGCCACACAAAGTCCAGGGAGTGTAGGTACAGCATGCATGCCAAGCACACTCTGCTTTTAACATCCGGTGCCATTACAGCTTTCATCTGATCCAGGGATGCAAGTACCAAAGTAATATTCTAGCATTACGAATCCAACTTAGAACTGTCCATAGGCAACTTTTCTATTGGCTTGCTAGAATTAACGAATATAGAGAATATAGCACTATATTCGTTATCTTTGTTAATTCTAGATAGCCAAACATTAGGAAAGTAGGCTATGCCCGCTCTAAGTTGGATGCGCAATGCGAGAAGATTAAGTAATATTACTCATATTGTGCATCAAACTTAGAGTGGGGTATATGCAACTTACTTTTCTATTGTTCGGCTATCTAGAATTAACGAATATGACGAATACGAATATAGCGCTATATTCTCTATATTCATTAAATCAAGCAAGAAGCCAATAGGAAAGTTGCCTGTAGACAGTTCTAAGTTGGATTTGCAATGTGAGAATATTACTTTGCCTATTTTTTGCAATAAATAGAATGACTCAGTATTCTATCAATTGCAAAAAATAGGCAAAGTAATATTCTCGCATAGTGAATCCAACTTAGAGCAGTGTATAGCGAACTTTCCTATTGGTTGGCTTGCTAGAATTATAGGAATATGCCGAAGATAGCGCTATATTCTAAAATTACGAATGTAGCAGTATATTCTCCATATTCGAAAATTCTACCAAACCGCCAGGCCCGCCAACATAAGGTAGTTGCTTACTTAAAGGCCTTATCCGAATCGATTCACACACATATTTTATTAAACATTTTTCGCATAACTTACATAATGAAGAATATTAAAGAATCATTATAATTTCTCTTCCATATGTAATACATTTTATGTATGTCATTTTACAAATGTTTCCTTTAAGTATGCACTTTATTATAATTGCATAACGGTTATCCCATAGGTAGAATATAGTGCTATATTCGTAAATTACGAATATAACACTATATTTTAAATATTCGGTAGAGTTGAGCGAACACCTGGATGTTCGGGTTCGAGAAGTTCGGCCGAACATCCCGGAAATGTTCGGGTTCGGGATCCGAACCCGATCCGAACTTCGTCCCGAACCCGAACCCCATTGAAGTCAATGGGGACCCGAACTTTTCGGCACTAAAAAGGCTGTAAAACAGCCCAGGAAAGAGCTAGAGGGCTGCAAAAGGCAGCAACATGTAGGTAAATCCCCTGCAAACAAATGTGGATAGGGAAATGAATTAAAATAAAAATTAAATAAATAAAAATTAACCAAAATCAATTGGAGAGAGGTCCCATAGCAGAGAATCTGGCTTCCCGTCACCCACCACTGGAACAGTCCATTCTCAGATATTTAGGCCCCGGCACCCAGGCAGAGGAGAGAGGTCCCGTAACAGAGAATCTGTCTTCATGTCAGCAGAGAATTAGTCTGCATGTCATAGCAGAGAATGAGGCTTCACGTCAGCCACCACTGCAACAGTCCATTGGCATATATTTAGGCCCAGCACCCAGGCAGAGGAGGGAGGTCCCGTAACAGAGAATCTGTCTTCATGTCAGCAGAGAATTAGTCTGCATGTCATAGCAGAGAATGAGGCTTCACGTCAGCCACCACTGCAACAGTCCATTGGCATATATTTAGGCCCAGCACACACACAGGCAGAGGAGAGAGGTCCCGTAACAGAGAATCTGGCTTCATGTCAGCAGAGAATCAGTCTGCATGTCATAGCAGAGAATGAGGCTTCACGTCAGCCACCACTGCAACAGTCCATTGGCATATATTTAGGCCCAGCACACACACAGGCAGAGGAGAGAGGTCCCGTAACAGAGGATCTGGCTTCATGTCAGCAGAGAATCAGTCTGCATGTCATAGCAGAGAATCAGGCTTCACGTCAGCCACCACTGCAACAGTCCATTGTCATAAATTTAGGCCCAGCACCCAGGCAGAGGAGAGAGGTCCCGTAACAGACAATCTGGCTTCATGTCAGCAGAGAATTAGTCTGCATGTCATAGCAGAGAATGAGGCTTCACGTCAGCCACCACTGCAACAGTCCATTGGCATATATTTAGGCCTAGCACACAGGCAGAGGAGAGAGGTCCCGTAACAGACAATCTGGCTTCATGTCAGCAGAGAATCAGTCTGCATGTCATAGCAGAGAATGAGGCTTCACGTCACCCACCACTGCAACAGTCCATTGGCATATATTTAGGCCTAGCACACAGGCAGAGCAGAGAGGTCCCGTAACAGACAATCTGGCTTCATGACAGCAGAGAATCAGTCTGCATGTCATAGCAGAGAATGAGGCTTCACGTCACCCACCACTGCAACAGTCCATTGGCATATATTTAGGCCTAGCACACAGGCAGAGCAGAGAGGTCCCGTAACAGACGATCTGGCTTCATGTCAGCAGAGAATCAGTCTGCATGTCATAGCAGAGAATGAGGCTTCACGTCAGCCACCACTGCAACAGTCCATTGGCATATATTTAGGCCTAGCACACAGGCAGAGGAGAGAGGTCCCGTAACAGACAATCTGGCTTCATGTCAGCAGAGAATCAGTCTGCATGTCATAGCAGAGAATGAGGCTTCACGTCACCCACCACTGCAACAGTCCATTGGCATATATTTAGGCCCAGCACCCAGGCAGAGGAGGGAGGTCCCGTAACAGAGAATCTGTCTTCATGTCAGCAGAGAATTAGTCTGCATGTCATAGCAGAGAATGAGGCTTCACGTCAGCCACCACTGCAACAGTCCATTGGCATATATTTAGGCCCAGCACCCAGGCAGAGGAGGGAGGTCCCGTAACAGAGAATCTGTCTTCATGTCAGCAGAGAATTAGTCTGCATGTCATAGCAGAGAATGAGGCTTCACGTCAGCCACCACTGCAACAGTCCATTGGCATATATTTAGGCCCAGCACCCAGGCAGAGGAGGGAGGTCCCGTAACAGACAATCTGGCTTCATGTCAGCAGAGAATCAGTCTGCATGTCATAGCAGAGAATGAGGCTTCACGTCACCCACCACTGCAACAGTCCATTGGCATATATTTAGGCCCAGCACCCAGGCAGAGGAGGGAGGTCCCGTAACAGAGAATCTGTCTTCATGTCAGCAGAGAATTAGTCTGCATGTCATAGCAGAGAATGAGGCTTCACGTCAGCCACCACTGCAACAGTCCATTGGCATATATTTAGGCCCAGCACCCAGGCAGAGGAGGGAGGTCCCGTAACAGAGAATCTGTCTTCATGTCAGCAGAGAATTAGTCTGCATGTCATAGCAGAGAATGAGGCTTCACGTCAGCCACCACTGCAACAGTCCATTGGCATATATTTAGGCCCAGCACACACACAGGCAGAGGAGAGAGGTCCCGTAACAGACAATCTGGCTTCATGTCAGCAGAGAATTAGTCTGCATGTCATAGCAGAGAATGAGGCTTCACGTCAGCCACCACTGCAACAGTCCATTGGCATATATTTAGGCCCAGCACACACACAGGCAGAGGAGAGAGGTCCCGTAACAGAGAATCTGTCTTCATGTCAGCAGAGAATTAGTCTGCATGTCATAGCAGAGAATCAGGCTTCACGTCACCCACCACTGCAACAGTCCATTGGCATATATTTAGGCCCAGCACCCAGGCAGAGGAGGGAGGTCCCGTAACAGAGAATCTGTCTTCATGTCAGCAGAGAATTAGTCTGCATGTCATAGCAGAGAATGAGGCTTCACGTCACCCACCACTGCAACAGTCCATTGGCATATATTTAGGCCTAGCACACAGGCAGAGGAGAGGTTCATTCAACTTTGGGTAGCCTCGCAATATAATGGTAAAATGAAAATAAAAATAGGATTGAATGAGGAAGTGCCCTGGAGTCCAATAATATATGGTTATGGGGAGGTAGTTAATGTCTAATCTGGACAAGGGACGGACAGGTCCTGTGGGATCCATGCCTGGTTCATTTTTATGAACGTCAGCTTGTCCACATTGGCTGTAGACAGGCGGCTGCGTTTGTCTGTAATGACGCCCCCTGCCGTGCTGAATACACGTTCAGACAAAACGCTGGCTGCCGGGCAGGCCAGCACCTCCAAGGCATAAAAGGCTAGCTCTGGCCACGTGGACAATTTAGAGACCCAGAAGTTGAATGGGGCCGAACCATCAGTCAGTACGTGGAGGGGTGTGCACACGTACTGTTCCACCATGTTAGTGAAATGTTGCCTCCTGCTAACACGTTGCGTATCAGGTGGTGGTGCAGTTAGCTGTGGCGTGTTGACAAAAGTTTTCCACATCTCTGCCATGCTAACCCTGCCCTCAGAGGAGCTGGCCGTGACACAGCTGCCTTGGCGACCTCTTGCTCCTCCTCTGCCTTGGCCTTGGGCTTCCACTTGTTCCCCTGTGACATTTGGGAATGCTCTCAGTAGCGCGTCTACCAACGTGCGCTTGTACTCGCGCATCTTCCTATCACGCTCCAGTGCAGGAAGTAAGGTGGGCACATTGTCTTTGTAGCGTGGATCCAGCAGGGTGGCAACCCAGTAGTCCGCACAGGTTAAAATGTGGGCAACTCTGCTGTCGTTGCGCAGGCACTGCAGCATGTAGTCGCTCATGTGTGCCAGGCTGCCCAGGGGTAAGGACAAGCTGTCCTCTGTGGGAGGCGTATCGTCATCGTCCTGCCTTTCCCCCCAGCCACGCACCAGTGATGGACCCGAGCTGCGTTGGGTGCCACCCCGCTGTGACCATGCTTCATCCTCATCCTCCTCCACCTCCTCCTCATCCTCGTCCTCCTCGTCCTCCAGTAGTGGGCCCTGGCTGGCCACATTTGTACCTGGCCTCTGCTGTTGCCAAAAACCTCCCTCTGAGTCACTTCGAAGAGACTGGCCTGAAAGTGCTAAAAATGACCCCTCTTCCTCCTCCTCCTCCTCCTCCTGGGCCACCTCCTCTTCCATCATCGCCCTAAGTGTTTTCTCAAGGAGACATAGAAGTGGTATTGTAACGCTGATAACGGTGTCATCGCCACTGGCCATGTTGGTGGAGTACTCGAAACAGCGCAACAGGGCACACAGGTCTCGCATGGAGGCCCAGTCATTGGTGGTGAAGTGGTGCTGTTCTGTAGTGCGACTGACCCGTGCGTGCTGCAGCTGAAACTCCACTATGGCCTGCTGCTGCTCGCACAGTCTGTCCAGCATGTGCAAGGTGGAGTTCCACCTGGTGGGCACGTCGCATATGAGGCGGTGAGCGGGAAGGCCGAAGTTACGCTGTAGCGCAGACAGGCGAGCAGCAGCAGGATGTGAACGCCGGAAGCGCGAACAGACGGCCCGCACTTTATGCAGCAGCTCTGACATGTCGGGGTAGTTGTGAATGAACTTCTGCACCACCAAATTCAGCACATGCGCCAAGCAAGGGATGTGCGTCAAATTGGCTAGTCCCAGAGCTGCAACGAGATTTCGCCCATTATCACACACCACCAGGCCGGGCTTGAGGCTCACCGGCAGCAACCACTCGTCGGTCTGTTGTTCAATACCCCGCCACAACTCCTGTGCGGTGTGGGGCCTGTCCCCCAAACATATGAGTTTCAGAATGGCCTGCTGACGTTTACCCCGGGCTGTGCTGAAGTTGGTGGTGAAGGTGTGTGGCTGACTGGATGAGCAGGTGGAAGAAGAGGAGGAGGAAGCCGAGAAGGAGGAGGTGGCAACAGGAGGCAAAGAATGTTGCCCTGCGATCCTTGGCGGCGGAAGGACGTGCGCCAAACAGCTCTCCGCCTGGGGCCCAGCTGCCACTACATTTACCCAGTGTGCAGTTAGGGAGATATAGCGTCCCTGGCCGTGCTTACTGGTCCACGTATCTGTGGTTAGGTGGACCTTGCCACAGATGGCGTTGCGCAGTGCACACTTGATTTTATCGGATACTTGGTTGTGCAGGGAAGGCACGGCTCTCTTGGAGAAGTAGTGCCGGCTGGGAACAACATACTGTGGGACAGCAAGCGACATGAGCTGTTTGAAGCTGTCTGTGTCCACCAGCCTAAATGACAGCATTTCATAGGCCAGTAGTTTAGAAATGCTGGCATTCAGGGCCAGGGATCGAGGGTGGCTAGGTGGGAATTTACGCTTTCTATCAAATGTTTGTGAGATGGAGAGCTGAACGCTGGCGTGTGACATGGTTGAGACGCTTGGTGACGGAGGTGGTGGTGGTGGTGTTGGTGGTACATCCCCTGTTTGCTGGGCGGCAGGTGCCAACGTTCCTCCAGAGGCGGAGGAAGAGGCCGAGGCGGCAGCAGCAGAATAGGCCGAGGCGGCAGCAGCAGAAGAGGTAGCAGGGGGAGCCTGAGTGACTTCCTTGGTTTTAAGGTGTTTACTCCACTGCAGTTCATGCTTTGCATGCAGGTGCCTGGTCATGCAGGTTGTGCTCAGGTTCAGAACGTTAATGCCTCGCTTCAGGCTCTGATGGCACAGCGTGCAAACCACTCGGGTCTTGTCGTCAGCACATTGTTTGAAGAAGTGCCATGCCAGGGAACTCCTTGAAGCTGCCTTTGGGGTGCTCGGTCCCAGATGGCGGCGGTCAGTAGCAGGCGGAGTCTCTTGGCGGCGGGTGTTCTGCTTTTGCCCACTGCTCCCTCTTTTGCTACGCTGTTGGCTCGGTCTCACCACTGCCTCTTCCTCCGAACTGTGAAAGTCAGTGGCACGACCTTCATTCCATGTGGGGTCTAGGACCTCATCGTCCCCTGCATCGTCTTCCACCCAGTCTTGATCCCTGACCTCCTGTTCAGTCTGCACACTGCAGAAAGACGCAGCAGTTGGCACCTGTGTTTCGTCATCATCAGAGACATGCTGAGGTGGTATTCCCATGTCCTCATCATCAGGAAACATAAGTGGTTGTGCGTCAGTGCATTCTATGTCTTTCACCGCTGGGGAAGGGCTAGGTGGATGCCCTTGGGAAACCCTGCCAGCGGAGTCTTCAAACAGCATAAGAGACTGCTGCATAACTTGAGGCTGAGACAGTTTCCCTGGTATGCATGGGGGTGATGTGACAGACTGATGGGGTTGGTTTTCAGGCGCCATCTGTGCGCTTTCTGCAGAAGACTGGGTGGGAGATAATGTGAACGTGCTGGATCCACTGTCGGCCACCCAATTGACTAATGCCTGTACCTGCTCAGGCCTTACCATCCTTAGAACGGCATTGGGCCCCACCATATATCGCTGTAAATTCTGGCGGCTACTGGGACCTGAGGTAGTTGGTACACTAGGACGTGTGGATGTGGCAGAACGGCCACGTCCTCTCCCAGCACCAGAGGGTCCACTAACACCACCACGACCATGTCCACGTCCGCGTCCCTTACTAGATGTTTTTCTCATTGTTATGGTTCACCACAACAACAAATATATTATTTGGCCCAATGTATTGTATTCAAATTCAGCGGGATATAAATTTGAGGCCTAGTATTTAGGCGCTGGGTGACCGGTATGGATTTAGTGACAGAATTAGACTTGGAAATGCACAGAAGCGTGTGTGTGAAGTTATTCTGAATGACCCTATGTGCACCTTCAATATGATCTACCCTTTTAGGGATAGATTTCAAATAGCTCTGATATAGCAGAAACGACTAAATTATGAAATTGCTAAATTGGGAATTGTATTTCAACCCAGAACAAAAAATGTGCTTTGACGGACACTAAATAACTTTCCCAGCCACAACAGGACAGCGGTAACGAGAGATTTAGCGGGATATAAATTTGAGGCCTAGTATTTAGGCGCTGGGTGACAGGTATGGGTTTAGTGACAGAATTAGATTTGGAAATGCACAGTAGCGGGTGTGTGAAGTTATTCTGAATGACCCTATGTGCACCTTGAATATTATATACCCTTTTAGGGATAGATTTCAAATAGCTCTGATATAGCAGAAACCACTAAATTATGAAATTGCTAAATTGGGAATTGTATTTCAACCCAGAACAAGAAATGTGCTTGAACGGACACTAAATAACTCGCCCAGCTACAGCACTAGGGACAGATTTAGCGGGATATAAATTTGAGGCCTAGTATTTAGGCGCTGGGTGACAGGTATGGGTTTAGTGCCAGAATTAGACTTGGAAATACACAGTAGCGGGTGTGTGTGAAGTTATTCTGAATGACCCAATGTGCACCTTGAATATTATATACCCTTTTAGGGATAGATTTCAAATAGCTCTGATATAGCAGAAACCACTAAATTATGAAATTGCTAAATTGGGAATTGTATTTCAACCCAGAACAAGAAATGTGCTTGAACGGACACTAAATAACTCGCCCAGCTACAGCACTAAGGACAGATTTAGCGGGATATAAATTTGAGGCCTAGTATTTAGGCGCTGGGTGACAGGTATGGGTTTAGTGCCAGAATTAGACTTGGAAATACACAGTAGCGGGTGTGTGTGAAGTTATTCTGAATGACCCAATGTGCACCTTGAATATTATATACCCTTTTAGGGATAGATTTCAAATAGCTCTGATATAGCAGAAACCACTAAATTATGAAATTGCTAAATTGGGAATTGTATTTCAACCCAGAACAAGAAATGTGCTTGAACGGACACTAAATAACTCGCCCAGCTACAGCACTAAGGACAGATTTAGCGGGATATAAATTTGAGGCCTAGTATTTAGGCGCTGAGTGACAGGTATGGCTTTAGTGCCAGAATTAGACTTGGAAATACACAGTAGCGGGTGTGTGTGAAGTTATTCTGAATGACCCAATGTGCACCTTGAATATTATATACCCTTTTAGGGATAGATTTCAAATAGCTCTGATATAGCAGAAACCACTAAATTATGAAATTGCTAAATTGGGAATTGTATTTCAACCCAGAACAAGAAATGTGCTTGAACGGACACTAAATAACTCGCCCAGCTACAGCACTAGGGACAGATTTAGCTGGATATAAATTTGAGGCCTAGTATTTAGGCGCTGGGTGACAGGTATGGGTTTAGTGCCAGAATTAGACTTGGAAATACACAGTAGCGGGTGTGTGTGAAGTTATTCTGAATGACCCAATGTGCACCTTGAATATTATATACCCTTTTAGGGATAGATTTCAAATAGCTCTGATATAGCAGAAACCACTAAATTATGAAATTGCTAAATTGGGAATTGTATTTCAACCCAGAACAAGAAATGTGCTTGAACGGACACTAAATAACTCGCCCAGCTACAGCACTAGGGACAGATTTAGCGGGATATAAATTTGAGGCCTAGTATTTAGGCGCTGGGTGACAGGTATGGGTTTAGTGCCAGAATTAGACTTGGAAATACACAGTAGCGGGTGTGTGTGAAGTTATTCTGAATGACCCAATGTGCACCTTGAATATTATATACCCTTTTAGGGATAGATTTCAAATAGCTCTGATATAGCAGAAACCACTAAATTATGAAATTGCTAAATTGGGAATTGTATTTCAACCCAGAACAAGAAATGTGCTTGAACGGACACTAAATAACTCGCCCAGCTACAGCACTAAGGACAGATTTAGCGGGATATAAATTTGAGGCCTAGTATTTAGGCGCTGGGTGACAGGTATGGGTTTAGTGCCAGAATTAGACTTGGAAATACACAGTAGCGGGTGTGTGTGAAGTTATTCTGAATGACCCAATGTGCACCTTGAATATTATATACCCTTTTAGGGATAGATTTCAAATAGCTCTGATATAGCAGAAACCACTAAATTATGAAATTGCTAAATTGGGAATTGTATTTCAACCCAGAACAAGAAATGTGCTTGAACGGACACTAAATAACTCGCCCAGCTACAGCACTAAGGACAGATTTAGCGGGATATAAATTTGAGGCCTAGTATTTAGGCGCTGGGTGACAGGTATGGGTTTAGTGCCAGAATTAGACTTGGAAATACACAGTAGCGGGTGTGTGTGAAGTTATTCTGAATGACCCAATGTGCACCTTGAATATTATATACCCTTTTAGGGATAGATTTCAAATAGCTCTGATATAGCAGAAACCACTAAATTATGAAATTGCTAAATTGGGAATTGTATTTCAACCCAGAACAAGAAATGTGCTTGAACGGACACTAAATAACTCGCCCAGCTACAGCACTAGGGACAGATTTAGCTGGATATAAATTTGAGGCCTAGTATTTAGGCGCTGGGTGACAGGTATGGGTTTAGTGCCAGAATTAGACTTGGAAATACACAGTAGCGGGTGTGTGTGAAGTTATTCTGAATGACCCAATGTGCACCTTGAATATTATATACCCTTTTAGGGATAGATTTCAAATAGCTCTGATATAGCAGAAACCACTAAATTATGAAATTGCTAAATTGGGAATTGTATTTCAACCCAGAACAAGAAATGTGCTTGAACGGACACTAAATAACTCGCCCAGCTACAGCACTAGGGACAGATTTAGCGGGATATAAATTTGAGGCCTAGTATTTAGGCGCTGGGTGACAGGTATGGGTTTAGTGCCAGAATTAGACTTGGAAATACACAGTAGCGGGTGTGTGTGAAGTTATTCTGAATGACCCAATGTGCACCTTGAATATTATATACCCTTTTAGGGATAGATTTCAAATAGCTCTGATATAGCAGAAACCACTAAATTATGAAATTGCTAAATTGGGAATTGTATTTCAACCCAGAACAAGAAATGTGCTTGAACGGACACTAAATAACTCGCCCAGCTACAGCACTAGGGACAGATTTAGCGGGATATAAATTTGAGGCCTAGTATTTAGGCGCTGGGTGACAGGTATGGGTTTAGTGCCAGAATTAGACTTGGAAATACACAGTAGCGGGTGTGTGTGAAGTTATTCTGAATGACCCAATGTGCACCTTGAATATTATATACCCTTTTAGGGATAGATTTCAAATAGCTCTGATATAGCAGAAACCACTAAATTATGAAATTGCTAAATTGGGAATTGTATTTCAACCCAGAACAAGAAATGTGCTTGAACGGACACTAAATAACTCGCCCAGCTACAGCACTAAGGACAGATTTAGCGGGATATAAATTTGAGGCCTAGTATTTAGGCGCTGGGTGACAGGTATGGGTTTAGTGCCAGAATTAGACTTGGAAATACACAGTAGCGGGTGTGTGTGAAGTTATTCTGAATGACCCAATGTGCACCTTGAATATTATATACCCTTTTAGGGATAGATTTCAAATAGCTCTGATATAGCAGAAACCACTAAATTATGAAATTGCTAAATTGGGAATTGTATTTCAACCCAGAACAAGAAATGTGCTTGAACGGACACTAAATAACTCGCCCAGCTACAGCACTAAGGACAGATTTAGCGGGATATAAATTTGAGGCCTAGTATTTAGGCGCTGGGTGACAGGTATGGGTTTAGTGCCAGAATTAGACTTGGAAATACACAGTAGCGGGTGTGTGTGAAGTTATTCTGAATGACCCAATGTGCACCTTGAATATTATATACCCTTTTAGGGATAGATTTCAAATAGCTCTGATATAGCAGAAACCACTAAATTATGAAATTGCTAAATTGGGAATTGTATTTCAACCCAGAACAAGAAATGTGCTTGAACGGACACTAAATAACTCGCCCAGCTACAGCACTAAGGACAGATTTAGCGGGATATAAATTTGAGGCCTAGTATTTAGGCGCTGGGTGACAGGTATGGGTTTAGTGCCAGAATTAGACTTGGAAATACACAGTAGCGGGTGTGTGTGAAGTTATTCTGAATGACCCAATGTGCACCTTGAATATTATATACCCTTTTAGGGATAGATTTCAAATAGCTCTGATATAGCAGAAACCACTAAATTATGAAATTGCTAAATTGGGAATTGTATTTCAACCCAGAACAAGAAATGTGCTTGAACGGACACTAAATAACTCGCCCAGCTACAGCACTAAGGACAGATTTAGCGGGATATAAATTTGAGGCCTAGTATTTAGGCGCTGGGTGACAGGTATGGGTTTAGTGCCAGAATTAGACTTGGAAATACACAGTAGCGGGTGTGTGTGAAGTTATTCTGAATGACCCAATGTGCACCTTGAATATTATATACCCTTTTAGGGATAGATTTCAAATAGCTCTGATATAGCAGAAACCACTAAATTATGAAATTGCTAAATTGGGAATTGTATTTCAACCCAGAACAAGAAATGTGCTTGAACGGACACTAAATAACTCGCCCAGCTACAGCACTAGGGACAGATTTAGCTGGATATAAATTTGAGGCCTAGTATTTAGGCGCTGGGTGACAGGTATGGGTTTAGTGCCAGAATTAGACTTGGAAATACACAGTAGCGGGTGTGTGTGAAGTTATTCTGAATGACCCAATGTGCACCTTGAATATTATATACCCTTTTAGGGATAGATTTCAAATAGCTCTGATATAGCAGAAACCACTAAATTATGAAATTGCTAAATTGGGAATTGTATTTCAACCCAGAACAAGAAATGTGCTTGAACGGACACTAAATAACTCGCCCAGCTACAGCACTAAGGACAGATTTAGCGGGATATAAATTTGAGGCCTAGTATTTAGGCGCTGGGTGACCGGTATGGATTTAGTGACAGAATTAGACTGGGATATGGCCAAAAAATAAACAGACTATTGCTGGTTAAATGCACTTGGTGTGACAGCTTCACCCTGATGTAGGCTTTAGCCAAAAAACAACCACACCATTGAGGGTTAAATGCACTTGGTGACAGGCGCAGCTTGCCCCTGATTTAGTATATGGCCAAAAAATGAACAGACTATTGCTGGTTAAATGCACTTGGTGTGACAGCTTCACCCTGATGTAGGCTTTAGCCAAAAAACAACCACACCATTGAGGGTTAAATGCACTTGGTGACAGGCGCAGCTTGCCCCTGATTTTGTATATGGCCAAAAAATGAACAGACTATTGCTGGTTAAATGCACTTGGTGTGACAGCTTCACCCTGATGTAGGCTTTAGCCAAAAAACAACCACACCATTGAGGGTTAAATGCACTTGGTCGCAGCTTGTGCTGGCGCACCACAAGACACAAAATGGCCGCCGATCACCCCAGAAAAATGTGACTGACAAACGGTCTGGGCAGCCTAAAAACAGTGAGCAATTGAGGATCAGCAGCTCAATGATCCACAGCTGCAGATCGATCAGTTAATCAAGTCCTTTGGAGGAGTTAATCTGCCTAATCTCGCCCTACTGTCGCAGCCGCAACCTCTCCCTACGCTAATCAGAGCAGAGTGACGGGCGGCGCTATGTGACTCCAGCTTAAATAGAGGCTGGGTCACATGGTGCTCTGGCCAATCACAGCCATGCCAATAGTAGGCATGGCTGTGATGGCCTCTTGGGGCAAGTAGTATGACGCTTGTTGATTGGCTGCTTTGCAGCCTTTCAAAAAGCGCCAAGAAAGCGTCACAAAAGCGCGAAGAAAGCGACGAACACCGAACCCGAACCCGGACTTTTACGAAAATGTCCGGGTTCGGGTCCGTGTCACGGACACCCCAAAATTCGGTACGAACCCGAACTATACAGTTCGAGTTCGCTCATCCCTAATATTCGGCAATTCTACTAAGTCAACCATTGCTATGCTAAATGCTTAAAGCTTTTATGTTAGTCGATCAATGTGAATATTTGAAAGAAGAATGTTCGCATAAGCTAAACTATAGCCTCATTTGTGATCCACAAAGGCCACAAGTTATGTTCCATTAACCGGCTGCTTTTTGTCTGTGGGCCAATGTGAGAATTTGCATCTATGACGCCTAAAAAAACATTCAGTACTTATTTAGACTATTTCAATATAGTTTATCTTATGCATGATTCTCACTTCCGACAGTACATTCTAGCATGGTGATGCACACGGGAAGTCGGCACTCGGCAGACGTGCCGACAGGCATTGACTGGAGCCGGCAAGGAGCATGGAGTCCCCGGACATGTAAGAAGAACAGCTTTTCGGAAGTGGGAACAAAAAATAAAAATAAATAAAGGGAATATTCAAATTAGCAAATATATAGCATTATATTCGAAATATTCGCGAATAAGCGAAGTGCTGATATTCAAGATTAAAATTCGCTAATCGAATATTCACATTCAACAGTAATCCTGACTGACCAGGGGACCCCGTTCATGTCCAGGGTCATGCAAGATCTCTGTAAGGTATTAAAAATTACCCAGTTGCGTACCTCAGTGTACCACCCACAGACAGATGGCGAGGTGGAACGCTTCAATAAAACTTTGGAGGCCATGTTGAAAAAAGTGGTAGAGAAAGATGGCCGAGATTGGGATTACCTATTGTCTTATCTACTGTTCTCAATCAGAGAGGTACCCCAAGTGTCAACAGGTTTCTCGCATTTTGAATTGTTGTATGGAAGGCATCCACGAGGCCTGTTAGATATCGCTAAGGAAACCTGGGAGAGTGAGGCCTTCCAAAAGTGTCATTGAACATGTTACTGCATTCCAGGAGATAATAGCTCAAATAACACCTATTATGAAAGAGCATATGCTCCAGGCACAGGAGGCGCAAGCGAACATTTACAACAGGGTGGCCCATGTTAGACAGTTCGGTCTAGGGGACCGGGTTCTGATCTTAGTCCCCACACTAGAGAGCAAGTTCCTGGCCAAGTGGCAAGGGCCCTATGAGATAACTGAGAGGATGGGCGAAGTTAACTACTGGGTACATCAGCCAGGTAGGAGAAAGCCCTATCAAATATACCACATCAACTTCCTAAAACCATGAAAGTATAGGGACCCTTCTGAGAGCCCATATCTGTTGACCCAACCAGACGCCACCATCGACAATGTAAAAATTGCTGAAACCCTGTCCCCTACCCAAAAATACCAATGCCAACTCCTGTTACAGCAGAATAAGGACTTGTTTACAAAAACCCCTGGCTTAACCAAGGTCATGGAACATGAGATTCTAACGGAACCTCAGGAGCAAGTAAATTTAAAACCATACAGGATACTAGAGGCACGAAGGGAGATAGTTTTCAAAGAGGTCCAGAGAATGTAAAAACTGGGGGTAATTGAGGAATCAAAAAGTGGGTGGCCTAGTTCTATAGTGCTAGTCCCGAAGCCCAATGGAGAATGGCGGTTTTGTAATGACTACCGCAAATTGAACAAGGTATCCAAAGTAGATGCTTATCCCATGTCCCGGGTGGATGAGCTCATTGAGAGACTAGGGCCAAGTTTATACATAACGACCCTGAATCTCACAAAAGGATACTGGCAAATTCTGTTTTCGAGAGAAGCTAGGGGGGAAAAAAGCGTTTTCTACACCGGAACAGGTCCTTCTAGTACGTTAGGATGCCGTTTGGGTTGTAAGGGGCCCCTGCCATCTTCCATAGAGCTTAGATGATATAGTGATCTTCAGTCAAGATTGGGAGAGTCACCTCAGTAAAGTTCAAAGCATCCTAGATGCGCTACGAAAGGCCGGATTCACTATAAATATATTGTAGGAAGAAGAATAATAAAACCCCAAGTAACTAAAGTGGAAGCTATCCAAAAATGGCCCGCCCACTTACCAAGAAACAGGTCAAAGCCTTTCTCGGTATTGTTGGATACTGCAGGAGATTTGTTTTTAAGTTTGCAGAAATAGCAGTACCCCTGACCGACCTTACAAAAGGGGGGAAGTCTGCTCTGATCAAGTGGTCCCCGGAGGCTGAAGAGGCCTTCCAAAAACTTAAGTCCACCCTCTATAGGCAGCCAGGGAATGCATGGCCATTAAGTGGGCCTTTGATTATCTCCGATACTACCTCCTGGGACGGAAATTTATACTGGTCTTGGATAATGCCCCTCTGCTATGGTTAAGAGAGAAAAAGGGTAAGAATGCCCGTGTCACCCGTTGGTTTCTAGCCATACAGGAGTTTAGGTTTTCGGTAGAGTAGGCTAAAACCAAAAATGCGAATGCCATGTCCAGAGTACATTGTATGTTTGCTGGAGTTGCCGCCCAGAACCCCAGATTTGGGCATAGGGGGGATGGTATGTAGAAAGGCACAAGGGACCATCATAGATAAAAGATATGTGTCACCGAGGTTCCTGGCATCGGTAAAGTAGGAGCCAGTAGTTCATATGTTTGCAGTAGTTGCTGATGGACACTTTGATAGTTAGCATAGCTGTGAAAAGCTAATCCGGGATGGCTCTTACTGAGAGTAGCCATAGTGCTGGGCGGGTTGCTACTCCCCACGGTCCAGGCCGGGTTTTGATTGGCTTACAAAAAGTCAGCCAGCAGGGTCAGGTGGGGGTGTTTGTTATTACCTGGATGACGGTGGAGCTCAGGATAGCTGGGTGTCTTTTGAGCTGAGTAAAAGCTGGAGGGTCACTGCCGAGAGATGGAGGACAAAGCAAGATCCTCCTCAACTCCGTGGGGATTACGGTACTGTGCCTTAATAATACCTGTGTGATGTCACCAGATACGGGACTGAATTGTTTTTGTCTTTAGGTGTCGGCTAGAGTAAGTTGATCACTGCCGCCTGTTGATTGGTTGTGTGCCAACAATAAAAGACATTTATTACTTTAATTTTCACCGAATAAAGGCTGCTGTGTATTTATCCGAAGGCTACCATTTGGGAAATCCCTACAATACATACAGTGGATATAAAAAGTCTACACACCCCTGTTAAAATGTCAGGTTTCTGTGATGGAAAAAAATTAGACAAATATAAATCATTTCATAATTTTTTCCACCTTTAATGTGACCTATAAACTGTACAACTCAATTGAAATCTTTTAGGTAGAGGGAAGAGAAAATATAAAAATAAAATAATATGGTTGCGTACGTGTGCACACCCTTAAACTAATACTTTGTTGAAGCACCTTTTGATTTTATTACAGCACTCTGTCTTTTGGGGTATGAGTCTATCAGCATGGCACATTTTGACTTGGCAAGATTTGCACACTCTTCTTTGCAAAAACACTCCAAATCTGTCAGATTGCGAGGGCATTGTCATGGCTGAGGATGGGGAAAACCCTCAGCCGTGCGGTATCAGCAGATGGATGGTCAGAGCATGGCCAGGACAGGAATCAGGGAGCAGGTCACCTCCTAACAATCCCTAATTCTGACCCTGTCTCCTAGCCTGTATAAGCCGACCCTGATGGTAGGAGGGCCCATACTCCGGAACCTAATATTCCTGCTAGACTAGGAGCTGGGTAAGACTACCTGTTCCTCCTAGATACAGACGAACACTGGCCAAGCTATAAAGACAGGGGAAACAGAAACAGACATATGGCAATGGCAGGTAAGTGAGACTAGTACCACACCTACCTGCCACCGACACAGAGCCTGGAACCCATGTATAAGTGCTGCTGTCCACAACAACACAAGAGACACATCACACAACACACATCACACGGGAAACCAGGAAACCATATGCTGCAATAAATAAAGACCAAAGAAACATCTACTTAACACCATACATAAAGCTTATGACCACAAGGGTGGCCCCCACTGGCAGATGGTATAACAGGAGGATGTCTCCAGCAACCATGGCTGAAGAATCCCTCAGCTAACTGAAAACAGCAGAGGCTTTATAGCCCAAAGTAGCCACACCCACACTCAGACACACCAGGTGATCACACACACAGAAGGGAGTTAACCCTTCCAACACAAGGCAAGGGAAGATGGCCACTTAAAGGGGAAGTACACACATAAACACACACTAGGAAGGAATTAGCCTTCTCACACCAGGGAAGGGAAGACAGCAACTAAAAGGGGAATACACACAATAAACCCCGTGCACACCAAACAGACAAAAGGCACACCTTACAAAGACAGGTTGCCAGGTGCAAGCGCATGCACATTACAGCAAGCTGCCTAGCATCAGCTCAGGGTGCTATGCTGTCGCATAAATAATGTTGCCAGCAGCAACCACAGGTGAGGCAACATACTTCAGCCCTCACCTGTGATTGACAATCAGACCAGACCGCAGACAACTGCATGCAGTTACAGTAGTCACGACCATGACCATGGTCGTAACAGGCATCTCGTGTGCGCAGCCCTCTTCAGATCACCCCACAGATTTTCAATCAGATTTAGGTCTGGGCTCTGGCTAGGCCATTCCAAAACTTTAATCTTCTTCTGGTGAAGCCATTTGTTTGTTGATTTGGATGTATGCTTCGGGTCGTTGTCATGCTGAAAATGAAGTTCCTCTTCATGTTCAACTTCTAGCATAAGCCTGAGGGTTTTGTGCCAATATTGATGGTATTTGGAACTGTTCATAATTCCCTCTAGATTAACTAAGGCCCCAGTTCCAGCTAAAGAAAAACAGCCCCAAAGCATGATGCTGCCACCGCCATGCTTCACTGTGGGTATGGTGTTCTTTTGGTGATGTGCAGTGTTGTTTTTGCGCCAAACATATCTTTTGGAATTATGGACAAAACGTTCAACCTTGGTTTCATCAGACCATAGCACCTTTTCCCACATGCTTTTGGAAGACTTCAGATGTGTTTTTGCAAAATGTAGCCTGGCTTGTTTTTCTTCGTAAGAAAATGCTTTTGTCTTGCCACTCTACCCCATAGCCCAGACATATGAAGAATACGGGAGATTGTTGTCACATGTACCACACAGCCAGTACTTGCCAGATATTCCTGCAGCTCCTTTAATGTAGCCTCCTAGACCAGTTTTCTTCCCGTCTTTTCATCAATTTTGGAGTGACGTCCAGTTCTTGGTAATGTCACTGTTGTGCCAAATCTTCTCCACTTGATGATGACTGTCTTCACTGTGTTCCATGGTATATCTAATGCCTTGGAAATTCTTTTGTACCCTTCTCCTGACTGATACCTTTTAACAATGAGATCCCTCTGATGTTTTGAAAGCACTCTGTGGACCATGGCTTTTGCTGTGGGATGTGACTAAGAAAATTTCAGGAAAGACGAACTAGAGCAGCTGACTTTATTTGGGGTTAATCAGAGGCACTTTAAATAATGGCAGGTGTATGCTGACTCCTATTTAACATGATTCTAAAATGTGATTGCTTAATTCTGAACACAGCTACATCCCCAGTTATAAGAGGGTGGGCACACTTATGCAACCACATTATTTTTTTTTTTTAATTTGTTTTCTTACCTCCACCTAAAAGATTTCAGTTTGTTTTTCAATTGAGTGGTACAGTTTATAGGTCACATTAAAGGTAGGGATGAGCGAACCCGAACTGTATAGTTCGGGTTCGTACCGAATTTTGGGGTGTCCGTGACACGGACCCGAACCCGGACATTTTCGTAAAAGTCCGGTTTCGCGTTTGCGCTTTCTGCAAAGCAGCCAATCAACAAGCGCCGTACTACTTGCCCCAAGAGGCCGTCACAGCCATGCCTACTATTGGCATGGCTGTGATTGGCCAGAGCACCATGTGACCCAGCCTCTATTTAAGCTGGAGTCACATAGCGCCGCCTGTCACTCTGCTCTGATTAGCGTAGGGAGAGGTTGCAGCTGCAACAGTAGGGCGAGATTAGGCTGATTAACTCCTCCAAAAGACTCCATCCAGTGATCGATCTGCAGCTGTGGATCATTGAGCTGCTGATACTCAATTGCTCACTGTTTTTAGGCTGCCCAGACCGTTTGTCAGTCACTTTTTTCTGGGGTGATCGGCGGCCATCTTGTGTCTTGTGGTGCGCCAGCCCTTGCTGCGACCAAGTGCATTTAACCCTCAATGGTGTGGTTGTTTTTTGGCTAAAGCCTACATCAGGGTGAAGCTGTCACACCAAATGCATTTAACCAGCAATAGTCTGTTTATTTTTTGGCCATATACTACATCAGGGGCAAGCTGAGCCTGTCACCAAGTGCATTTAACCCTCAATGGTGTGGTTGTTTTTTGGCTAAAGCCTACATCAGGGTGAAGCTGTCACACCAAGTGCATTTAACCAGCAATAGTCTGTTTATTTTTTAGGCCATATACTACATCAGGGGCAAGCTGCGCCTGTCACCAAGTGCATTTAACCCTCAATGGTGTGGTTGTTTTTTGGCTAAAGCCTACATCAGGGTGAAGCTGTCACACCAAGTGCATTTAACCAGCAATAGTCTGTTTATTTTTTAGGCCATATACTACATCAGGGGCAAGCTGCGCCTGTCACCAAGTGCATTTAACCCTCAATGGTGTGGTTGTTTTTTGGCTAAAGCCTACATCAGGATGAAGCTGTCACACCAAGTGCATTTAGCCAGCAATAGTCTGTTTATTTTTTGGCCATATACTACATCAGAGGCAAGCTGCGCCTGTCACCAAGTGCATTTAACCCTCAATGGTGTGGTTGTTTTTTGGCTGAAGCCTACATCAGGGTGAAGCTGTCACACCAAGTGCATTTAACCAGCTATAGTGTGTTTATTTTTTGGCCATATACTACATCAGGGGCAAGCTGCGCCTGTCACCAAGTGCATTTAACCCTCAGTAGTGTGGTTGGTCAAGCTGTCACACCAAGTGCATTTAACCAGCAATAGTCTGTTTATTTTTTGGCCATATACTACATCAGGGGCAAGCTGCGCCTGTCACCAAGTGCATTTAACCCTCAGTAGTGTGGTTGGTCAAGCTGTCACACCAAGTGCATTTAACCAGCAATAGTGTGGTTATTTTTTGGCCATATCCCAGTCTAATTCTGTCAGTAAACGTATACCTGTCACCCAGCGCCTAAATACTAGGCCTCAAATTTATATCCCGCTAAATCTGTCGTTACTGCTGTACTGTTGTGGCTGGGCAAGTTATTTAGTGTCCGTCAAAGCACATTTTTTGTTCTGGGTTGAAATCCAATTCCCAATTTAGCAATTTCCTAATTTAGTGGTTTCTGCTGTATCAGGCCTACTTTAACCACCTCCCGACCGCTGTACGCACGGATGCGTCCGGGAGGTGGTTGATTTATTCCTCCTGGACGCATCCGTGCGTCATCTCGCGAGACGCGAGATTACGTCACAGCCGGCCCGCGCATGCGCATCGCGGGCCGGCATTTCACTGCAGAGTATTTCGTCAGCAGCCTGCCGGCCACGATCATTGGCTGGCAGGTTGCTGATTTTCAAAAAAAAACAATCAGCAGCCATTTAACCCCACATATTAGTAAATATGATGGGGTTAAATGGCTGCTGTGCTCCTTATTTTGGTCGGTTGGTTCCAGCAGAGGAGCACACATAACTGTGAGTACCCACTACACCACATACTAGCCCCAGATCACCCCAATTAACCCTTTGATCACCCCTTTGATCGCCCCTGTCAATCACTAGTGAAAGGAAAAAAGTGATCAGCGTAAACTGTCACTTTTTTTTTCACTGGTTTTGACCGTTAGGTTTCAGTATAGTTTAGGCCCCTTGGTTAGGTAGTTTAGGGATCGGTTAGCGCCCAGCCCACCGCACCGCAGTCCGTTATTCGCTGATTAGCGTATTGCTAATCAGCATTTGTACTTTTATAGTATCTGGAAGTGATCAAAACTGATCACGGTCAGATCTATAATAGTACTAGTGTCACTTTAGTTCTCCCTCCACCCAAAACGCAGTGTTTGCTCGATCAGGCCTGATCGGTCGCCCACACGTGCGTTCGTCCACGCCTGCCCCACCGCAGTGACAATTTTTTTTATTTTTTTGATCGCTGCACATTCACTTTACACGCACTGCGGCGATAAAAAAATCAGTTTTGATATTTTTTATCAACCGCAGCGGCCTCCGGTACTTCGCTAGCCTCCCATTTGTAAGACAGGCTTGCTTTTTTTTTCTTGGGTAGTCTCAGGGAATACCCCGAAATTTAGTTGCCCACATGTCTAACAGGGGGTATTCTTCTGAAGAGGCCTACAGGCTTCTGACCCAGTCGGATGAGGAGTGGGAACCCTCATCTGATGAATCCAGCGGGTCAGAATACGAACCTGTAGAAAGCAGTGGCTCTCTGACCCAAAGTTCGGACGAGGAGGTTGAGGTCCCTGATAGCAGCAGGCGTACCCGGCCCCGTGTCGCTAGACCGCAGGTTGCGCAGGATCCGCTTCAAGAGCAGCAGAGTGAGGCTGGTGCTGTCGGATTACGTGGTGAGGCATACACCAGCAGCCCAGCCCTTCCTGGACCTAGTACCAGCACTGCCGTATAACATGGTGAAGTAGCGAGCACCAGAAGGGCAGTTGAAGCTGGTACGGTGGCACGTGCAGTAGTGACCCCGTCGCAGCCACCGCAAAGACGTGCCCGTAGAGCCCCTAGAATCCCAGAGGTGCTGGCAAACCCTGATTGGCAGTCCCCAACTTCAGCCGCACCTGTAGTTCCCCCTTTCACCGCCCAGTCTGTAGTTCGGGTTGAGACAGCTCAGATCAGTTCGGCCCTGGGATTTTTTGAGCTGTTCTTGACTGCGGAGCTTTTAGACTTAGTTGTGGCAGAGACAAACCGGTATGCCACACAATTTATAACCGCTAACCTGGGAAGCTTTTATGCCCAGCCTTTCCGGTGGAAACCAGTCCAAGTTTCCGAAATTAAAACTTTTCTGGGCCTCCTCCTCAACATGGGCCTGACAAAAAAGCATGAATTGCGGTCATATTGGTCCACGAACCCAATTCATCACATGCCCATGTTCTCTGCTGCTATGTCCAGGACACGATTTGAGACCATCCTGCGTTTCCTGCACTTTAGTGATAACAGCACCTCCCGTCCCAGAGGCCACCCTGCTTTTGACCGGCTCCACAAAATTCGGCCCCTCATAGACGATTTCAACCTGAAATTTGCAGATATTTATACCCCTGAGCAAAACATCTGCGTAGACGAGTCCCTTATACATTTTACCAGGCGCCTTGGCTTCAAACAATACATCCCAAGCAAGCGCGCCCGGTATGGGGTCAAATTGTATAAGCTCTGTGAAAGGGCCACAGGCTATACACACAAATTTCGTGTCTATGAGGGAAAAGATCAGACCCTGGAGCCGGTCGGTTGCCCTGACTACCTGGGGAGCAGTGGGAAGATAGTCTGGGACTTGGTGTCACCCTTATTCGGCAAGGGGTACATCTTTATGTGGACAATTTTTACACAAGTGTGGCCCTCTTTAGGCATTTGTTTCTAGAACGGATTGGCGCCTGTGGTACCGCGCGAACTAGTCGCGCGGGCTTCCCCCAACGGCTCGTTAGCACCCGTCTTGCAAAGGGGCAGAGGGCCGCACTGTGTAACGAAGAACTGCTCGCGGTGAAATGGAGAGACAAGCGTGACGTTTACATGCTCTCCTCCATTCACGCAGACACGACAATACAAATTGAGCGAGCAACCCGTGTCATTGAAAAGCCCCTCTCAGTCCACGACTATAACCTCCACATGGGAGGGGTGGACTTCAATGACCAGATGTTGTCTCCGTATTTAGTTTCCCGCAGAACCAGACGCTGGTATAAGAAGGTGTCTGTATATTTAATTCAATTGGCTCTGTACAATAGTTTTGTTCTCTACAGTAAGGCTGGGAGAACTGGATCCTTCCTCAAATTTCAGGAAGAGATCATCGAGAACCTCCTGTATCCAGGAGGTTCCGTGGCCCCATCCACCAGTGTAGTTAGCCGTCTACATGAGCGACATTTCCCCAATGTCGTTGCTGGTACCTCAACCCACCCGTAACCCCGAAAAAGATGTCGTGTCTGTAGCAGGAGTGGAATAAGGCGTGACACCCGCTATTTCTGTCCTGACTGTCCTGACCACCCTGCCCTATGCTTAGGGGAGTGTTTCCGAAAGTACCACACACAGGTACACCTAGCATAGGGATCATCTCACCAGGATAGGCACACAGGGCTATTAGGGCCCATTCACCCATTCACTCACAGCTGCTGCAAACATCTCCTTTCACATGGGACAAAGTGCATAACGCACTTCGCCACATCTTTGGGCGATTTGCGCTTTGCACATTGACCCATGGGGAAGGAGAGGTTTGTTCTATAAAGGTAAAAAGAAAAAAAAAAGGAAAAAAAAAAAACACCAGTAAGCAAACACGTTAATGTTTAGTTCAAAAAGTTAAAGTTACATGTTCTGTTCCAAAGTTAATAAAATTATTGCGTTGTGGCCTGGTTTTTTCTTTTTTTTTTTGTTTGTCTTTTTACCTTCCAGGTGGACCAACCGATCTACTAGCTGCAGCACCGATGTGCATTCTGACAGAAGCATTGCGCTGCTGTCAGATTACACGCAAGTCGGTGTATGCGGCGCTGCAAGACGGGATTTTCTCCTCTGCAGTGACAGATACGTTTGCCAAGGCATACGAGCTGAGGAGGAGGCGGCGTTCCTATGCTTTGGCAAACACTTTGTATATAAATATATATAAAAAATAATAAAAAATCCCGGCAATGATTTATTCATCCACATCGATTGATGCGAATGGAGAAATCTGGTTTGCCAGGGCATACGAGCTAAGTGGGTATGGATGTAGGGCGGAGCTCCTATGTCCTGGCAGACGCCTTTCCCCTCCATTTTTTTTTTTTGGCAGAGATTTTTTCATCCACATTGATCGATGCGAATGAAGAAATCTGTGCCTTTCATTTTTTTCTTTCAGCCCAGAGGCTGAACGGAAAAAAAAATCTCATTACCTGTATGCTCAATATAAGGAGAATAGCAGAAACTCCTAATGCTGGCCATACATGTAATGATTGCGGAGACCCTCAAATGCCGGGGCAGTACAAACACCCCACAACTGACCCCATTTTGGAACGAAGACACCCCAAGGTATTTGCTGAGGGGCATATTGAGTCCATGAAAGATTGAAATTTTTGTCCTAATTTAGCAGAAAGTGAGACTTTGTGAGAAAAAAAAAAAATCAATTTCCGCTAACTTTTGCGAAAAAAAAAAAATTTCTATGAACTTGCCAGGCCCCTCATTGGATACCTTGGGGTGTCTTCTTTCCAAAGTGGGGTCACATGTGGGGTATTTATACTGCCCTGGCTTTTTAGGGGCCCTAAAGCGTGAGAAGAAGTCTGGGATCCAAATGTCTAAAAATGCCCTCCTAAAAGGAATTTGGGCACCTTTGCGCATCTAGGCTGCAAAAAAGTGTGACACATCTGGTATCGCCGTACTCAGGAGAAGTTGGGGAATGTTTTTTGGGGTATCATTTTACATATACCCATGCTGGGTGAGATAAATATCTTGGTCAAATGCCAACTTTGTATAAAAAAATGGGAAAAGTTGTCTTTTGCCAAGATATTTCTCTCACCCAGCATGGGTATATGTAAAATGGCACCCCAAAACACATTCCCCAACTTCTCCTGAGTACGGTGATACCAGATGTGTGATACTTTTTTGATGCCAAGGTGGGCAAAGGGGCACATATTCCAAAGTGCACCTTTCGGATTTTGCAGGCCATTTTTTACACATTTTGATTGCAAAGTACTTCTCACACATTTGGGCCCCTAAATTGCCAGGGCAGTATAACTATGCCACAAGTGACCCCATTTTGGAAAGAAGACACCCCAAGGTATTCCGTGAGGGGCATGGCGAGTTCCTAGAATTTTTTATTTTTTGTCGCAAGTTAGTGGAATATGAGACTTTGTAAGGAAAAAAGAGAAAAAAAAAAATCATCATTTTCCGCTAACTTGTGACAAAAAAAATAAAATTCTAGGAACTCGCAGTGCCCCTCACGGAATACCTTGGGGTGTCTTCTTTCCAAAATGGGGTCACTTGTGGCGTAGTTATACTGCCCTGGCAATTTAGGGGCCCAAATGTGTGAGAAGTACCTTGCAATCAAAATGTGTAAAAAATGGCCTGCAAAATCCGAAAGGTGCACTTTGGAATATGTGCCCCTTTGCCCACCTTGGCTGCAATAAAGTGTCACACATGTGGTATCGCCGTACTCAGGAGAAGTTGGGGAATGTGTTTTGGGGTGTCATGTTACATATACCCATGCTGGGTGAGAAAAATATCATGGTCAAATGCCAACTTTGTATAAAAAAATGGGAAAAGTTGTCTTTTGCCAAGATATTTCTCTCACCCAGCATGGGTATATGTAAAATGACACCCCAAAACACATTCCCCAACTTCTCCTGAGTACGGCGATACCAGATGTGTGACACTTTTTTGCTGCCAAGGTGGGCAAAGGGGCACATATTCCAAAGTGCACCTTTCGGATTTCACCGGTCATTTTTTACACATTTTGATTGCAAAGTACTTCTCACACATATGGGCCCCTAAATTTCCAGGGCAGTATAACTACGCCACAAGTGACCCCATTTTGGAAAGAAGACACCCCAAGGTATTCTGTGAGGGGCATGGTGAGTTCCTAGAATTTTTTATTTTTTGTCGCAAGTTAGTGGAATATGAGACTTTGTAAGAAAAAAATAAAAATAAAATCATCATCATTTTCCGTTAACTTGTGACAAAAAATAAAAAGTTCTATGAACTCACTATGCCCATCAGCGAATACCTTAGGGTGTCTACTTTCCGAAATGGGGTCATTTGTGGGGGTTTTTTTACTGTTTGGGCATTGCAGAACCTCAGGAATCATGACAGGTGCTCAGAAAATCAGAGCTGTTTCAAAAAGCGGAAATTCACATTTTTGTACCATAGTTTGTAAACGCTATAACTTTTACCCAAACCATTTTTTTTTTTTTTGCCCAAACATTTTTTTTTTATCAAAGACATGTAGAACAATAAATTTGGTGAAAAATTTATATATGGATGTCGTTTTTTTTGCAAAATTTTACAGCTGAAAAATGTAATTTTTTTGCAAAAAAATCATTACATTTTGATTAATAACAAAAAAAGTAAAAATGTCAGCAGCAATAAAATACCACCAAATGAAAGCTCCATTAGTGAGAAGAAAAGGAGGTAAAATTCATTTGGGTGGTAAGTTGCATGACCGAGCGATAAACGATGAAAGTAGTGTAGTGCCGAAGTGTAAAAAGTGCTCTGGTCATGAAGGGGGTTTCACCTAGCGGGGATGAAGTGGTTAAATACATCCCTAAAAGGGTATATAATATTCAAGGTGCACATAGGGTCATTCAGAATAACATCACACACACGCTACTGTGCATTTCCAAGTCTAATTCTGTCAGTAAATCTATACCTGTCACCCAGAGCCTAAATACTAGGCCTCAAATTTATATCCCGCTAAATCTGTCATAACTGCTGTACTGTTGTGGCTGGGCAAGTTATTTAGTGTCCGTCAAAGCACATTTTTTGTTCTGGGTTGAAATACAATTCCCAATTTAGCAATTTCCTAATTTAGTGGTTTCTACTGTATCAGGCCTACTTTAAATACATCCCTAAAAGGGTATATAATATTCAAGGTGCACATAGGGTCATTCAGAATAACTTCACACACACTCTACTGTGCATTTCCAAGTCTAATTCTGTCAGTAAATCTATACCTGTCACCCAGCGCCTAAATACTAGGCCTCAAATTTATATCCCGCTAAATCTGTCGTTACTGCTGTACTGTTGTGGCTGGGCAAGTTATTTAGTGTCCGTCAAAGCACATTTTTTGTTCTGGGTTGAAATCCAATTCCCAATTTAGCAATTTCCTAATTTAGTGGTTTCTGCTGTATCAGGCCTACTTTAAATACATCCCTAAAAGGGTATATAATATTCAAGGTGCACATAGGGTCATTCAGAATAACTTCACACACATTCTACTGTGCATTTCTAAGTCTAATTCTGTCAGTAAATCTATACCTGTCACCCAGCGCCTAAATACTAGGCCTCAAATTTATATCCCGCTAAATCTGTCGTTACTGCTGTACTGTTGTGGCTGGGCAAGTTATTTAGTGTCCGTCAAAGCACATTTTTTGTTCTGGGTTAAAATACAATTCCCAATTTAGCAATTTTCTAATTTAGTGGTTTCTGCTGTGTCAGGCCTACTTTAAATACATCCCTAAAAGGGTATATAATATTCAAGGTGCACATAGGGTCATTCAGAATAACTTCACACACATTCTACTGTGCATTTCTAAGTCTAATTCTGTCAGTAAATCTATACCTGTGACCCAGCGCCTAAATACTAGGCCTCAAATTTATATCCCGCTAAATCTGTTGTTACTGCTGTACTGTTGTGGCTGGGCAAGTTATTTAGTGTCCGTCAAAGCACATTTTTTGTTCTGGGTTGAAATACAATTCCCAATTTAGCAATTTCCTAATTTAGTGGTTTCTACTGTATCAGGCCTACTTTAAATACATCCCTAAAAGGGTATATAATATTCAAGGTGCACATAGGGTCATTCAGAATAACTTCACACACACTCTACTGTGCATTTCCAAGTCTAATTCTGTCAGTAAATCTATACCTGTCACCCAGCGCCTAAATACTAGGCCTCAAATTTATATCCCGCTAAATCTGTCGTTACTGCTGTACTGTTGTGGCTGGGCAAGTTATTTAGTGTCCGTCAAAGCACATTTTTTGTTCTGGGTTGAAATCCAATTCCCAATTTAGCAATTTCCTAATTTAGTGGTTTCTGCTGTATCAGGCCTACTTTAAATACATCCCTAAAATGGTATATAATATTCAAGGTGCACATAGGGTCATTCAGAATAACTTCACACACATTCTACTGTGCATTTCTAAGTCTAATTCTGTCAGTAAATCTATACCTGTCACCCAGCGCGTAAATACTAGGCCTCAAATTTATATCCCGCTAAATCTGTCAGTTACTGCTGTACTGTTGTGGCTGGGCAAGTTATTTAGTGTCCGTCAAAGCACATTTTTTGTTCTGGGTTGAAATACAATTCCCAATTTAGCAATTTCCTAATTTAGTGGTTTCTACTGTATCAGGCCTACTTTAAATACATCCCTAAAAGGGTATATAATATTCAAGGTGCACATAGGGTCATTCAGAATAACTTCACACACACTCTACTGTGCATTTCCAAGTCTAATTCTGTCAGTAAATCTATACCTGTCACCCAGCGCCTAAATACTAGGCCTCAAATTTATATCCCGCTAAATCTGTCGTTACTGCTGTACTGTTGTGGCTGGGCAAGTTATTTAGTGTCCGTCAAAGCACATTTTTTGTTCTGGGTTGAAATCCAATTCCCAATTTAGCAATTTCCTAATTTAGTGGTTTCTGCTGTATCAGGCCTACTTTAAATACATCCCTAAAAGGGTATATAATATTCAAGGTGCACATAGGGTCATTCAGAATAACTTCACACACATTCTACTGTGCATTTCTAAGTCTAATTCTGTCAGTAAATCTATACCTGTCACCCAGCGCCTAAATACTAGGCCTCAAATTTATATCCCGCTAAATCTGTCGTTACTGCTGTACTGTTGTGGCTGGGCAAGTTATTTAGTGTCCGTCAAAGCACATTTTTTGTTCTGGGTTAAAATACAATTCCCAATTTAGCAATTTTCTAATTTAGTGGTTTCTGCTGTGTCAGGCCTACTTTAAATACATCCCTAAAAGGGTATATAATATTCAAGGTGCACATAGGGTCATTCAGAATAACTTCACACACATTCTACTGTGCATTTCTAAGTCTAATTCTGTCAGTAAATCTATACCTGTGACCCAGCGCCTAAATACTAGGCCTCAAATTTATATCCCGCTAAATCTGTTGTTACTGCTGTACTGTTGTGGCTGGGCAAGTTATTTAGTGTCCGTCAAAGCACATTTTTTGTTCTGGGTTGAAATACAATTCCCAATTTAGCAATTTCCTAATTTAGTGGTTTCTACTGTATCAGGCCTACTTTAAATACATCCCTAAAAGGGTATATAATATTCAAGGTGCACATAGGGTCATTCAGAATAACTTCACACACACTCTACTGTGCATTTCCAAGTCTAATTCTGTCAGTAAATCTATACCTGTCACCCAGCGCCTAAATACTAGGCCTCAAATTTATATCCCGCTAAATCTGTCGTTACTGCTGTACTGTTGTGGCTGGGCAAGTTATTTAGTGTCCGTCAAAGCACATTTTTTGTTCTGGGTTGAAATCCAATTCCCAATTTAGCAATTTCCTAATTTAGTGGTTTCTGCTGTATCAGGCCTACTTTAAATACATCCCTAAAATGGTATATAATATTCAAGGTGCACATAGGGTCATTCAGAATAACTTCACACACATTCTACTGTGCATTTCTAAGTCTAATTCTGTCATTAAATCTATACCTGTCACCCAGCGCGTAAATACTAGGCCTCAAATTTATATCCCGCTAAATCTGTCGTTACTGCTGTACTGTTGTGGCTGGGCAAGTTATTTAGTGTCCGTCAAAGCACATTTTTTGTTCTGGGTTGAAATACAATTCCCAATTTAGCAATTTTCTAATTTAGTGGTTTCTGCTGTGTCAGGCCTACTTTAAATACATCCCTAAAAGGGTATATAATATTCAAGGTGCACATAGGGTCATTCAGAATAACTTCACACACACGCTACTGTGCATTCCCAAGTCTAATTCTGTCAGTAAATCTATACCTGTCACCCAGCGCCTAAATACTAGGCCTCAAATTTATATCCCGCTAAATCTGTCGTTACTGCTGTACTGTTGTGGCTGGGCAAGTTATTTAGTGTCTGTCAAAGCACATTTTTTGTTCTGGGTTGAAATACAATTCCCAATTTAGCAATTTCCTAATTTAGTGGTTTCTGCTGTATCAGGCCTACTTTAAATACATCACTAAAAGGGTATATAATATTCAAGGTGCACATTGGGTCATTCAGAATAACTTCACACACACGCTGCTGTGCATTTCCAAGTCTAATTCTGTCAGTAAATCTATACCTGTCAACCAGCGCCTAAATACTAGGCCTCAAATTTATATCCCGCTAAATCTGTAGTTACTGCTGTACTGTTGTGGCTGGGCAAGTAATTTAGTGTCCGTCAAAGCACATTTTTTGTTCTGGGTTGAAATACAATTCCCAATTTAGCAATTTCCTAATTTAGTGGTTTCTGCTGTATCAGGCCTACTTTAAATACATCCCTAAAAGGGTATATAATATTCAAGGTGCACATAGGGTCATTCAGAATAACTTCGCACACACGCTACTGTGCATTTCCAAGTCTAATTCTGTCAGTAAATCTATACCTGTCACCCAGCGCCTAAATACTAGGCCTCAAATTTATATCCTGCTAAATCTGTCGTTACTGCTGTACTGTTGTGGCTGGGCAAGTTATTTAGTGTCCGTCAAAGCACATTTTTTGTTCTGGGTTGAAATACAATTCCCAATTTAGCAATTTCCTAATTTAGTGGTTTCTGCTGTATCAGGCCTACTTTAAATACCGTATTTTTCGCCCCATAAGACGCACTTTTTCCCCCCAAAAAATCGGGGGGAAATGCCCCTGCGTCTTATGGGGCGAATGCGGACAATTTAACATCGCTGGATGCGATGTAGCGTACGCTGGGGCCGGGGGAGGGACTGGAGGAGGAGCTGGGGGCCGGGAATAGCGGCGGGGCGGTGCAATCAATGTACTATAGCCCCGCCCCGCCGCTCCGATATACTAATATTAAATGTCTTATTTGATTAAAATGTATTAGATATGCCCCCTCACTCCTATATTGCTAATTGTACCTTAAATCCTATTCCTAGCTTCTGTAATGCAGGACGGGCGGGCGGCAGCGTGACTCCCTGATGTCACGTGCCTGCGCCGCCTACTTTATGAATGTAGCAGGCGGCGCAGGCAAGTGACGTCAGCGAGTGACGCGCCGGCCGCCCGGCCTGCATTACAGGAGCTAGTAATAGGATGTAAGGTAGAATTAGCAATATAGGAGTGAGGGGGCATATCTATTACATTTTAATCGAATAAGACATGTAATATTAGCACTGGGGGCGGCGGCGGGTGGGTGAGCTGATCTGTAGATGGCACAGTTAAGGGGGGGGGTGTCTGTGGATGCCACTGTTATGGGCTGGTGGGCTGTGGATGCCACTGTTTTGGGCTGGGGGGCTGTGGATGGCACATATATAACAGTGCCATCCACAGATCCCCCCTGTAACAGTGCCATCCACAGATCCCCCCCTGTAACAGTGCCATCCACAGATCCCCCTCCCCCCTGTAACAGTGCCATCCACAGATCCCCCCCCTGTAACAGTGCCATCCACAGATCCCCCCCCCCTGTAACAGTGCCATCCACAGATCCCCCCCCTGTAACAGTGTGTCAGTCATCCACAGATCCCCCCCCATAACAGTGTCAGTCATCAACAGATCTCCCCCATAACAGTGTCCGTCATCCACAGATCCCCCCATAACAGTGTCCGTCATCCACAGATCCCCCCATAACAGTGTCCGTCATCCACAGATCCCCCCCCATAACAGTGTCCGTCATCCACAGATCCCCCCATAACAGTGTCCGTCATCCACAGATCCCCCCATAACGGTGTCCTTCACAGATCCCCAGTAATAGTGCCACCCACAGACCACCATTAGTTCCAAACCCACCAAAAGCTAAAAATATTTTTTTCTTATTTTCCTCCCCAAAAACCTAGGTGCGTCTTATGGGCCGGTGCGTCTTATAAGGCGAAAAATACGGTACATCCCTAAAAGGGTATATAATATTCAAGGTGCACATAGGGTCATTCAGAATAACTTCACACACACGCTACTCTGCATTTCCAAGTCTAATTCTGTCAGTAAACCCATACCTGTCACCCAGCGCCTAAATACTAGGCCTCAAATTTATATTCAGCTGAATTTGAATACAATACATTGGGCCAAATAATATTTTTGCTGTTGTGGTGAACGATAACAATGAGGATAACATCTAGTAAGGGACGCGGACGTGGACATGGTCGTGGTGGTGTTAGTGGACCCTCTGGTGCTGGGAGAGGACGTGGCCGTTCTGCCACATCCACACGTCCTAGTGTACCAACTACCTCAGGTCCCAGTAGCCGCCAGAATTTACAGCGATATATGGTGGGGCCCAATGCCGTTCTAAGGATTGTAAGGCCTGAGCAGGTACAGGCTTTAGTCAATTGGGTGGTCGACAGTGGATCCAGCACGTTCACCTTATCTTCCACCCAGTCTTCTGCAGAAAGCGCACAGATGGCGCCTGAAAACCAAACCCATCAGTCTGTCACATCACCCCCATGCATATCATGGAAACTGTCTGAGCCTCAAGTTATGCAGCAGTCTCTTATGCTGTTTGAAGACTCTGCTGGCAGGGTTTCCCAAGGGCATCCACCTAGCCCTTCCCCAGCGGTGGAAGACATAGAATGCACTGACGCACAACCACTTATGTTTCCTGATGATGAGGACATGGGAATACCACCTCAGCAAGTCTCTGATGATGACAAAACACAGGTGCCAACTGCTGCGTCTTTCTGCAGTGTGCAGACTGAACAGGAGGTCAGGGATCAAGACTGGGTGGAAGACGATGCAGGGGACGATGAGGTCCTAGACCCCACATGGAATGAAGGTCGTGCCACTGACTTTCACAGTTCGGAGGAAGAGGCAGTGGTGAGACCGAGCCAACAGCGTAGCAAAAGAGGGAGCAGTGGGCAAAAGCAGAACACCCGCCGCCAAGAGACTCCGCCTGCTACTGACCCCCGCCATCTTGGACCGAGCACCCCAAAAGGCAGCTTCAAGGAGTTCCCTGGCATGGCACTTCTTCAAACAATGTGCTGACGAAAAGACCCGAGTGGTTTGCACGCTGTGCCATCAGAGCCTGAAGCGAGGCATTAACGTTCTGAACCTTAGCACAACCTGCATGACCAGGCACCTGCATGCAAAGCATAAACTGCAGTGGAGTAAACACCTTAAAAACAAGGAAGTCGCTCAGGCTCCCCCTCTTCTGCTGCTGCCGCCTCGGCCTATTCTGCTGCTGCCGCCTCGGCCTCTTCCTCCGCCTCTGGAGGAACGTTGGCACCTGCCGCCCAGCAAACAGGGGATGTACCACCAACACCACCACCACCTCCATCACCAAGCGTCTAAACCATGTCACACAGCAGCGTTCAGCTCTCCATCTCACAAACATTTGAGAGAAAGCGTAAATTCCCACCTAGCCACCCTCGATCCCTGGCCCTGAATGCCAGCATTTCTAAACTACTGGCCTATGAAATGCTGTCATTTAGGCAGGTGGACACAGACAGCTTCAAACAGCTCATGTCGCTTGCTGTCCCACAGTATGTTGTTCCCAGCCGCCACTACTTCTCCAAGAGAGCCGTGCCTTCCCTGCACAACCAAGTATCCGATAAAATCAAGTGTGCACTGCGCAACGCCATCTGTAGCAAGGTCCACCTAACCACAGATACGTGGACCAGTAAGCACGGCCAGGGACGCTATATCTCCCTGTCTGCACACTGGGTAAATGTAGTGGCAGCTGGGCCCCAGGCGGAGAGCTGTTTGGCGCACGTCCTTCCGCCGCCAAGGATTGCAGGGCAGCATTCTTTGCCTCCTGTTGCCACCTCCTCCTTCTCGGCTTCCTCCTCCTCTTCTTCCACCTGCTCATCCAGTCAGCCACACACCTTCACCACCAACTTCAGCACAGTCCGGGGTAAACGTCAGCAGGCCATTCTGAAACTCATATGTTTGGGGGACAGGCCCCACACCGCACAGGAGTTGTGGCGGGGTATAGAACAACAGACTGACGAGTGGTTGCTGCCGGTGAGCCTCAAGCCCGGCCTGGTGGTGTGCGATAATGGGCGAAATCTCGTTGCAGCTCTGGGACTAGCCGGTTTGACGCACATCCCTTGCCTGGCGCATGTGCTTAATTTGGTGGTGCAAAAGTTCATTCACAACTACCCCGACATGTCAGAGCTGCTGCATAAAGTGCGGGCCGTCTGTTCGCGCTTCCGGCGTTCACATCCTGCCGCTGCTCGCCTGTCTGCGCTACAGCGTAACTTCGGCCTTCCCGCTCACCGCCTCATATGCGACGTGCCCACCAGGTGGAACTCCACCTTGCACATGCTGGACAGAGTTTCAGCTGCAGCACGCACGGGTCAGTCGCACTGCGGAACAGCACCACTTCACCACCAATGACTGGGCCTCCATGCAAGACCGGTGTGCCTTGTTGCGCTGTTTCGAGTACTCCACCAACATGGCCAGTGGCGATGACACCGTTATCAGCGTTACAATACCACTTCTATGTCTCCTTGAGAAAACACTTAGGGCGATGATGGAAGAGGAGGTGGCCCAAGAGGAGGAGGAGGAGGAGGAGGAAGAGGGGTCATTTTTAGCACTTTCAGGCCAGTCTCTTCGAAGTGACTCAGAGGGAGGTTTTTTGCAACAGCAGAGGCCAGGTACAAATGTGGCCACCCAGGGCCCACTACTGGAGGACGAGGAGGACGAGCATGAGGAGGAGGTGGAGGAGGATGAGGATGAAGCATGGTCACAGCGGGGTGGCACCCAACGCAGCTCTGGCCCATCACTGGTGCGTGGCTGGGGGGAAAGGCAGGACGATGACGATACGCCTCCCACAGAGGACAGCTTGTCCTCACCCCTGGGCAGCCTGGCACACATGAGCGACTACATGCTGCAGTGCCTGCGCAACGACAGCAGAGTTGCCCACATTTTAACGTGTGCGGACTACTGGGTTGCCACCCTGCTGGATTCACGCTACAAAGACAATGTGCCCACCTTACTTCCTGCACTGGAGCGTGATAGGAAGATGCGCGAGTACAAGTGCACGTTGGTAGATGCGCTACTTAGAGCATTCCCAAATGTCACAGGGGAACAAGTGGAAGCCCAAGGCCATGGCAGAGGAGGAGCAAGAGGTCGCCAAGGCAGCTCCTCTGAGGGCAGGGTTAGCATGGCAGAGATGTGGAAAAGTTTTGTCAACACGCCACAGCTAACTGCACCACCACCTGATACGGAACGTGTTAGCAGGAGGCAACATTTCACTAACATGGTGGAACAGTACGTGTGCACACGCCTCCACATACTGACTGATGGTTCGGCCCCATTCAACTTCTGGGTCTCTAAATTGTCCACGTGGCCAGAGCTAGCCTTTTATGCCTTGGAGGTGCTGGCCTGCCCGGCAGCCAGCGTTTTATCTGAACGTGTATTCAGCACGGCAGGGGGCGTCATTACAGACAAACGCAGCCGCCTGTCTACAGCCAATGAGGACAAGCTGACGTTCATAAAACTAAACCAGGCATGGATCCCACAGGGCATGTCCGTCCCTTGTCCAGATTAGACATTAACGACCTCCCCTTAACCATATATTATTGTACTACAGGGCACTTCCTCATTCAATCCTATTTTTATTTTCATTTTACCATTATATTGCGAGACTACCCAAAGTTGAATGAACCTCTCCTCTGTCTGGGTGCCGGGGCCTAAATATATGCCAATGGACTGTTCCAATGTTGGGTGACGTAAAGCCTGATTCTCTGCTATGACATGCAGACTAATTCTCTGCTGACATGAAGCCAGATCCTCTGTTACGGGACCTCTCTCCTCTGCCTGGGTGCTGGGCCTAAATATCTGACAATGGACTGTTGCAGGTGTGGCTGACGTGAAGCCTGATTTTCTGCTATGACATGCAGACTAATTCTCTGCTAACATGAAGCCAGATCCTCTGTTACGGGACCTCTCTCCTCTGCCTGGGTGCTGGGCCTAAATTTATGAAAATGGAATGTTGGAGTGGTGGGTGACGTGAAGCCTGATTCTCTGCTATGATATGAAGACTGATTCTCTGCTGACATGAAGCCAGATTGTCTGTTACAGGACCTCTCTCCTCTGCCTGGGTGCTGGGCCTAAATATATGCCAATGGACTGTTGCACTGGTAGCAGACGTGAAGCCTGATTCTCTGCTATGACATGCAGACTAATTCTCTGCTGACATGAAGCCAGATCCTCTGTTACGGGACCTCTCTCCTCTGCCTGGGTGTTGGGCCTAAATATCTGACAATGGACTGTTGCAGTGGTGGCTGACGTGAAGCCTGATTTTCTGCTATGACATGCAGACTAATTCTCTGCTGACATGAAGCCAGATCCTCTGTTACGGGACATCTCTCCTCTGCCTGGGAGCTGGGCCTAAATATATGCCAATGGACTGTTGCAGTGGTGGGTGACGTGAAGCCTGATTCTCTGCTATGATATGAAGACTGATTCTCTGCTGACATGAAGCCAGATTGTCTGTTACGGGACCTCTCTCCTCTGCCTGGGTGATGGGCCTAAATTTATGAAAATGGACTGTTGCAGTGGTGGGTGACGTGAAGCCTGATTCTCTGCTATGATATGAAGACTGATTCTCTGCTGACATGAAGCCAGATTGTCTGTTACGGGACCTCTCTCCTCTGCCTGGGTGCTGGGCCTAAATTTATGAAAATGGACTGTTACAGTGGTGGGTGACGTGAAGCCTGATTCTCTGCTATGATATGAAGACTGATTCTCTGCTGACATGAAGCCAGATTGTCTGTTACGGGACCTCTCTCCTCTGCCTGGGTGCTGGGCCTAAATATCTGACAATGGACTGTTGCATTGGTGGCTGACGTGAAGCCTGATTCTCTGCTATGATATGAAGACTGATTCTCTGCTGACATGAAGCCAGATTGTCTGTTACGGGACCTCTCTCCTCTGCCTGGGTGCTGGGCCTAAATTTATGAAAATGGACTGTTACAGTGGTGGGTGACGTGAAGCCTGATTCTCTGCTATGATATGAAGACTGATTCTCTGCTGACATGAAGCCAGATTGTCTGTTACGGGACCTCTCTCCTCTGCCTGGGTGCTGGGCCTAAATTTATGAAAATGGACTGTTACAGTGGTGGGTGATGTGAAGCCTGATTCTCTGCTATGATATGAAGACTGATTCTCTGCTAACATGAAGCTAGATTGTCTGTTACGGGACCTCTCTCCTCTGCCTGGGTGCTGGGCCTAAATATCTAACAATGGACTGTTGCATTGGTGGCTGACGTGAAGCCTGATTCTCTGCTATGATATGAAGACTGATTCTCTGCTGACATGAAGCCAGATTGTCTGTTACGGGACCTCTCTCCTCTGCCTGGGTGCTGGGCCTAAATTTATGAAAATGGACTGTTGCAGTGGTGGCTGACGTGAAGCCTGATTCTCTGCTGACATGAAGCCAGATTGTCTGTTACGGGACCTCTCTCCTCTGCCTGGGTGCTGGGCCTAAATTTATGAAAATGGACTGTTGCAGTGGTGGGTGACGTGAAGCCTGATTCTCTGCTATGATATGAAGACTGATTCTCTGCTGACATGAAGGCATATTGTCTGTTACGGGACCTCTCTCCTCTGCCTGGGTGCTGTGCCTAAATTTATGAAAATGGACTGTTGCAGTGGTTGGTGACGTGAAGCCTGATTCTCTGCTATGACATGAAGACTGATTCTCTGCTGACATGAAGCCAGATTGTCTGTTACGGGACCTCTCTCCTCTGCCTGGGTGCTGGGCCTAAATTTATGAAAATGGACTGTTACAGTGGTGGCTGACGTGAAGCCTGATTCTCTGCCATGACATGAAGACTGATTCTCTGCTGACATGAAGCCAGATTCGCTGTTACGGGACCTCTCTCCTATGCCTGGGTGCTGGGCCTAAATATCTGACAATGGACTGTTGCAGTGGTGGGTGACGTGAAGCCTGATTCTCTGCAATGATATGAAGACTGATTCTCTGCTGACATGAAGCCAGAATGTCTGTTACGGGACCTCTCTCCTCTGCCTGGGTGCTGGGCCTAAATATCTGACAATAGACTGTTGCAGTGGTGGCTGACGTGAAGCCTGATTTTCTGCTATGACATGCAGACTAATTCTCTGCTGACATGAAGCCAGATCCTCTGTTACGGGACATCTCTCCTCTGCCTGGGAGCTGGGCCTAAATATATGCCAATGGACTGTTGCAGTGGTGGGTGACGTGAAGCCTGATTCTCTGCTATGATATGAAGACTGATTCTCTGCTGACATGAAGCCAGATTGTCTGTTACGGGACCTCTCTCCTCTGCCTGGGTGATGGGCCTAAATTTATGAAAATGGACTGTTGCAGTGGTGGGTGATGTGAAGCCTGATTCTCTGCTATGATATGAAGACTGATTCTCTGCTGACATGAAGCCAGATTGTCTGTTACGGGACCTCTCTCCTCTGCCTGGGTGCTGGGCCTAAATTTATGAAAATGGACTGTTACAGTGGTGGGTGACGTGAAGCCTGATTCTCTGCTATGATATGAAGACTGATTCTCTGCTGACATGAAGCCAGATTGTCTGTTACGGGACCTCTCTCCTCTGCCTGGGTGCTGGGCCTAAATATCTGACAATGGACTGTTGCATTGGTGGCTGACGTGAAGCCTGATTCTCTGCTATGATATGAAGACTGATTCTCTGCTGACATGAAGCCAGATTGTCTGTTACGGGACCTCTCTCCTCTGCCTGGGTGCTGGGCCTAAATTTATGAAAATGGACTGTTACAGTGGTGGGTGACGTGAAGCCTGATTCTCTGCTATGATATGAAGACTGATTCTCTGCTGACATGAAGCCAGATTGTCTGTTACGGGACCTCTCTCCTCTGCCTGGGTGCTGGGCCTAAATTTATGAAAATGGGCTGTTACAGTGGTGGGTGATGTGAAGCCTGATTCTCTGCTATGATATGAAGACTGATTCTCTGCTGACATGAAGCTAGATTGTCTGTTACGGGACCTCTCTCCTCTGCCTGGGTGCTGGGCCTAAATATCTGACAATGGACTGTTGCATTGGTGGCTGACGTGAAGCCTGATTCTCTGCTATGATATGAAGACTGATTCTCTGCTGACATGAAGCCAGATTGTCTGTTACGGGACCTCTCTCCTCTGCCTGGGTGCTGGGCCTAAATTTATGAAAATGGACTGTTGCAGTGGTGGGTGACGTAAGGCCTGATTCTCTGCGATGAAATGAAGACTGATTCTCTGCTGACATGAAGCCAGATTGTCTGTTACGGGACCTCTCTCCTCTGCCTGGGTGCTGGGCCTAAATATCTGATAATGGACTGTTGCAGTGGTGGCTGACGTGAAGCCTGATTCTCTGCTGACATGAAGCCAGATTGTCTGTTACGGGACCTCTCTCCTCTGCCTGGGTGCTGGGCCTAAATTTATGAAAATGGACTGTTGCAGTGGTGGGTGACGTGAAGCCTGATTCTCTGCTATGATATGAAGACTGATTCTCTGCTGACATGAAGGCATATTGTCTGTTACGGGACCTCTCTCCTCTGCCTGGGTGCTGGGCCTAAATTTATGAAAATGGACTGTTACAGTGGTGGGTGACGTGAAGCCTGATTCTCTGCTATGATATGAAGACTGATTCTCTGCTGACATGAAGCCAGATTGTCTGTTACGGGACCTCTCTCCTCTGCCTGGGTGCTGGGCCTAAATATCTGACAATAGACTGTTGCAGTGGTGGCTGACGTGAAGCCTGATTTTCTGCTATGATATGAAGACTGATTCTCTGCTGACATGAAGCCAGATCCTCTGTTACGGGACATCTCTCCTCTGCCTGGGAGCTGGGCCTAAATATATGCCAATGGACTGTTGCAGTGGTGGGTGACGTGAAGCCTGATTCTCTGCTATGATATGAAGACTGATTCTCTGCTGACATGAAGCCAGATTGTCTGTTACGGGACCTCTCTCCTCTGCCTGGGTGATGGGCCTAAATTTATGAAAATGGACTGTTGCAGTGGTGGGTGATGTGAAGCCTGATTCTCTGCTATGATATGAAGACTGATTCTCTGCTGACATGAAGCCAGATTGTCTGTTACGGGACCTCTCTCCTCTGCCTGGGTGCTGGGCCTAAATTTATGAAAATGGACTGTTACAGTGGTGGGTGACGTGAAGCCTGATTCTCTGCTATGATATGAAGACTGATTCTCTGCTGACATGAAGCCAGATTGTCTGTTACGGGACCTCTCTCCTCTGCCTGGGTGCTGGGCCTAAATATCTGACAATGGACTGTTGCATTGGTGGCTGACGTGAAGCCTGATTCTCTGCTATGATATGAAGACTGATTCTCTGCTGACATGAAGCCAGATTGTCTGTTACGGGACCTCTCTCCTCTGCCTGGGTGCTGGGCCTAAATTTATGAAAATGGACTGTTACAGTGGTGGGTGACGTGAAGCCTGATTCTCTGCTATGATATGAAGACTGATTCTCTGCTGACATGAAGCCAGATTGTCTGTTACGGGACCTCTCTCCTCTGCCTGGGTGCTGGGCCTAAATTTATGAAAATGGACTGTTACAGTGGTGGGTGATGTGAAGCCTGATTCTCTGCTATGATATGAAGACTGATTCTCTGCTGACATGAAGCTAGATTGTCTGTTACGGGACCTCTCTCCTCTGCCTGGGTGCTGGGCCTAAATATCTGACAATGGACTGTTGCATTGGTGGCTGACGTGAAGCCTGATTCTCTGCTATGATATGAAGACTGATTCTCTGCTGACATGAAGCCAGATTGTCTGTTACGGGACCTCTCTCCTCTGCCTGGGTGCTGGGCCTAAATTTATGAAAATGGACTGTTGCAGTGGTGGGTGACGTAAGGCCTGATTCTCTGCGATGAAATGAAGACTGATTCTCTGCTGACATGAAGCCAGATTGTCTGTTACGGGACCTCTCTCCTCTGCCTGGGTGCTGGGCCTAAATATCTGATAATGGACTGTTGCAGTGGTGGCTGACGTGAAGCCTGATTCTCTGCTGACATGAAGCCAGATTGTCTGTTACGGGACCTCTCTCCTCTGCCTGGGTGCTGGGCCTAAATTTATGAAAATGGACTGTTGCAGTGGTGGGTGACGTGAAGCCTGATTCTCTGCTATGATATGAAGACTGATTCTCTGCTGACATGAAGGCATATTGTCTGTTACGGGACCTCTCTCCTCTGCCTGGGTGCTGTGCCTAATTTTATGAAAATGGACTGTTGCAGTGGTTGGTGACGTGAAGCCTGATTCTCTGCTATGACATGAAGACTGATTCTCTGCTGACATGAAGCCAGATTGTCTGTTACGGGACCGCTCTCCTCTGCCTGGGTGCTGGGCCTAAGTTTATAAAAATGGACTGTTACAGTGGTGGCTGACGTGAAGCCTGATTCTCTGCCATGACATGAAGACTGATTCTCTGCTGACATGAAGCCAGATTCGCTGTTACGGGACCTCTCTCCTATGCCTGGGTGCTGGGCCTAAATATCTGACAATGGACTGTTGCAGTGGTGGGTGACGTGAAGCCTGATTCTCTGCAATGATATGAAGACTGATTCTCTGCTGACATGAAGCCAGAATGTCTGTTACGGGACCTCTCTCCTCTGCCTGGGTGCTGGGCCTAAATATCTGACAATAGACTGTTGCATTGGTGGGTGACGTGAAGCCTGATTCTCTGCTATGATATGAAGACTGATTCTCTGCTGACATGAAGCCAGATTGTCTGTTACGGGACCTCTCTCGTCTGCCTGGGTGCTGGGCCTAAATTTATAAAAATGGACTGTTACAGTGGTGGGTGACATGAAGCCTGATTCTCTGCTATGATATGAAGACTGATTCTCTGCTGACATGAAGCCAGATTGTCTGTTACGGGACCTCTCTCCTCTGCCTGGGTGCTGGGCCTAAATATCTGACAATGGACTGTTGCATTGGTGGCTGACGTGAAGCCTGATTCTCTGCTATGATATGAAGACCGATTCTCTGCTGACATGAAGCCATATTGTCTGTTACGGGACCTCTCTCCTCTGCCTGGGTGCTGGCCCTAAATATCTGACAATGGACTGTTGCAGTGGTGGGTGACGTGAAGCCTGATTCTCTGCTATGATATGAAGACTGATTCTCTGCTGACATGAAGCCAGAATGTCTGTTACGGGACCTCTCTCCTCTGCCTGGGTACTGGGCCTAAATATCTGACAATAGACTGTTGCATTGGTGGCTGACGTGAAGCCTGATTCTCTGCTATGATATTAAGACTGATTCTCTGCTGACATGAAGCCAGATTGTCTGTTACGGGACCTCTCTCCTCTGCCTGGGTGCTGGGCCTAATTTTATGAAAATGGACTGTTGCAGTGGTGGGTGACATGAAGCCTGATTCTCTGCTATGATATGAAGACTGATTCTCTGCTGACATGAAGCCAGATTGTCTGTTACGGGACCTCTCTCCTCTGCCTGGGTGCTGGGCCTAAATATCTGACAATGGACTGTTGCATTGGTGGCTGACGTGAAGCCTGATTCTCTGCTATGATATGAAGACTGATTCTCTGCTGACATGAAGCCAGATTGTCTGTTACGGGACCTCTCTCCTCTGCCTGGGTGCTGGGCCTAAATATCTGACAATGGACTGTTGCAGTGGTGGGTGACAAGAAGCCTGATTCTTTGCTATGATATGAAGACTGATTCTCTGCTGACATGAAGGCATATTGTCTGTTACGGGACCTCTCTCCTCTGCCTGGGTGCTGTGCCTAAATTTATGAAAATGGACTGTTGCAGTGGTTGGTGACGTGAAGCCTGATTCTCTGCTATGACATGAAGACTGATTCTCTGCTGACATGAAGCCAGATTGTCTGTTACGGGACCTCTCTCCTCTGCCTGGGTGCTGGGCCTAAATTTATGAAAATGGACTGTTACAGTGGTGGCTGACGTGAAGCCTGATTCTCTGCCATGACATGAAGACTGATTCTCTGCTAACATGAAGCCAGATTCGCTGTTACGGGACCTCTCTCCTATGCCTGGGTGCTGGGCCTAAATATCTGACAATGGACTGTTGCAGTGGTGGGTGACGTGAAGCCTGATTCTCTGCTATGATATGAAGACTGATTCTCTGCTGACATGAAGCCAGAATGTCTGTTACGGGACCTCTCTCCTCTGCCTGGGTGCTGGGCCTAAATATCTGACAATAGACTGTTGCATTGGTGGCTGACGTGAAGCCTGATTCTCTGCTATGATATTAAGACTGATTCTCTGCTGACATGAAGCCAGATTGTCTGTTACGGGACCTCTCTCCTCTGCCTGGGTGCTGGGCCTAATTTTATGAAAATGGACTGTTGCAGTGGTGGGTGACATGAAGCCTGATTCTCTGCTATGATATGAAGACTGATTCTCTGCTGACATGAAGCCAGATTGTCTGTTACGGGACCTCTCTCCTCTGCCTGGGTGCTGGGCCTAATTTTATGAAAATGGACTGTTGCAGTGGTGGGTGACATGAAGCCTGATTCTCTGCTATGATATGAAGACTGATTCTCTGCTGACATGAAGCCAGATTGTCTGTTACGGGACCTCTCTCCTCTGCCTGGGTGCTGGGCCTAAATATCTGACAATGGACTGTTGCATTGGTGGCTGACGTGAAGCCTGATTCTCTGCTATGATATGAAGACTGATTCTCTGCTGACATGAAGCCAGATTGTCTGTTACGGGACCTCTCTCCTCTGCCTGGGTGCTGGGCCTAAATATCTGACAATGGACTGTTGCAGTGGTGGGTGACAAGAAGCCTGATTCTTTGCTATGATATGAAGACTGATTCTCTGCTGACATGAAGGCATATTGTCTGTTACGGGACCTCTCTCCTCTGCCTGGGTGCTGGGCCTAAATATCTGACAATGAACTGTTGCAGTGGTGGCTGACGTGAAGCCTGATTCTCTGCTAGGACATGCAGACTGATTCTCTGCCGACATGAAGCCAGATTGTCTGTTACGGGACCTCTATCCTCTGCCTGGGTGCTGGGCCTAAATTTATGAAAATGGACTGTATCAGTGGTGGGTGACGTGAAGCCTGATTCTCTGCTATGATATGAAGACTGATTCTCTGCTGACATGAAGCCAAATTGCCTGTTACGGGATCTCTCTTCTCTGCCTGGGTGCTGGGCCTAAATATCTGACAATGGACTGTTGCAGTGGTGGGTGACATGAAGCCTCATTCTCTGCTATGATATGAAGACTGATTCTCTGCTGACATGAAGACAGATTCTGTGTTACGGAACCTCTCTCCTCTGCCTGGGTGCTTGGCCTAAATTTATGAAAATGGACTGTTGCAGTGGTGACTGACGTGAAGCCTGATTCTCTGCTATGACATGCAGACTGATTCTCTGCTGACATGAAGACAGATTCTCTGTTACGGGACCTCTCTCCCCTGCTTGGGTGCCGGGGCCTAAATATTAGTGTTGAGCGGCATGTCCCATATTCTAATTCGCGAAATTTCGCGAATATTCGAAAGAATATTCGTAAAATATTCGCGAATATTCGAATTCGTTATTATTTCGCATATGCGATAATTCGAATTTTCGCATCGCATAATACATATTATGAGATGCAAAATTCGCATGTGCGCTAATGAAATCGCCTTACGAAGATTCGCAACTCAATTCAATCACTAATGTAAGAATGCAAAGCCCTTTGCCTCTGTTCTGGGACAAGTGCTGATATACGCCTGTGCGCTAATAAAATCGCCTTACAAAGATTCGCGCCTTAATCACTTTCTAGGCAATGTGAGTAAGATCTGAGCTTTTGGACTTTTGTGAATCAATCGAGATACAGTGGGGGGTGATGACTGTAGTTGACAGAGTACAGATCAATGTAATCTGTAAGGTGGAAACTAAAATAAAAAATACGAATATTCGTAAATCGAATTTTACGAAGTTCGAAGTATTCGCGAATATGGTGCTATACTATATGAATGCACAGGCCTTTGCCTCTCTGTTCTGGGGACAAGTGTAGATATTCGCATGTGCGCTAATAAAATCGCCTTACGAAGATTCGCAACTCAATTCAATCACTAATGTATGAATCATACATTAGTGATTGAATTGAGTTGCGAATCTTCGTAAGGCGATTTTATTAGCGCACATGCGAATATCTACACTTGTCCCCAGAACAGAGAGGCAAAGGCCTGTGCATGTGCATTCATATAGTATAGCACCATATTCGCAAATACTTCGAACTTCGTAAAATTCGATTTACGAATATTCGTATTTTTTATTTTAGTTTCCACCTTACAGATTACATTGATTTGTACTCTGTCAACTACTGTCATCACCCCCCACTGTTTCTCGATTGATTCCCAAAAGTCCAAAAGCTCAGATCTTACTCACATTGCCTAGAAAGTGATTGAGGCGCGAATCTTTGTAAGGCGATTTTATTAGCGCACAGGCGAATATCTACACTTGTCCCCAGAACAGAGGCAAAGGCCTGTGCATTCATATAGTATAGCACCATATTCGCGAATACTTCGAACTTCGTAAAATTCGATTTACGAATATTTGTATTTTTATTTTAGTTTCCACCTTACAGATTACATTGATCTGTTTTCTCTCAACTACTGTCATCACCCCCCACTGTATCTCGATTGATTCCCAAAAGTCCAAAAGCTCAGATCTTACTCACATTGCCTAGAAAGTGATTGAGGCGCGAATCTTTGTAAGGCGATTTTATTAGCGCACATGCGAATATCGGCACTTGTCCCAGAACAGAGGCAAAGGGCTTTGCATTCATACATTAGTGAATTGAGTTGCGAATCTTCGTAAGGCGATTTTATTAGCGCACATGCGAATATCTACACTTGTCCCCAGAACAGAGGCAAAGGCCTGTGCATGTGCATTCATATAGTATAGCACCATATTCGCGAATATTTCGAACTTCGTAAAATTCGATTTACGAATATTCGTATTTTTTATTTTAGTTTCCACCTTACAGATTACATTGATCTGTACTCTGTCAACTACTGTCATCACCCCCCACTGTATCTCGATTGATTCCCAAAAGTCCAAAAGCTCAGATCTTACTCACATTGCCTAGAAAGTGATTGAGGCGCAAATCTTTGTAAGGCGATTTTATTAGCGCACAGGCGAATATCGGCACTTGTCCCAGAACAGAGGCAAAGGGCTTTGCATTCGCCTTACGAATATTCGCGCCTCAATCACTTTCTAGGCACTGTGAGTAAGATCTGAGCTTTTGGACTTTTGGGAATCAATCAAGATACAGTGGGGGGTGATGACAGTAGTTGACAGAGTACAGATCAATGTCATCTGTAAGGTGGAAAGTAAAATAAAAAATACGAATATTCGTAAATCGAATTTTACGAAGTTCTACGTATTCGCGAATATGGTGCTATATTATATGAATGCACAGGCCTTTGCCTCTGTTCTGGGGACAAGTGTAGATATTCGCATTTGCGTTAATAAAATCGCCTTACGAAGATTCGCAGCTCAATTCAATCACTAATGTAAGAATGCAAAGCCCTTTGCCTCTGTTCTGGGACAAGTGTAGATATTTGCATGTGCGCTAATAAAATCGCCTTACGAAGATTCGCAACTCAATCACTTTCTAGGCAATGTGAGTAAGATCTGAGCTTTTGGACTTTTGGGAATCAATCGAGATACAGTGGGGGGGTGATGACAGTAGTTTACAGAGGACAGATCAATGTCATCTGTAAGGTGGAAAGTAAAATAAAAAATACGAATATTCGTAAATCGAATTTTACGAAGTTCTACGTATTCGCGAATATGGTGCTATATTATATGAATGCACAGGCCTTTGCCTCTGTTCTGGGGACAAGTGTAGATATTCGCATTTGCGTTAATAAAATCGCCTCACGAAGATTCGCAGCTCAATTCAATCACTAATGTAAGAATGCAAAGCCCTTTGCCTCTGTTCTGGGACAAGTGTAGATATTCGCATGTGCGCTAATAAAATCGCCTTACGAATATTCGCGCCTCAATCACTTTCTAGGCAATGTGAGTAAGATCTGAGCTTTTGGACTTTTGGGAATCAATCGAGATACAGTGGGGGGTGATGACAGTAGTTGACAGAGTACAGATCAATGTCATCTGTAAGGTGGAAAGTAAAATAAAAAATATGAATATTCGTAAATCGAATTTTACGAAGTTCTACGTATTTGCGATTATGGTGCTATACTATATGAATGCACAGGCCTTTGCCTCTCTGTTCTGTGGACAAGTGTAGATATTCGCATTTGCGTTAATAAAATCGCCTCACGAAGATTCGCAGCTCAATTCAATCACTAATGTAAGAATGCAAAGCCCTGTGCCTCTGTTCTGGGACAAGTGTAGATATTCGCATGTGCGCTAATAAAATCGCCTTACGAAGATTCGCAACTCAATTCACTAATGTATGAATGCAAAGCCCTTTGCCTCTGTTCTGGGACGTGCCGATATTCGCATGTGCGCTAATAAAATCGCCTTACGAAGATTCGCGCCTCAATCACTTTCCAGGCAATGTGAGTAAGATCTGAGCTGTTGGACCTTTGGGAAACAATCAATTATATGTGTACTGTAATTTTGTGAAAAAAAAAACAAAAAAAAAAACGAATATTCGTTTTTACGAATATATAGCACTATATTCGAAATATTCGCGAAATCGCGAAGTTGCGATATTCGTGAAAAAAATTCGCTTTTCGAATATTCGCGCTCAACACTACTAAATATCTGAGTATGGACTGTTCCAGTGGTGGGTGATGTCAAGCCATATTCTCTGCTATGGGACCTCTCTCCAATTGATTTTGGTTAATTTTTATTTATTTAATTTTTATTTAAATTCATTTCCCTATCCACATTTGTTTTCAGGGGATTTACCTACATGTTGCTGCCTTTTGCAGCCCTCTAGCCCTTTCCTGGGCTGTTTTACAGCCTTTTTAGTGCCGAAAAATTCGGGTCCCTATTGACTTCAATGGGGTTCGGGTTCGGGACGAAGTTCGGATCGGGTTTCGGATCCCGAACCCGAACATTTTCGGGAAGTTCGGCCGAACTTCTCGAACCCGAACATCCAGGTGTCCGCTCAACTCTAATTAAAGGTGGAAAAAGTTCTGAAATTATTTATCTTTGTCTCATTTTTTTACAGCACAGAAACCTGACATTTTAACAGGGGTGTGTAGACTTTTTATATCCACTGTGCATACATACATACAGCACTATGTATGTGGCATGTATGTATGGACAGCAGAACCTATCAGCAACACTATATCACTATCTGACATACACTGACTATCTCCCACTAACTATCTGTATTATATATATATATATAAGCAAACTAACTAACTAACTAACTAACTAATGCAATGACACAGGAAAGCAGAGAGCACAGCAATAACACTGATGTCTCTCTCAGATATGGAAAATACTGCATACAAGGGCTGCTAGGGAGGTTCTTATATACTAAAGGAGTAGGCAATAGTGATGGACGAACATCGGCCGGGACGATTCGCGAACGCAATCGGGTGAACGCAATCAAATGTTCACGAACCGCAAGTTCGTGGAGGGCCCCATTCACTTTATTGGCAGGCGAACCTGATAACTTTCAGTAGAGTTCAGTGGACACCTGGATGTTCGGGTTCCAAGGGTTCGGTCGAACTTTACAAAAACTAGACCCGAACCCCTATATGGATAGGGAATTGACTTAAAATAACATAAAATACGTAAAAAAATTAATAAAAATCTTAATCTTGGAGGACGAGGTCCATATGGAGTAGGAGGTGGATGTGGCGGTGTAGGTGGAAGCGGCGGTGGAGTATGAGGAGGTAGCCTTCACTGCATTTTGGTTTATTTTTTATTTATATATATTTTTGGGTTAATTAGGGAAATATAACATGTTATAACCCCCTCCAGCCGTGCTAAACAATCATTCAGACAATACACTGGCTGCAGGGCAGGCCAGCACCTCCAAGGCGTAAAGGGCAAGTTCAGGCCATATGCCCAATTTGGAGACCCAAAAGTTGAAGGGGGCAGACCCATAAGTCAGTACGTGTAGGCGTGTGCACACATACTGCTCCACCATGTTGCACGTTCCCATGATGTCCACGATCCAATTGGATATCGGCTCTATCAAATTTCAATGTTCTTTTGTGCGCCTACCATGTTGATCACGGTTAGCGGTGAATCAGGGTTCCACACTGGAGTGGGAGTGTGAGAAAGGGAGACCACATCCAAGAGAGGTCAATGGCTGCAATGTGATCAAACTGAAATGTGGGACAAGATGTTAAAGCAGAAGGATCAAATGAAAGGGCCAATTAAAGACAAATTTTTGAAATTTAGGTCCCTGTCACCTATGCAGAGCAGGGGGTTTTCATCGCCAGAAATGGGTTAATGTCACCAACCAATGGAATAGATGATTTAAAAAAAAAATTCAGTCCCTGTCACATATGCAGAGCAGGGGTTTATTCACAGCAAAAATGGCAAAATGTCATCCAAGAATGTAACAGAAAAATTTGTGAAGTTTATTAACCTTTCTACTAGGTAGAGCAGGGGTATATCACAGCCAAAAACTGGTGAATGTCACCCGACAATGAAACAGACAAATTAGTGAACTGTTTTACCTGTCTAATAGGTAGAGCTGGGTATATCACAGCCAAAAATTGGTGACTTTCACCCAAAAATATAAAAGACAAATAAGTGAAATTTGTTTACCTGTCTACTAGGTAGAGCAGGGGTATATCACAGCTAAAAATTAGTGAATTTCTACAGAAAATGTAACAGACAAATTAATGAAATTTGTTTACCTGTCTACTAGGTAGAGCAGGGGTATATCACAGACAAAAATTGGTGAATTTCACTTGAAAATGTAACAGACAAATTAGTGAAATGACATAAAATAAAATACGTACAAAAAAATAATAATAATCTTGATGTATGAGGTGGAGGTCCATATGGAGTAGGATGTTGAGGAGGCGGTGGATGTAGCGATGTAGGTGGTAACGACGGTGGAGGAGGACGAGGTAGCAAACACAGTTTTTGTTTTAATTTTTTATTTTTTTTCCAATAGGGTACACCCCAAAAGAGTGGGAAATATCAAAAATACAACAATGAGCAATTGCGCTGTAGTATAACAATGGCTGGGTAAGGCCGGTATACATGTCTATTCTGCACAAGGTACCGACAAGTCCTGTGGGATCTATGCCTGAATCATTTTAATGAACGTGAGCTTGTCCACATTGGCTGTGGACAGGCGGCTGTGCTTGTCTGTGATAACAACCCCTGCTGTGCTAAACACACGTTCAGATAATACACTGGCTGCAGGGTAGGCCAGCACCACAAGCGTAAAGGGCAAGCTCAGGCTATGTGCCCAATTTGGAGACCCAGAAGTTGAAGGGGGCAGACCCGTCATTCAGTATGTGTAGGTGTGTGGACACATACTACTACACCATTTTGGTGAAATGCTGCCTCCTGCTAAGATGTTCCATATCAGCTGGTGGTGCTGGTTGTTGTGGCATGCTGACAAAGCTATTCCACATTTCGCCCATGCTAACCCTGCCTACTGAGGTGCTAGTGATGCCCAGCTGTGTTGATGACCTCTTCATCCTCCTCTGCCTTCACCTCGTGCTTCCACTGTGCCCCCACTGTCAGGTGGGAATGCCATCAGCGTCTACCAGTGTGCGCTTGTACTTGCACATCTTACCATCACACTCCAGTGACGGAATTAAGGACGGTACGTTGTCCTTGTAACGGGAATCCAGCAGAGTGGCCACCCAGTAATCAGCACAAGTTAGAATGTGGGCAACTTGGCAGTCGTTGTGGAGACACTGCAGCATGTAATCGCTCATGTGTGCCAGGCTGCGCAGAGGCAACGACAAGCTTTCCTCTGTGGGAGGTGTATATCGTCTGTGTCCTCTGTACCCCCCCAGCCACGCACCAGTGTTGGCAATGAGCTGGCTTAGGTGCCACCCTGCTGTGAACACGGTTCCACCTTCTCCATCTCCATCTCTTCCTCCTCATCCTCCACCACATCATCCTCCAGAACTGTGCCCTGGCTGGACAATTGTGTACCTGGCGTTTGTGGGTGTAGGAACCCACCCTCGGAGCCACTTGTGAATGATTTGCCAGAAACCCTATGAAATGATCCCTCTTCCTCCTCCTCCTCTTGCGCCACATCCTCTTCCATCATCACCAAAAATGTTTTTTCAAGGAGCCATAGAAGTGGGATAGTAATGCTGAGAATGGCGTTATCGGCACTGGCCATGTTGGTGGAGTACTCAAAACAGCGTAACAAGGAACACAGGTCTCGCATGGAGGCCCACTCATTAGTGGTGCTGTTAAGCAGAGAGGCTCAACTGTGCGTGCTGAAACAGAAACTCCACTATCGCGTGCTGATGCTCGCACAGTCTAGCCAGCATGTGCAAGGAGGAGTTCCACCTTGTGGGCACGTCGCATATGAGGCGGTGAGCGGGAAGCCCGAAGTTACGCTGCAGCGCTGACAGGCGAGCAGCAGTAGGGTGCAAACACTTTAAGCGGGCACAGACAGCCCACACTTTATGCAGCAGCTCTGTCATATTGGGATAATTTTTAAGGAATCTCTGCCCTACCAAATTCAGCACATGCGCCAGGCAAGGGATGTGCGTCAAACCGGCTAGTCCCAGAGCTGCTACGAGATTTTTCACATTATCGCACACCACAAGGCCAGGCTTGAGGCTCACTGGCACCAACCACTCATCGGTCTGTTGTTCAAGGCCCATCCTGCTGTCGTTTACCCCTGGCTGTGCTGAAGTTGGTGATGAAGGTGTTACTTTGACTGGATGAGGATCCGGTAGAGGATGAGGAAGCGAAGTAGGAGGAGTAAGCAACAGGAGGCAAACTGAAGTGCCCTACAATCATCGGTGGTGGAAGGACATGCGCCAAACTGCTATTTGCCTCATGCCCAGCTGCCACTGCATTTAGTCAGTGTGCTGTTAGGGAGATATAATGTCCCTGACTGTGCTTACTGGTCCACGTATCTGTAGTTAGGTGGACCTTGCCACAGATGGCGTTGCGCAGTGCACACCTGATTTTGTCCCCCACTTGGTTGTGCAGGGAAGGGATGGCACGCCTTGAAAAGTAGTGGCGGCTGGGCACAACATACTATGGGACAGCCACCGCCATATGGATTTTAAAACTCTCTGTCTCCACCAGACGGAATGACAGAATTTCAAAGGACAGTAATTTTGAAATGCTGGCATTCAGGGAAAGGGAACATGGGTGGGTAGGGGGGTACTTCCTCTTCCACTTCAGTGTTTGGGAGATAGAGAGCTGAATGCTTCCGTGGGACATTGTGGAGATGCTTGGTGACCCAGGTGGTGGTATGGCTGGCAGATCCTCTGTTTGCAGGATGGCAGGTAGCACTGTCACTCCAGAGGTGGATGAAGAGGCTGAGACTTCAGCAGAAGAGGAAGCAGGAGGAGCTAGAGACCTTTCTTTCTTTTTGAGGTGTCTACTCCATTGCAGCTCGTGCTTTTCACTTAAATGCCTGGTCATGCAGGCTGTGCTCAGGTATGCCTTGCTTCGGGTTCTGATTGCACAGCGTGCAAACCACTCGTGTCTTGTCGTCAGCACATTGTCTGAAGAACTGCCACACCAGGGAACTCCTTGGAGCTGGCTTTGGTGTGCTCGGTCCCTTGCTGCGGTGGCAGTAGCAGGCTTACTGTCTAGGGCAGTGGTCGGCAAGCCGCGGCTCGCAAGCCACATGCGGCTCTTTACACACTTTAATGCGGCTCTTCTGTGTGCCAGGCGCCCGCTCCCCTCCCTCCTCTCGGCCGGACTATTGGAAATAGTGAGGAGGGGGCGGGGCCCGCGGCCGCTCTGAGCTTAGGGTTGCCACCCGTCCGGGATTGTAATCCTGTGCCCTGCTGTCACTCACTGCAGTGCCGGTAGCCGGGTGATCATCTGAGCGCAGCGCTTCAGTCCCGAGCCTCCCCGAGCCGAGTCCCTCCTCTCCCTGCTCCCTCCTCTATCTACACTACAGTGATGCGTGCCATGCCCCCAGCCAGGCAGCGCAGTGGCTCACTCACTGTTCAATCAGTCAGTCTCCCTCCTCCTCGCTCCTCCCCTGCCTGCGGCTGCCTCCCAGTGACCCTGCCTCCTTCTCTCTGATAAGGAAGTCAGGTGACGGTCCACAGTCAGGAAGTGACATCAGAGAGAGAGGCAGGGAGCTCCTTCAACCGTGGGAGAATTACAATCATTCCTCTTCACTTCTCTCCAGTCCAGCTCCTCCAGCAGCAGCCAGGCAGCCTGCCCAAGTAGTGCCCTGTGCCCAGCCCAGTGCCCACTATTGTGCCCTGCCTGCAGGCTGCAGTGCAGCAGCAGTGGTTTTTCAACCTGACCAACTAAAACAGTCCTGAGTCCTGAACTGAACTCTGAGAGTCCTGACACCTGTTGTCCTGGTAAGTCACTCACTTACTTCTAAAAAGGTATAAATATAAAACATTTGAAGTGTAATGTAACAGTGTTTAAACAGGATTCTGAAATCTGTCAATCATCAGAAAAAACGTTATGTAGCTGACTGACATGAGCGATGGGCTGATGTCAGCAGTACATAACAGAGTGTTTTATAACTCCCTGCCCGCCGCTGCCGCCGTTCTATTAAAATAAAGACTTATAATATGCTAATGAGCCTCTAGGTGCTATGAGGGCGTTCCTGCAGCACCTAGAGGCTCAGTCTATTCACCCTTTGGCAGTGGCACGCCATGTCCAGTTGATTGACGTCCGAGTTCTCCTCTTCGTCCCGTAAATCCCACGCCTGCTTCGTCCCGTTTAGTATTCGGCGCAGGCGCAGGATTTATGGGACGAAGAGGAGAACTCGGACGTCAATCAACTGGACATGGGCGTGCCACTGCCAAAGGGTGAATAGACAGAGCCTCTAGGTGCTGCAGGAACGCCCTCATAGCACCTAGAGGCTCATTAGCATATTATAAGTCGGCAGGGAGTTATGTACTGCTGACATCAGTCTATCGCTAATGTCAGTCAGCTACATAACGTAACGTTTTTTCTGATGACAGAAACCCTTTAATAAAAAATATTAATTGATTGGACAACAACTATCAATAAAATGGATTTTGCACTAGCATGAAATTTAGATGTCTGTATTGGACGATATGTATTATTGCACATATAAGATGCCCCCCACAAAACATGTCACTGGTTACCTGTGGCATTTCTTTATGGGGGCATATTTTAGGTGCAATACTAACAAGTGCCTTGCCCTGCACTCGCTCAGATGTGCTTGCATACATATCGTGCCCTGTGTCCACTGTCCTGTGACCACTCTGCTAAAGCCTGGCATAGCCCAGCTATGCCCTGCTTTACCAAGGCAGACAGGCAGGAACTGTGATGTGATTATATTTATTGTATGTATGTGTGTGTGTGTCCGTCCCTGTGTGTGTGACTGTCCGTCCCTGTGTGTGTGACTGTCCGTCCCTGTGTGTGTGTGTCCGTCCCTGTGTGTGTGTGGCTGTCCGTCCCTGTGTGTGTGTGTGTGTGTGTGTGTCTCTCTCCCTGGGTGTATCACCATGCCCACAGTGTTCCTATGTCTTGACGCAGCTGCATCAGAAGTTCAGAATGTTCTGTGCGGGGCAAGAAGAAGATGGAAGAGGAGGCAGCGCCAGCATGGAGTCCGTGCGATAGACACAGGGAGGCACACTAAGGACAAAGGTAACACTTCCACATGATCTACACTAGTGTTATCTGTGGTTTTACATAGGACTGCAGGTAACACTACCACATTAGCAGCACTAGTGTTATCTGTGGTTTTACATAGGACCAGAGGTAACACTACTACATTTACGGAAATCAGAGAGCCATCACTGTGTTATCTGTATTCAGAGAGCTATGTGGTGTTATTTGTGGTGTTACATAGGACTGCAGATAAAACTTTTATGGTATATCCACAGGAGTCCCATAGATTCAGATACCGTATCGTGTAGCAGCATTATGGGTCCCAAAAAACCAGGGGTGGGGGGTGTGGGCGCCACAAGGTTAGCTCGCACAGGGCGCCTGAACACCTAAGGCCGGCCCTGCTCTCGGGCGGCCGCCCCAAAAGTAAGGACTCTGCAGCTAGCCTCTGTCAGTGCGCGCCCTGTGTGCAGCCCCGGCGGCCGGCTCCACACAGCTCCAGTCGGGTCATGTGGTATAGAGGGGGCGTGACTTTCTGTGTAGCGCCACGGCCGCGAGGCAGCATCCTCTCTCTGTCTGCCGCCCTCAGAAGAAGACTGTGCCTCCCAAATCAGCAGCGTGTCATCCGGTAGGTGTAGCAATGGCCTGGCCTGCCTGCCTCTGGGGACTCAATTTCTGTGACAGAAAAAGGAAGGGTTGGGGGGGGAAGGGATGAATATGAACTATATACCTCTGGAACTTGGAAATGAGAGATGTAGGCAGGGCCAGGGAGAGACAAATGAAAGGGGTGACTGATGGCCATCATGGAGGGGGGGATGATTATAAATTATGTACTCATATGAGAGATGTGAACTGTGAACAGGGCAAAAAGAAAGGGGTGACTGAGGGCCATCATGGGAGGGGGGGTGGTGATTATGAATTAAGTGTGCCTAACTATGGAAATGAGAGATGTGAACAGGGCAGGGTAAAAAGAAAGGTGTGATGGCCATCATGGAAGGGGGGGGGGATGTGACATGAGGGGGGAGAAATGTGACATGAGGGGGGAGAAATGTGACATGAGGGGGCGAAATGTGACACGAGGGGCAGAAATGTGACATGAGGGGGTGAAATGTGACATGAGGGGGTGAAATGTGACATGAGGGGGTGAAATGTGACATGAGGGGAGAAATGTGACATGAGGGGAGAAATGTGACATGGAGGGGCAGAAATGTGACATGAGGGGAGAAATGTGACATTGTGGGATTGACATAAAAAGGGTTGATGTGAAAAGGGGGGTGTGGACATAAAATTGCGGAATATCGTAATCTAGGAGCCAGCAAAATAAGTTAGTGGCCAGGTTCTGAGGTCAATATATAACAGTACCAGTGAGGACTATTTGAGTGTGTTTTCACATACTTTTATATGTACTTTTTTAGTTGTATCTTGATTTTTATTTCATTTTATGTTGTCATTTTTTACTTTTATTCAACTTGACTGCAGAGCCAGTGCAATGTGTGCATGCCTGTTTTATTACTTTTACTTCTTGCCTACTGTTTGGGTGTATCCATCAAGGTGGAGAACCCTGCTTAAAACATCCATGATGAGCCCCACTAATTTTATAATACTATTTACACACACATAAAATGTGGCTCTCAAAATAAATTTCAATCGTGGTTTTGGCGAGATTTGGCTCAGTTGAAAAAAAAGGTTGCCCACCACTGGTCTAGGGGATGGCCACTCAGCTTTAGCACCCTGCTCCCTCTCCTGTTGTGCTGGTGGCTCTGTGTGACCACCGCCTCTTCCTACGAAGTACATCGGTCACTCGCATGACCTTGATTTCATGTGGGGTCGAGGACCTCATCGTCCTCCACATCATCTTCCACTCAGTCTTCACCCCTGCCCTCCTTGTCAGTTTGAACACTTACAAAAGCCCCAGCAGTTGGCACCTGTGTTTCGTCATCATCCGAGATGTGCTGTGGTGGTACTCCCATGTACTCATCTTGAAACATAAGTGGTTGGGCATCGGTGCTCTCAATCTCTTTCACTTCTGGGGCAGGGTTAGGTTGATGGCCCTGGGAAACCCCGCTAGCAGAATCATCAGAAAGCAGAAGAGACTGCTCCATGAATTGGGGTTCAGACTGCTTGACTGATTTGCAAGGGGGTGAGGTAAAAGACTGATGGACGTCAGCTGCAGGTGCTAACTCTGATATTTCAGCAGGAGACTGGGTGGGAGACAATGTAAAGAAACTGAAGGCACTGTCAGCAACCTCTACTTTTTCTGGCCACACCATTCGTAGAGCCGCATTAGGCCCGACCAAATAACTCTGAAGGTTCTGTCACCTACTCACACCTGAGGAAGGTGTTTCACTTGTGCGTGTACCGATGTAACATGGTTAGCACTCCATTTTTCTCAGATTTCTGAGTTTAGTTATCTAATCTAAGCAAACGCCTTCAATTGCTTTTCAATAGCTTTTGTCTCAAGATAATGAAATGAGTTAAGAAATTTAAGTTAGCGGAAGTGCTAAACATGGTACATCTATAGCTGTCACAGATCGACCATGTCCTCTCCCTGCAACAGGAACTACACCAGCAGCACCACGAGGGGCCACGTCCCTTATTTGACACTCTCCTCATATTTCTCAAATTTGGGATCTTGACCCAAAATGGGTATTTTTTTGGATAGAAGAATAGAACAGCAGTATCTACTCCGTGTATCTCACACTAACAGATGCAGACAAGGAGGCAAATTTATTATTTTGCCAAAAATTTGTGTTTTTTTAATAACAGAATAATTCACCAGTATCTAACGCGTGTATCTCACACTGAGAGATGCAGCAAAGGCTGCAAATTTAGTTTTTTGCCCAAAATTTAGTTTTTTTTTATTAACAGAATTAAACACCAGTATCTAATGCATGTATTTTACACTGACAGATACAGCAAAGGTCGCAGATTTATTATTTTGCCCAAAATAGGTGCTTTATTAATAACAGAATAGAACACCAGTATCTAATGCGTGTATCTCACACTGATAGATGCAGCAAAGTTTGCAATATTAAGTACTTTGTCCAAAATGGGTGTTTTTTGATAACAGAATAGAACAGTAGTATGTAACGCTTGTATCTCACAATGACAGGTGCAGACAAGACCGCAGAATAGAACACCAGCATCTAATGCGTGTATCTCACACTGACAGATGCAGCAAAGTCTGCAATAATAAGTACTTTGTCCAAAATGGGTGTTTTTTTAATAACAGACTAGAACAGCAGTTTCTAACACGTGTATCTTACACTGACAAATACAGCAAAGGCTGCAAAATTAAGTACTTTGCCCAAAATGGGTGTTTTTTTTTATAACAGAATAGAACAGCAGTATCTAACGCGTGTATCTCACACTGACAGATGCATCAAAGGCTGAAGATTTATAATTTTGCCATAATGGGTGTTTTTTTTTAAAATAACAGTTAAAAACAGAATAGAACACCAGTATCTAATGCAACTATTTCACACTAATAGATGCAGCAAAGGCCGCAGAATTATTGTTTGGCCCAAAATGAGTGTTTTTTTTTAATTTTTAAAACAGAATAGAACACCAGTATCTAACGCATGCATCCCATACTGACAGATGCAAACAAGGCCGAAAATAAAGACATTTGCCAAAAATGGGTGTTTTTTTTAAATAACAGAATAGAACACCAGTATCTAACACGTGTATCTCACACTGACAGATGCAACAAAGGCTGCGATAATAAGTACTTTGCCCAAAATGGGTGTTTTTTTTATAACAGACCAGAACAGCAGTATCTAACGCGTGTATCGCACACTGACAGATGCAAAAAAGGCTGCAGATTTATTATTTTGCCAAAAATGGGTGATTTTTAATACCAGAATAATTCACCAGTATCTAACTCGTGTATCTCATACTGACAGATGCAGAAAAGGCTGCAAATTTAGTTTTTTGCCCAAAGTGGGTGTTTTTTTTAAATAGAATAGAACATAGAGTATCTAATACGTATATTTCAAACTGATATATGCAGCAAAGGCCACATATTTATTATTTGGCCCAAAATGGGTGTTTTTTTGATAACAGAATAGAACAGCAGTATCTAACGCGTGTATCTCACACTGACAGATACAGCAAAGGCTGCAATATTAAGTACTTTGCCCAAAATGGTTGTTTTTTTAAAATAACAGAATAGAAAAGCAGTATCTAACGCGTGTATCTCACACTGACAGATGCAGCAAAGGCTGCAGATTTATTATTTTGCCAAAATAGGTGTTTTTTTAATAACAGAATAAAACACCAGTATCTAATGCGTCAATTTCACACTAATAGATGCAGCAAAGGCCACAGAATTATTGTTTGGCCCAAAATTGGTGTTTTTTTATAACAGAATAGAACACCAATATCTAACGCGTGCATCCCATACTGGCAGATGCAACAAAGGCTGCGATAATAAGTACTTTGCCCAAAATGGGTGTTTTTTTTTATAACAGACTAGAACAGCAGTATCTAACGTTAGATGCAGAAAAGGCTGCAGGTGTATTATTTTGCCAAAAATTGGTAATTTTTAATAACAGAATAATTCACCAGTATCTGACTCTTGTATCTCATACTGACAGATGCAGAAAAGGCTGCAAATTTTGTTTTTTGCCCAAAGTGGGTGGTTTTTTTTTAATAACAGAATAGAACACCAGTATCTAATGCGTATATTTCAAACTGATATATGCAGCAAAGGCCGCATATATATTATTTGGCCCAAAATGGGTGTTTTTTTCATAACAGAATAGAACAGCAGTATCTAACATGTGTATCTCACACTGACAGACACAGCAAAGGCTGCAATATTAAGTACTTTGCCCAAGATGTTTTTTTTTTTTAAATAACATAATAGAACAACAGTATCTAATGCATGTATCTTACACTGACAGATGCATCAAAGGCTGCAGATTTATTATTTTGCCAAAATTTGTGTTTTTTTTAAAACAGAATAGAACACCAGTATCTAATGCGTCTATTTCACACTAATAGATGCAGCAAAGGCCACAGAATTATTGTTTGGCCCATAATGGGTGTTTTTTTTATAACAGAATAGAACACCAGTATCTAACTCGTGTATCTCATACTGACAGATGCAAACAAGGCCGAAAATAAAGACATTTGCCTAAAATGGGTGTTTTTTTTGATAACAGAAGTCCAGAGGGGAAACAAACCAGGCTGGTGTAGTGAGCTGCATCTATATTTATTTATATAAGGAGATATATAGCGCGAGTTTGACCGTGACGCGTGGTTGATTAAGTGTGGTTGAGTAAGTGTTTGACTTAAGATTAAGTGAGGGAGTATCTGAGAGCTAAATTATTTGTGGACATTGAGTGACTGTATTTGACTGTATTGTATGCTGTGATAACACTTTTTATTCCTTCTCCAGGGGTTGCACAGGTGAGTAATTAGGGTGTGGCTGTCTAATTAGGGTGTGGTTGTCTAATTAGAAGACTATAAAAACTCAGCAGTGTGAGCAGCACAGCCTCTTTGAGTCCAGAGGGGAAACAAACCAGGCTGGTGTAGTGAGCTGCATCTATATTTATTTATATAAGGAGATATATAGCGTGAGTTTGACCGCGACACGTGGTTGATTAAGTGTGGTTGCGTAAGTGTGTGACTTAAGATTAAGTGACTTTAGATTCAGGGACTTCAGTGGGGGACTGCAATTAGCCAGTTTCTTAGTACTACATTATATTGTATTTTTTGCTTTGCTGGTGTAATCCCCATTTAGTATGTGTTGCACAATTGACAACGCAGTCCAGTGCACATCTTGCATGATGTATGCAGTCCTGGAACAGCTGTTCGAGGGTGTATATCTTTGTTCAAGATGTGAGCAAATTACCCGTTTGGAATCGCTAATCAAATCTCTAAATGGGCAAGTGGCAACACTGAGAGGCATTGACAATTTGCAAAAGAGTTTGCTTCTTACCGAGCAAGCACTCTTTGGGTTAGATGAGGGGGAGGGTGACAGAGAGGAGGCTGAGGAAAGTGAGGTAGCTAGCTGGGTAACAGTTAGAAAGCAGGGTAGAGGGAAGAGTGCCAGGGAGGCTAGCCCTGATCTGACACACCCCAACAAGTTTGCACGTTTGGCAGATGAGGGGGATGTCAGTCCAGGGATGGCACTGCCGCAGCCAGACACTTCCTCTGCCAGTCAGGGGAATGCCAGCTCCGGTAAGCAGGGGACTAGGAGAGCAGGGCAGGCCAGACAGGTGCTGGTAGTGGGAGACTCAATTATTAGGGGAACAGATAGGTAAATCTGTCACAAAGACCGTGATCGCCGAACAGTGTGCTGTCTTCCTGGCGCTAGAGTTCGACACATCGTGGATCGGGTTGACAGATTACTGGGAGGGGCTGGAGTAGATCCAGCGGTCATGGTCCATATCGGAACCAATGACAAAGTTAGGGGTAGGTGGAGAGTCCTTAAAAATGATTTCAGGGATTTAGGTCAAAAGCTGAGGGCAAGGACCTCAAAGGTAGAATTTTCCGAAATACTACCTGTACCACGGGCCACACAAGAGAGGCAGCGGGAGATTAGCGAAATTAACAAGTGGCTCAAGAACTGGTGTAGGAAGGAGGGGTTTGGGTTCCTGGAGAACTGGGCCGACTTCTCTATCGGCTACAGGCTCTATCGTAGGGATGGGCTGCACCTCAATGGGGAAGGGGCAGCTGTGTTGGGGAAGAAGATGGCTAGAAGGTTGGAGGAGTGTTTAAACTAGGGACTGGGGGAGGGTAATTATGTTATAGAATGGGAAAATAGTGCAGATAGAGACCGGGGGCAAGGTAGTGAGACTGGGGGAGGAATGGAAGGAGGGACTAGAACAGTTCAGAAGGAAAGGTGTAGAGTAAAAAAAATATACATAAACCTCTCAAATGTATGTATACTAATGCCAGAAGCCTGACTAATAAAACTGGTGAACTGGAATTAGTGATGTGTGAGGAGGACTATGACATAGTGGGAATAACTGAGACATGGCTGGATGATAGCTATGACTGGGCAGTTAATGTACAGGGTTACAGTCTGTTTAGAAAGAATCGTCAAAACCGGAGAGGGGGAGGGGTCTGCCTTTATGTAAAGTCCGGTCTAAAGACCACACTCCGTGAAGATATAAGTGAGGGACATGAACATGTGGGTAGAGATACATGGCGCTAAAAACAATAATAAATTACTAATAGGAGTTTACTTTAAAGCACCTAATATACCAGAGTCCACAGAAAATCTACTACTAAACGAGATAGACGAGGCAGCAAATCATAACGAGATGGTTATTATGGGGGACTTCAACTACCCAGATATAGACTGGGAAACTGAAACTTGTATATCTTATAAAGGAAACAGGTTCTTGGTAATAACCAAAGACAATTACCTCTCCCAACTGGTTCAGGACCCGACTAGAGGGACGGCCATACTGGACTTAGTATTAACAATAGGCCTGACAGAACAACAGACGTGCCGGATGGGGGACACCTGGGAAATAGTGACCACAAAGTAATAACCTTCCAATTATCATTCAAAAGAGCGTTTCTACAGGGAGGAACAAAAATACCAAACTTCAAAAAAGCTAAATTTAGCCAACTAAGAGAGGCCATAGGCCTAACTAAATGGGATAAAGTCCTCACAAATAAAAATACAGCCACAAAATGGGATATCTTTAAAAGCATCCTAAAATCTCATTGTGAGAGGTACATACCGTATGGGAATAAAAGGTTAAGGAACAAAAAGAAACCAATGTGGATAAACAGAACTGTAAAGAAAGCAATAAATGACAAAAAGAAAGCATATAAAACACTAAAACAGGAAGGTAACACAGAAGCACTGAAAAACTATAAGGAAAAAAATAGAACATGTAAAAAACAAATAAAAGCGGCCAAACTAGAGACCGAGAGATTAATTGCCAAAGAGAGTAAAACTAACCCTTAAATGTTCTTCAATTATATAAATGTTAAAAAGTATAAATCTGAAGGTGTCGGCCCATTAAAGAGTAATGAGGGGGGAGTCGCAGAGAGCGACGAGGAGAAAGCAAAGCTGTTAAATATTTTTTCTCCAATGTATTCACTGAGGAAAATAAGATGACATGCCGAATGTTGAAATAAATTCCCCATTAAAAGTGTCCTGTCTGACCCAGGAAGAAGTGCAACAGCGACTTAAAAAGATTAAAATAGACAAATCGCCAGGACCGGATGGCATACACCCCCGTATCCTAAGGGAATTAAGTAATGTCATAGCCAGACCCTTATTTCTGATATTTGCAGATTCTATACTGACAGTGAATGTTCCACAGGATTGGCGCATGGCAAATGTGGTGCCAATATTCAAAAAGGGTCCAAAAACAGAGCCTGGAAACTATAGGCCGGTAAGTTTAACATCTGTTGTGGGTAAACAGTTTGAAGGTTTTCTGAGAGATGCTATGTTAGAGCATCTTAACGGAAATAAGCAAATAACGCCATATCAGCATAGCTTTGTGAGGGATCGATCATGTCAAACAAATTTAATCAGTTTCTATGAGGAGGTAAGTTCTAAACTTGACATCGGCGAATCAATGGATGTCGTGTATCTGGACTTCTCCAAAGCATTTGACACTGTACCACAAAAAAGGTTAGTATATAAAATGAGAATGTTCGGACTGGGAGAAAACGTCTGTAAGTGGGTAAGTAACTGGCTCAATGATAGAAAACAGAGGGTGGTTATTAATGGTAAATACTCAGATTGGGTCACTGTCACTAGTGGGGTATCTCAGGGGTCAGTATTGGGCCCTATTCTCTTCAATATATTTATTAATGATCTTGTAGAATGTTTGCCTAGTAAAGTATCAATTTTCGCAGATAACACTAAACTGTGTAAAGTAATTAACACTGAAGAGGACAGTATACTACTACAGAGCGATCTGGATAGATTGGAGGCTTGGGCAGATAAGTGGCAGATGAGGTTTAACACTGACAAATGTAAAGTTATGCACATGGGAAGGAATAATGCAAGTCACCCGTACTTATTAAATGGTAAAACACTCGGTAACACTGACATGGAAAAAGATCTAGGAATTTTAATAAACAGCAAACTAAGCTGCAAAAAACAGTGTCAGGCAGCTGCTGCCAAGGCCAATAAGATAATGGGTTGCATCAAAAGGGGCATAGATGCCCGTGATGAGAACATAGTCCTACCACTTTACAAATCATTAGTCAGACCACACATGGAGTACTGTGTACAGTTCTGGGCTCCAGTGAACACAGCAGACATGCTGGAGAGGGTCCAGAAGAGGGCAACTAAAGTAATAACTGGAATGGGGCAACTACAGTACCCTGAAAGATTATCAAAATTAGGGTTATTCACTTTAGAAAAAAGACGACTGAGAGGAGATCTAATTAATATGTATAAATATATCAGGGGCCAGTACAGAGATCTATCACATCATCTATTCATTCCCAGGACGGTGACTGTGACGAGGGGATATCCTCTGCGTCTGGAGGAAAGAAGGTTTGTACACAAACATAGAAGAGGATTCTTTACGGTAAGAGCAGTGAGACTATGGAACTCTCTGCCGGAGGAGGTGGTGATGGTGAGTACAATAAAGGAATTCAAGAGGGGCCTGGATGTATTTCTGGAGCTTAACAATATTACAGGCTATAGCTACTAGAGAGGGGTCGTTGATCCAGGGATTTATTCTGATTGCCTTATTGGAGTCGGTAAGGAATTTTTATTCCCCTAAAGTGAGGAAAATTGGCTTCTACCTCACAGGTTTTTTTTTTGCCTTCCTCTGGATCAACTTGCAGGATGACAGGCCGAACTGGATGGACAAATGTCTTTTTATGTACTATGTAAATGTCGGCCTTATGTACTATGTTACTATGTTAGAAGAGAACACCAGTATCTAACACGTGTATCTGACACTAAAAAATGCAACAAAGGCTGCAATAATAAGTACTTTGCCCAAAATAGGTGTTTATTTTTTATAACAGAATAGAACAGCAGTATCTAAGACATGTATTTCACACTGACAGATGTAGCAAAGGCCCCAAATTTAGTTTTTTGCCCAAAATGGGTGTTTTTTTAACAACAGAATAGAACAGCAGTATCTAACGCTTGTATCTCACACTGACAGATGCAGAAAAGGCTGCAGATTTATTATTTTGCCAAAAATGAGTGATTTTTAATAACAGAATAATACACCAGTATCTAACGTATGTATCTCACACTGACAGATGCAGCAAAGGTTGTAAATTTAGTTTTTTGCCCAAAATGAGTGTTTTTATAATAACAGAATAGAACACCAGTATCTAATGCGTCTATTTCAAACTGATAGATGCTGCAAAGGTCGCAGATTTATTATTTGGCCCAAAATGGGCGTTTTTTTTTATATAACAATATGACAGCATTATCTTAAGCTTGTATCTCACACTGACAGATGCAGCAAAGGCTGCAATATTAAGTACTTTGCCTAAAATGGGTGTTTATTTGATAACAGAATAAAACAAAATTATCCATTGCGTGCAACTCACACTGACAGATGCAGCAAAGGCCCCAAATTTAGATTTTTGCCCAAAATGGGTGTTTTTTTTTATATAACAGAAGAGAACAGCAGAATCTAATGCGTGTATCACACACTGACAGATCTAGCAAAGCCTGCAGATTTATTATTTTGTCAAAAATGGGTGTTTTCTTTAATAACAGAATAGAACACCAGTATCTAATGCTTCTATTTCACACTGATAGATGCAGCAAAGGCCGCAGATTTTTATATTTGGCACAATATGGGTGTTTTTTTTTATAACAGACTATAACGGCAGTATCTAACCCGTGTATCTCACACTGACAGATGCAGACAAGGCCGCAAATTAAGACATTTGACTAAAATGGGTGTATTTTTTAAAATAACAGAATATAACAGCAGTATGTAACACGTGTATCTCACACTGGCAGATGCAGCAAAGGCTGCAATATTAAGTACTTTGCCTAAAATGGGTGTTTATTTGATAACAGAATAAAACAGAATTATCTATTGCGTGCAACTCACACTGACAGATGCAGCAAAGGCCCCAAATTTAGTTTTTTGCCCAAATTGGGTGTTTTTTTTAATAACAGAATAGAACAGCATTATCTAACACTTGTATCTCACACTGACAGATGCAGAAAAGGCTGCAGATTTATTATTTAGCAAAAAATTTGTGATTTTGAATAACAGAATAATACACCAGTATCTAATGCATCTTTTTCAAACTAATAGATGCAGCAAAGGCCACAGATTTATTATTTGGCCCAAAATGGGTGTTTTTTTAATAACAGAATATAACAGCAGTATCTTATGCTTGTAACTCACACTGACAGATGAAGCAAAGGCTGCAAATTTAGTTTTTTGATAAAAAATTGGTGTTTTCTTTAATAACGGAATAATTCACCAGTATCTAACGAGTGTATCTCACAATGACAGATGCAGCAAATGCTTTTTTTTAATAACAGTTTTTTTTAAATAACAGAATAGAACACCAGTAACTAATGCCTCTATTTCACACTGATAGATGCGGCAAAGTCCGCAGATTTTTATATTTGGCACAAAATGGGTGTTTTTATGATAACAGAATACAACAGCAGTATCTAACGCATGTATCTCACACTGACAGATGCAGACAAGGCCTCAAATTAAGACATTTGACTAAATGGGTGTTTATTTTTTAAATAACAGAATAGAACGGCAGTATGTAACACGTGTATCTCACATGGACAGATGCAGCAAAGGCTGCAATATTAAGTACTTTGCCTAAAATGGGTGTTTTTTTGATAATAGAATAGAACAGCAGTATTTAATGAGTATATCTCACACTGATAGATGCAGCAATGGCCACAAATTTAGTTTTTTTCCCAAAATGGGTGGTTTTTTAATAACAGACTAGAACAGCAGAATCTAACGCGTGTATCGCACACTGACAGATGCAGATTTATTATTTTGCCAAAAATGGGTGTTTTCTTTAATAGCAAAATAATTCACCAGTATCTAACGTGTGTATCTCACAATGAGATTATGCAAATGCTGCAAATTTAGTTTTTTTTGCACAAAATTTGTGTTTTCTTTAATAACAGAATAATTCACCAGTATCTAACACGTGTATCCCATAATGACAGATGCAGCAAATGCTGCAAATTTAGTATTTTTATTCATCCACATCGATTTATGTGAATGGAGAAATTGGGTTTGCCGGGGACTACGAGCTAAGTGGGTATCGATGTTGGGCGGAGCTCTTATGTCCTGGCAGACGCTCCTATTTTTTTTTTTTTGGCAGAGATATTTTCATCCATATTGATCGATGCAAATGAAGAAATCTGTGCTGTTTATTTTTTCTTTCAGCCCAGAAGCTGAACGGAAAAAAAAAATCTCATTACCCGTATGCTCAATATAAGGAGAATAGCAGAAACTCCAAATGCTGGCCATACATGTAATGAATGCGGAGACCCTTAAAATGCCAGGACAGTACAAACACCCCACAAATGACCCCATTTTGGAAAGAAGACACCCTAAGGTCTTCGCTTGATGGGCATAGTGAGTTCATAGAAGTTTTTATTTTTTGTCACAAGTTAGCGGAAAATTATGGGGTTTTTTTTCTTACAAAGTCTCATATTTCACTAACTTGTGACAAAAAAATAAAAACTTCCATGAACTAACTATGCCCATCACGAAATACCTTGGGGTGTCTTCTTTCCAAAATGGGGTCACATGTGGGGTATTTATACTGCCCTGGCATTTTAGGGGCCCTAAAGCGTGAAAAGAAGTCTGGAATCCAAATGTGTAAAAAATGCCCTCCTAAAAGGAATTTGTGCCCCTTTGCGCACCTAGGCTGCAAAAAAGTGTCACACATGTGGTATCGCCATACTCAGAAGAAGTTGGGCAATGTGTTTTGGGGTGTCTTTTTACATATACCCATGCTGGGTGAGCGAAATATCTTTCTAAAATGACAACTTTGTATAAAAAAATGTGAAAAGTTGACTTTTAGAGAGATATTTCTCTCACCCAGCATGGGTATATGTAAAAAGACACCCCAAAACACATTGCCCAACTTCTCCTGAGTATGGCGATACCACATGTGTGACACTTTTTTGCAGCCTAGGTGGGCAAAGGGGCACAAATTCTAAAGAGCACCTTTAGAGTTTCACAGGGCATTTTTTACACATTTGGATTTCAAACTACTTCTCACGCATTAGGGTCCCTAAAATGCCAATGCAGTATAACTACCCCACAAGTGACCCCGTTTTGGAAAGAAGATACCCCAAGGTATTTCGTGATGGGCATAGTGAGTTCATGGAAGTTTTTATTTTTTGTCACGTTAGTGGAATATGAAACTTTGTAAGAAAACAATAAATAAATAAAAAAAAAATTTCTGCTAACGTGTGACAAAAAATAAAAACTTCTATGAACTCACTATGCCCATCAGCATCTGGGCATTGTAGAACCTCAGGAAACATGACAGGTGCTCAGAAAGTCAGAGCTGTTTCAAAATGCGGAAATTCACATTTTTGTACCATAGTTTGTAAATGCTATAACTTTTGCGCAAACCAATAAATATACACTTATTGCATTTTTTTTTATCAAAGACATGTAGAACAATACATTTAGATAAAAATGGATATAGAAATGTAGTTTTATTTGAAAAATTTTACAACTGAAAGTGAAAAATGTCATTTTTTGCAAAAAAATCGGTAAATTTCGATTACTAACAAAAAAAGTAAAAATGTCAGCAGCAATGAAATACCACCAAGTGAAAGATCTTTTAGTGAGAAGAAAAGGAGGTAAAATTCATTTGGGTGGTAAGTTGTATGACCGAGCAATAAACCGTGAAAGTAGTGTAGTGCAGAATTATAAAAAGTGGTCTGGTCATTAAGGGTGTTTAAGCTAGGGGGGCTGAGGTGGTTAATAATAGAATAGAAAAGCAGTATCTAACACTTGTATCACAAACTGACAGATGCAGCAAAGGCTGCAGATATATTATTTTTCCCAATTATTATTATTTTTTCAATAACAGAATAATTCACCAATATCTAACGCGTGCATTTCACACTGACAGATGCAGCAAAGGCTGCAAATTTATTTTTTTGCCCAAAATAGTTTTTTTTTTTTAAATAACAGAATAGAACACCAGTATCTAATGTGTCTATAGACAGATGCAGCAAATGCCGTAGATTTCTTTATTTGACCAAAAAAAATTTGACCACAAATTAAGACATTTGACTAAAATGGTGTTTTTTTTTCAAATAACAGAATAGAACAGCAGTATGTAACACGTGTATCTCACACTGCCAGATGCAGCAAAGGCTGCAATATTAAGTAGTTTACAAAAAATGTGTGTTTTCTTTAATAACAGAATAATTCACCAGTATCTAAAGTGTGTCTCACAATGACAGATGTAGCAAATGCTGCAAGTTTAGTTTTTTTGCCCAATATAGGTGTTTTTTTAAAATAACAGAACACCAGTATCTAATGCGTCTATTTCACACTGATAAAGGCCGCAGATTTTTTAATTTGGCACAAAATGGGTGTTTTTTTTATAACAGAATAGAACAGCAGTATCTAAAGCATGTATCTCACACTGACAGATGCAGACAAGGCCGAAAATTAAGACATTTGACTAAAATGGGTGTTTTTTTAAAATAACAAAATAGAACAGCAGTATGTAACACGTGTATCTCACACTGACAGATGCAGCAAAGGCTGCAAAATGAAGTACTTTGCCCAAAATGGGTGTTTTTTTTAAAATAACAGAATAGAACAGCAGTATCTAACGCGTGTATCTCACACTGACAGATGCAGACAAGGCCGAAAATTAAGACATTTGTCTAAAATGGGTGGGTTTCTTAATAATAAAATAGCAGTATCTAACACGTGTATCTCACACTGACAGATGCAGCAAAGGTAGCAAAATTAAGTACTTTGCCCCAAAATATATATTTTTTTATAATAGAAAAGAACAGCAGTATCTAAAGTGTTTACCTCACACTCACAGATGCAACAAAGGCCATACATTTTGTGTTTTTCCCAAAATGGCAGTTTTTTTTAAATAACAGAATAGAACAACAGTATCTAATGTGTATATCTCACACTGACAGATGCAGCAAAGTCTGCAGAATTATTATTTTTCCTAAAATGGGTGTTTTTTTTAATAACAATATAGAACACCAGTATCTAATGAGTGTATCTCACACTGACAGATGAAGCATAGGCCACTGATGTAGGGTGTTGCCAAAAATGGGTGTTTTATTAAACCCTGAATATTATTGCAGTATTTCAAGCTTGTATGTCACACTAACTGTCATGGAACCATGAACCAGACGTACAACAAGAGATAAGTGGAAAATAAGAAGGCTTTATTGAAAAGCAAGCCGTAAGCAAAAGTCCAAACGGATGGCTAAACCGAAGCAGGGTCTTGCGTAGACAGAGGTCAGGAACCAGAAGGGTAGTCAGACGAAGCCTGGATCAGGAACCAGCAGGGTAGTCAGACGAAGCCAGGATCAGGAACCAACGGGGTAGTCAGACGAAGCCAGGATCAGGAACCAACGGGGTAGTCAGACGAGGCCAGGATCAGGAACCAGAAGCAGCAGCAGTCTTAGAAGCATGTGAACACAGGAGGACCAAGCAAGGAACTGAAGCCACAGACCTCCTATATATATGAGCTAGGCATCCAGCTCCTCCCAGTGGGAAGGAGAAGCCGCAGGGTGGGAGGCTACAAGAAACCCAGAAACCAAGATGGCCGCCAGCACATGTCAAATGAAGGAGAACAGTAAGAAGGTAAGACCATGACAGTACCTCCCCCTCAAGGGCCCCTCCTCCGCGGAGTAAGTAACGGTTTCTGAGGGAAGAGTGCGTGGAAGGCTCGGAGCAAAGCAGGAGCATGGACATCTGCGGAGGGAACCCAGGAACGCTCCTCTGGACCATAACCACGCCAATGGACCAAAAACTGCAACCGACCGTGGACCAGGCGTGAGTCCAGGATATTGCTCACCTCATATTCCTCATGATTGCCCACTTGGACCGGACGGGGCCGAGGAACCGAGGAAGTGAAACGATTACACACCAATGGCTTCAAAAGGGAGACATGAAACACGTTGGAGATCCGCATGCCAGGAGGAAGCGCAAGGGCATAGGCTACCGGGTTTACCCTGCGAAGAACTCGGAAGGGACCAACAAAGCGAGGCGCCAGCTTGGGAGTGGGCACTCGAAGGTTGAGGTTGCGGTTGGACAACCATACACGGTCTCCGACCTGGTAGGAAGGAGCGGGCGCTCGTCTGCGATCAGCCTGGAGTCTCTGGCGCTGCGCAGAGACCTCAAGGGACCTCTGGATCTGTACCCAAGAAGCACGTAGGACGGAAAGGTGATCCTCCACAGCCGGAATATCCTGGGGAGAGAATACCTCCGGTAACACGGCAGGTTGGAACCCATAATTGGCCATGAAGGGAGACGTCCCAGAGGAAGAGTTCACTGCCGTGTTCCTGGCAAACTCAGCCCAAGGCAGGAGGTCAACCCAATTGTCTTGGTGATCGGAGACATAGCAACGAAGGAATTGCTCCAAGGCCTGATTGGATCGTTCTGCGGCCCCATTGGACTGAGGGTGGTAGGCCGAGGAGAAAGAGAGATGAATCCCCAACTGGGAGCAAAAGGCGCGCCAGAACCTGGACACAAACTGACTCCCCCGATCCAACACAATCTCCTTGGGCAAACCGTGCAACCGGAAGACATCCCTGGCGAAAATCGTGGCCAACTCTTGTGCAGAGGGTAACTTCTTGAGAGGAACACAGTGGCACATTTTGGAAAACCGATCCACAATCATGAGAATGACCGTATGGCCTCGGGATGCAGGGAGGTCCACAATGAAATCCATCCCCAGGTGTGACCATGGGCGCTCCCCGGTGGCTATGGGTTGCAAAAGGCCCAACGGAAGGTGCAGAGGGGACTTACTCTGGGCACAAACGGAGCATGCCGCTACATATGCGGCGATGTCGGAACGTAGAGAAGGCCACCAGAACAGACGTGAAACAGCCCAGGACAGCTGATTCTTTCCAGGATGCCCTGCGGCCTTGGAGTTATGGTAGGTTCGCAACAACCGAATGCGCAACTCCTCAGGCACAAAACACCTGCCGTTGGGTCTCCCAGAGGGAGCACCAGATTGAGCCGCCAAAATCTGCTCACCCAGGGGAGAGGTCAGGCTGGTGCGAATGGCGGCCAGGATCTGATTCGGAGGTATGACCGAAGTCGAAATCGACTCCTCCCCGGACAGCTCGGAGTACTGCCGTGATAAGGCATCCGCTCTGATGTTCTTGGAACCGGGTAGGTAGGAGACCACGTAATTAAAACGTGACAAGAACAGAGCCCATCTGGCCTGACGTGGTGTCAATCTCTTGGCCTCAGAAAGGTAGGTCAGATTCTTGTGGTCCGTCAGGATGAGAACCGGAACCACCGAACCCTCGAGCAAGTGCCTCCATTCTTTAAGGGCCTGCACGATGGCCAATAACTCCCTGTCACCAATCTGATAGTTGCACTCCGCGGAAGACAGTTTCCGGGAGTAAAACCCACAAGGAAGCAGAGGACCCTCTGGTGTTCTACGCTGAGACAGGAGGGCGCCTACTCCCGTCTCAGACGCGTCCACCTCGAGGACAAAGGGCAACCCAGGGTTGGGATGCGACAGAATCGGAGCCGACACAAAGGCGGACTTTAGAGCCTCAAACGCTCGGATGGCCTCAAGCGGCCAGACCTGGAAATTACTGCCCTTCCTGGTCAGATCCGTGAGCGGCTTGGCTAGCATAGAAAAGTCCCTGATGAACTTCCGATAATAATTGGCGAAGCCCAAAAAGCGCTGCAGGGCACGGAGACCACTGGGCTGGGGCCACTGTAAGACAGCCGAAACCTTCTAAGGATCCATGGAGAACCCCTCAGCGGAAATGATGTAACCTAAGAAGGTTACCTGGGATCGGTGAAATTCGCATTTCTCAAGCTTACCGAACAGCCTGTTCTCTCGTAACCGTTGCAACACTCGTCTGACATCCATAATGTGGGCCTCCATGGATTCAGAATATACCAAGATGTCATCCAAATAGACCACCACACACTGCTGCAACAGGTCACGGAAAACATCGTTGATGAATTCCTGGAAGACTGCGGGCGCATTGCACAACCCAAAGGGCATAACCAAGGATTCATAATGACCGGTCCTGGTGTTAAACGCGGTCTTCCACTCATCGCCCGCCTTGATCCTTACCAGGTTATATGCCGCCCTCAGGTCGAGTTTGGTAAAGACCGTGGCCCCTTTGAGGCGATCGAACAGCTCGGAAATCAAGGGTATCGGGTAAGCGTTCTTGATCGTGATGCGATTGAGACCCCTGTAATCGATGCAAGGCCTCAACTCACCGCCCTTCTTTTTCACAAAGAAAAATCCAGCCCCTGCCGGGGACGAGGATTTGCGAATGTGTCCGCGTGAAAGCGCCTCCCTCACGTACTCCTCCATGGCCTCATTCTCCGCTACCGACAGTGGATAGACTTTGCCACGAGGAGGAACGGCACCAGATTGTAACTCTATGGCACAATCGTATGGGCGGTGCGGAGGTAGGGCAACCGCGCGCACCTTATCGAATACATCCCAGTACTCTTCGTATTCAGGAGGCAACAGAGAGTCCGAGGAAGTACACAGCAACTTGACAGGCCCATGGATGCAACTAGCCCCACACTGCGGTGACCACGAGAGGATCTCGGCCGATCTCCAATCGAAAGTCGGATTATGCTTCTGGAGCCAGGGGTACCCCAAGACCACCGAGTAGTGTGGAGACGAAATCACCTGGAAACAGACCGACTCTCTGTGAACGGCACCAATGGCTATCCCCACTGGAAGGGTCTCATGAGTCACGTGTGGCGGCAGAAGGGGTCTGCCGTCTATCGCCTCAAGAGCCAGTGGGGAACCTCGAGGCTGCAGAGGAATAGAATTGGCGGCAGCGAACACACTATCAATGAACAAACCACCAGCACCAGAGTCCACCAACGCCTGGGTCGTCACCGAGCCCCCGACCCAGGAGAGGACAACAGTGATCAGTGGTTTGTCAACACGGGAAACCGGGACGAGGAGACTCCACCCAAGATCTGCCCCCGACAGGATCTCAGGTGCGAGCGTTTTCCCGGACGGTTCGGACATGCCAACCGAAAATGCCCACTGAGACCACAGTACATGCATCGGCCCTCGCGTCTCCGGAGTACCCTCTCCCCCTCGGACAGGCGAGCAAACCCCAGCTGCATGGGTTCACCCCCAGACAAGTCATCCCCAGGAGGCGTGGGAGGAGAGGGAGGCACGGGTGGGACAGCAAACGTAGGCGCCAATCTGTTAGAAGACCTCCGCAGGCTCTCCTTAAAGGAAGGTCTCTCCCTGAGTCTGGTGTCAATCAAAATCAGGAAAGAAATAAGAGACTCGAGCTCCACTGGTAGGTCCTTAGCTGCAACCTCATCCTTCAAGGCATCCGAAAGACCATGAGAGAAAGCAGCGACCAGAGCCTCATTATTCCAGCCCACCTCTGCTGCCAGGGTACGAAACTCAATGGCGTATTCAGCTACGGATCGTGAACCCTGTCTGATGGACATAAGGAGCTTCGCAGCAGAGGCAGCACGAGCCGGCACATCGAATACCTTCCGAAGAGAAGCAACAAAACCGGAAAACTCGGCAACCACCGGATTGTTGTTCTCCCATAAAGGGCTGGCCCAGGCCAAGGCCTTGTCCGAGAGCAGCGAGATCAAGAAGCCCACCCTTGATCTCTCAGTAGGAAAGGCATGTGGCAGCAACTTGAAATAAATGCCCACCTGGTTAAGGAAACCTCGGCACTGAGTTGGCTCTCCCCCAAAGCGCTGTGGAAGGGGGGCAGAACCGGTCATACCCGAGACACCGCAGGCGCAGCAACAGGTGTCGGGGTAGACTCTGGCGCAACAACCGGAGCGGCAGTAGGAACGGGCCCAGGAGCGACAACCGACCCATCGGCAACGGAAGCAAAATGAGCCGTGCGTTCAAGCAGGGTTTGCAACGCCACAGCGAACCGACCCAACAGGTGATCCTGCTGATCAAGTCTGGCAACCAGCGTAGGTAGCGAGGATGGCCCTGTACCGTCAGAATTCATGGCTTGGTCCTAATGTCATGGAACCATGAACCAGACGTACAACAAGAGATAAGTGGAAAATAAGAAGGCTTTATTGAAAAGCAAGCCGTAAGCAAAAGTCCAAACGGATGGCTAAACCGAAGCAGGGTCTTGCGTAGACAGAGGTCAGGAACCAGAAGGGTAGTCAGACGAAGCCTGGATCAGGAACCAGCAGGGTAGTCAGACGAAGCCAGGATCAGGAACCAACGGGGTAGTCAGACGAAGCCAGGATCAGGAACCAACGGGGTAGTCAGACGAGGCCAGGATCAGGAACCAGAAGCAGCAGCAGTCTTAGAAGCATGTGAACACAGGAGGACCAAGCAAGGAACTGAAGCCACAGACCTCCTATATATATGAGCTAGGCATCCAGCTCCTCCCAGTGGGAAGGAGAAGCCGCAGGGTGGGAGGCTACAAGAAACCCAGAAACCAAGATGGCCGCCAGCACATGTCAAACGAAGGAGAACAGTAAGAAGGTAAGACCATGACACTAACACAGACATGTCCAAACTGCGGCCCTCCAGCTGTTGCGAAACTGCAACTCCCAGCATGCTCTAATAGCTGTAAGCTATCCAGGCATGCTGGGAGTTGTAGTTTGGGAACAGCTGGAGGGTCGCAGTTTGGACATGCCTGCACTAACAAATACAGAATAGATCCCAGATGTAGGGGATTGCCAAAAATGGGTGCTTTTTCTTTTCAACCCAGATTATTATTGTAGTATTTCAAGCTTGTAACTTACACTGACAGACAGACAAAATTAAGTATTTTGCCCAAAATGGGTGTTTTTTTTAATAACAGAATAGAACACTAGTGATGTCCCGAACTATTCGCCTACGAACTGTACACGTCAAACATGGCTTGTTCGCATTCGCCGCGGCGGGCAAACATATGCGATGTTCGGTCCGCCTCCTATACATCATCATTGAGCAAACTTTGACCCTGTACCTCACAGTCAGCAGACACATTCCAGCCAATCAGCACCAAACCCTCCCTCCCAGACCCTCCCACCTCCTGGACAGCATCCATTTTAGATTCATTTGGAAGCTGCATTCTTAGTGATAGGAGGGACTGTGTAGCTGCTGCTGATTTAATAGGGAAATCGATAGCTAGGGCAGTGTTCTGTGTCCACAGACTCATCTGCTGTAAGGACAGCGTCCTGACAGCACCCCAAAAAGCCCTTTTTAGGGCTGGCACATCAGTCTGCTTTTTTTAATTTTTATATATATATATAGTTCAAGAAAAATGGCGGCACTGATGCTCTAGGATACAAAAAGTAGGGTGCACGTCCCTAGGGGAATAGGCTTCTATGTGAATTTCTTGAGGTGGCACATCCAGTCACTCCGGTGATATATGTGCTGCCCAAGATTCACAAGACCCTCATCGATCCCCCGGGACGCCCGATCGTCTCGGGCACAGATTCGATCTTCAGCGGCATAGCCGTCTTTCTTGACAAAATCCTGCGAGGTTTTTCAATAGGTTGGTCTTCCTATATACAGGACACGTCTGATTTTCTAGTCAAGCTTCAGGGCATAGATTTATCACAGGTTCCCTCAGTAATACTCGCATCATTTGACGTTACGTCATTATACACCTCTATTGTACATGAAAAGGGCATTCGATCAGTTGAGAAAATGTTAATAATGTCCTCATATACTCCACATGCTTCTGAATTCATCATTGATCTACTTAAGATAGTGCTCCAGTATGATTATTTTCTATTCAAAGATACTTTTTATTTGCAACAACGGGGTGTGGCCATGGGGTCGCACGCGGCCCCCACCTATGCAAATATTTTTATGCGTTGCTATGAGGAGGATGTCGTCTATTTGTCCCACCACTTCAGACATGTGCTGAGGTGGTGTAGATACATCAACGACATCTTCCTCATATGGACAGGATCCGAGGCCGATCTGGTTGATTTTCATGACTTTCTTAATAGTCATGATCCCGATCTACAATTTACCCTCATCCATTCCAACACTGAGATTCAGTTTTTGGACACTAAGGTAGTGGTCAAAGAAGGTTTTTTGCATACCGAGTTATATACGAAACTGACCGACACTAACACCTTCCTATGTTTTAACAGCTCTCATCCAAGGAAAATGATCCAATCTTTGCCCTTCTCCCAGTTCCTTAGGGTTAAGCGGGTAGTGTCAGAAGACACTAAACTGGACGCGACTTTGGATTCTATGGCCCTTAAATTTCAGGATAGGGGGTATCCCAAACGGTTGCTGAAAGAGCATATTAATAGAGTCCGGAATCTGGATAGGACTGAATTACTGACTAAACGGAAGACTGCCCGCAAGGTTGACAGAATTCTGTTTATCTCAGTGTACAGTGAGCAGAGCTCCTCAATAAATAGGATTTTGAGGAAGCATTGGGGTCTATTGGGCTCATGCTTCAAGGAAATTCCTGAATTCCAGAGCCCTCCTCTTCTTTCCTACCGCCGATCCAGAAATTTAAAAGATCAACTGGTTAAAGCCGACATTGGCTCAAAAGGGCTTTTGAGACAAACCACATTAACACAGTCAGGCTTGGGCTGCTTTCCCTGCCTTAATTGTGTTAATTATAAATATATGTGCAAAGGGAGGAACTTTATACATCCTGGTACTGGTGAATCTTTTGGGATCTCTTTCCATTTAACCTGTGAGTCCAGCTATGTCGTTTACATATTATCTTGCCCATGTAATTTATTATATGTAGGAGAGACAACGACTGAGTTTAAGACTCGCCTCAATAACCATCGCTTGAGCACAGGTTAATATCATGTATTCACATTGTTGTAGTCTGATATGGTCACGATTTGGTCACACCCACTGGGTGGAGTGTGATCACATGATTCACTTGTTAATTGATTCACCTGTATTTATTGCTGTGATTTGGAGTTGTATTCATGCTTGAAAAAGGCTCAAGAGCAGAGCCGAAACGTTGCACCTGGGTGAATAAAGGTTCACTTGCCTTTTCTCATCTATTGGAGTGCCGCTCATTCTTCTGGATTTATATATATATATATATATATATATATATATATTGCAGTTGCCTGCCCGTGTGTGAGCGTCTGCAGGCCCACAGACTGTGCTGTGTGCACACCACTCATATAGGGTGTCACAGTAACTTGCAGATAAAAAAAGTAAATAAAAAAATATATATATAATCGCAGTTGCCAGACAGTAAGAGGCTGCAGGCTCACAGACTGTACTGTGCGCACACCATTCATACAGGGTGTCACAATACCTTGCAGATAAAACTAAAGTCAATTTATTTTTTTCTCTGTAATAAATATAATCGCAGTTGCAAGCCAGTGAGTGTCTGGCACACAGACTGTACTGTGGTTACTGGCCAGGCCACCACTCATACCGTTACAGGGTGTCACAATACCTTGCAGATAAAAAAAAAGTCAATTTCGTTTTTCTCTGTGATATAATCACAGTTGCAAGCCAGTGTGTGTCAAGCCCACACAGACTGTACTGTGCCCACTGCCCACCACTTATATAGGGTGGCACAGTACCTTGCACGCATAGTACCACTTATCTGAAAAAAAAATGACAGGCAGAGGCAGGCCACCCCGCAGGGGCCGTTGTGGTCATGGTGCTGTGATTTCCACTGGCCCTGGAATAATGCCCAGTGTTCAGAGGCCACGTACCCTGAACCCAAAAAATTCTGAGGACATAGTTGACTGGCTTACACAGGACACCTAATCTTTAACAGCTTCCACTAAGAACCTTGACGCACCATCCTCCTCCAGCTCAGCTTCGGTCACCTGCTCTCAAGTTACCACTCTCCGGCCCGCCGCCACCACCACCACTACCACCACAGCCACCACAGCCGCTTCACTTGATCCATCAGAAGAGTTATTTACAGTTGGATGAAATTAGTGATGCACAACCATTATTACTAGAGGATGTAGATAACAGGGATATGCCTCAGTCAGGCAGGATTAAACACATGGACGTACAGTGTGATGATGATGATGATGATGTTGTACCCGCTGCTGCTTCCTTTGCTGAGGTGTCAGATACAAGTGAAGTGGTTGATGATGACGATGTGTCTGTGGATGCCACGTGGGTGCCTGCTCGAAAAGAAGAAGAAGAGGGGGAAAGTTCAGAAGGCGAGACAGAGAGAAGGAGGAGACGATTTGGAAGCAGGGGGAGGTCGTCACAAGGAACTAGTGGCACAGTCAGACAGCATGTATTGGCTCCCGGGGTCAGCCAGACAGCACACCAATCAACGCATGCTATTGCCACCACCAGAATGCCGTCATTGCAAAGCTCAGCGGTGTGGCATTTTTTTTGTGTGTCTGCCTCTGACAACAGCAATGCCATTTGCAACCTGTGCCAAAAGAAACTGAGTCATGGGAAGTCCAACACCCACCTCGGTACAATTGCTTAGCAAAGGCACAGGATCTCACATCACAAACGCCAATAGGATCAACACATGAGTACAAGCAGCACACAAACTCAAAGCCACCATCCTCCACCTGGTCCAGCATCTTCAGCCACGTCAACCACTGCTGTCCTCCTTGCCCCCTCTCAACCACCCGCCACTCCGCCTCTCACCTTCAGCAGTTCCATCTCATCTGCCCACAGTCAGGTGTCTGTCAAGGAAATGTTTGAGCGTAAGAAGCCAATGTCACAGAGTCACCCCCTTGCCCGGCGTCTGACAGCTGGCTTGACGGAACTCTTAGCCTGCCAGATTTTACCATACCAGCTGGTGGAGTCTGAGGCCTTCAAAAAAAATTGTCGTTATTGGGACACCACTGTGGAAGGTACCCGGACAAATTTTTTTTTTCAAAAAAGGCAATCCCAAACCTCTACTCTGTTATTGAAAAATAAGTCATGGCATGGCTGGCATACAGTGTTGGGGCAAGGGTCATTCAGACCACTGATACCTGGTCTGCAAAGCACGGTCAGGGCAGGTATATCACGTACACTGCGCATTGGGTCAACCTGCTGACAGCTGCCAAGCATGGAATGCGAAAGCTCTGCAGCGGAGTTGGTGACACCGCCACGACTTGCAGGCAGGCCTACTGCCAACTCCTCTACTCCTCCTACTCCATCCTCTTCAAGAACCTCCTCAGCTGAGTCTTCTTCTGCTGCGGCGTCTGGCTGCACATCAACTGAATCCCCCCAGCTCCCCAGGGGCTATTCCACATCCCGGATACGACAGTGTCACGCTGTTTTGGGGTTGACTTGCCTGAAAGCAGAGAGCCACACCGGACCAGCACTCCTGTCCGCCCTGAACGCACAGGTGGATCAGTGGCTGACCTCGCACCAACTGGAGATCGGCAAAGTGGTGTGTGACAATGGAAGCAATTTGTTGGCGGCATTAATTTTGGGCAATTTTGGCACATGTATTGAATCTCATCGTACAACACTTTGTGTCTAAGTACCCAGGCTTACAGGATGTCCTGAAGCAGGCCAGGAAGGTGTGTGGCCATTTAAGGCGTTCCTACACGGCCATGGCGCACTTTTCCAATATTCAGCAGCGAAACCACATGCCAGTGAGGCGCTTGATTTGCAACAGCCCGACACATTGGAATTCAACACTCCTAATGTTCGACCACCTGCTCCAACAAGAAAAGTTACGAGTATTTGTATGACCGGGGTGCTAGGACAGCCTCTGCGGAGCTGGGAATTTTTTTGCAACGTTACTGGACGCTCATGCGCAATGCCTGTAGGCTCATATGTCCTTTTGAGGAGGTGACAAACCTAGTCAGTCGCACCGAAGGCACCATCAGCGACCTCATCCCATTTGTTTTCTTCCTGGAGCATACCCTGCGAAGAGTGCTGGATCAGGCTGTAGATGAGCGTGAAGAGGAAGAGTTGTGGTCACCATCACCACCAGAAACAGCCTTGTCATCTTCGCTTGCCGGACCTGCGGCAACACTGGAAGAGGAGTATGAGGAAGAGGAGTCAGAGGAGGAATGTGGCTTTGAGGAGGAGGAAGAAGACCAACCACAGCAGGCATCTCAGGGTGCTCGTTGTTGTCACCTATCTGGGACCCGTGGTGTTGTACGTGGCTGGGGGGAAGAACAGACCGTCAATTACATCAGTGAGGACAAGGAACAGGAAATAAGTAGCTCGGCATCCAACCTTGTGCAAATGGGGTCTTTCATGCTGTCATGTCAGTTGAGGGACCCTCGTATAAAAAGGATGAAGGAAAACGACCTGTACTGGGTGGCCACGCTACTAGACCCCCGGTATAAGCAGAAAGTGGCGGAAATGTTACCAAATTACCAAAAGTCGGAAAGGATGCAGCAGTTCAAAACCAAACTAAAAAATATGCTTTACACAGCTTATAAGGGGGATGTCACAGCACAACGGGAATCTAACTGGGGAAGTTGTGAAAGTAATCCTCCTCCTACCATGACCAGGGTGGCAAGGATAGGACGCTTTACAGATTTGTTGTTGATGGAGGACATGCAGAGCTTTTTCAGTCCTACACATCGCCACAGCCCTTCGGGATCCAGCCTTAGAGAACGACTCGACCGACAGGTAGCAGACTACCTCGCCTTAACTGCAGATATCGACACTCTGAGGAGCGATGAACCCCTTGACTACTGGGTGTGGCTTGACCTGTGGCCTGAGATATCCCAGTTTGCGATAGAACTTCTGGCCTGCCTCGCTTCAAGTGTCCTGTCAGAAAGGACCTTCAGTGCAGCAGGAGGCATTTTCACTGACAAGAGAAGTCGCCTCGGTTAAAAAAGTGTTGATTACCTCACCTTCATTAAGATGAATGAGGCATGGATCCCAAAGGGACTGACAGTGGGGGATACGTTTGACTAACAAAAGGCCTGATGACATGCCTTGGCCTCAAAATGGTCCCCAGGCTGCTGTATTTAATGTCTGCATACCAGATGACTTTTGTGAATTCTCCGGCACCAACTAGGGTTCAAGCCACAATGTTTTAGTCACCTTTCTGCCTGAAAAACAAAATTTTTTCAGGCCGCTGCTACAACAGTGGCTGCAACAATACCATTATTTTTCAGGCTTGTGTACATGCCTAATTTTTCTGTCCTCTGGTGCTGCACTGTGGCTGCAAAAACAAAACAAAAAAAAAGGCACATACAAGTGTCAATTCCCCTTCGTGATCATTACCTTGTTGTGGTGAAGGGGCTTGCGTATCACAATGAAGCGATCATCACCTCTATGAGTGTGTTGGCAATGTTGCCAAACCCCAGATGATAAGGCCGTTGATTCATTATGATCAGACCAAAAGCGATCGGCTGGACAATTTTTTATAGAAAAAAACATAAATTTTCGTTTTTCTTTTTTTTGTTGTATGGGTTTTTAATACATAAAATAAAAAAATCATAATAAAGTCTCTTAATAGTTTATTAGAAATAATGCAGACAATTTAAAAAATCCCCATCAATTTCAATACAAAGCAAGTTCAGAGCTCAGAACTAAATTATTTCAGGATGTCGTAATGGTTCGTTAATTCGACAATGGTTAATCAATTCGACACACGTCCTTGTATAGGGGATGTAACAGGGATTAAACTGATAAGAATAGTACTAGTTAACACACCACTCATACCGTGTGGCAGAGTACATTGCACGGCACACGCGCAGTGCCTAGATTTGAGGTAACAAGAAGGACGCACACAGATAAATCACATTTCTGCAAGGAGTTTGTCAACTTTTGACAACTGCTTGCGGTTGTCTAAAATCCATTCAATACACGTCCTGATAGGGGACGTAACAGGGATTAAACTGATGAAAATAGTACTACAGAAAATACCACTCATATCGGGTGTGACAGTAAATTGCACGGCGCAGACGCAGTGACCGTGGATTCAAACAAAGGGGAGGGAGCCAGCGTTTTTTTTTAACCATCTCCCCGTTCGAAAAATCAATTCAATAAATTGACCCCAGATTGGGGACGTAACAGGGATTAAACTGATGAGAAGAGAACTACAGAAAATAACACTCATATCGGGTGTGAGAGTAAATTGATTATGCTTAAAAAGGTGTAAGGTGTAGTGGATATAAGATCCAATAACACCACACATGTTGATACAATATGATGACATTTCAGAGTAAAGGTTAATAGCAACATATAAGGTTAAATAAACTGAAACAGTTTAGCGTGCACAGTGCAAGGATTGGTGCAAGTGAGGGAGTGAAGCGTGAAGGGAGTGACATGCAAGTAAGGAGGGAGACATAAGGTGACATAAATATTATATATATACATAACATGGGAGTGGACAATATTGGCCCAGGTCCACAACCTGTGACCCAAAGATAGCATTTCTAGAAAATTTAATAAACAATATTGAGAGTGGGCTGCGAGACCCGCAACTCTATGTGTAATCCTCCAAATAGAGAATCACCCTCAGTACTGGCGGCCTACTGGATTGAGGATATGACACGAGTCCAACAAGGTCAGGTTAGACCGAAGATGGTGAGAGGAAGAATAGGAGTCCAACGTGGGCAAGTTTTCAGCTGACAATATGTCCAAATCCAACGATGCAGAGCTTTACTAGCATGGCCAATGGACATCAACTGATCCACGTAAGTCTAGAGAGACATATGCTCACATACCTAAGATGTAACCAGGAGAACCAAGCAAGATTAGTACAAACAGCAGTTAAAAAAAACATGAAAACAACCAATGATGATAATCAAGTTAAAAAATTGTAACTGCTAAAAACAGTCGGTACCGAGGGATACCGGGTCAGAGGAAGAAGCTGCACAGAAGTGGATGAGGGAAAAATCACCTCAAGGTGTAAAGGATGGGGGAAAGGGGAAGGGGAGCGAGGAGGAAAGAGAGAGGGAGGGGGGGGGGAAACAGGGGGAAGGAGGGAAAGGGGAAGGGGGGAAGGGGAGAGAGGGGGATGCTGCCAAGGAGGAACAGGCAAAGACATGGCAGTCAGACCGGAGACCAGGTGATCCTAGGGTGCCTCACAGAAAAGGGGCAAAGCTATTGCCCTCATTGAGACCCAGTGGAACGTTGGTATTCAGGGTGTAGATCCACCTGGTTTCTTTTTGACCCAATACCTTCTTCCAGTCACCACCTCTGGGGGACACAATGACTCTGTCAATCCCCCTAACTCTGAGAAGGGTGCCATCACAGTCATGGCATTCTTTAAAATGCCTAGCCAATGTTTTAAGTTGCAATGTGTCCTGTTCCTCCTTGGCAGCCTCAATGGAAAGAACATGCTCCCTAACTCTACGTCTGAGCTCTCTGGATGTTAAACCCACATATATGCGCTCTGCACACCATAAGTGTGGATTTTTTGTATTTCCACTTATATACTAGTTACCCTTGGTTGTGTAATTAGGACGTTGTGCCCTTTTGCAAGCACTATTGGGACTCATACCATTTCTTGCATTTCTCTCAATCGTCCCATTACCTGTCGTACCATCTTACCTATCAGATATACTAACTTTCTTGGATTGGTTGGTTGGCTCCATGCACTTGTCACTTTATACTCCTGCACCTTTTACCATTAATTGAAACCGCCATATATGTAATAATTTATGTGTTTTTTCTACTAATAAAGCATTTTCAAATATATATATGTGTGTGACTTTTTAGGTTCTTTATCAATGTGAACCAGTTTAATCTAAAGTTCACTAGCCACATTAGTTCCATCTCTGTGGATTTCCTTGATTTTGTCATTTTTGTGGAAGATAGCAGGTTGAAAACCAAGACCTTTTTCAAAAGTGTAGATGTGAATACCTGTATCGGACTTAATAGCTGCCATCATCCTTCTTGGCTCAAAAATATACCGAAAAGTCAGTTTCAGCGCATTTCTAAAAATTGCACCAAAACAGAAGATTATAGGGAACAGGGTCAGATGATCAAAGAGAGATTTTTAGAAAAAGGGTATGAGGAAGAACTTTTGGACCATTGCAGAAAAGAGATAGAAGATAAACGTGATGGTAATAAGCTTACGATAAATAAAAAGAAAGATCAGTAAAAAAATTATTTTAGGTTTAGTTTTTTGACCCAGTATAATACCAAAGTGGGTCACATCAAAAATATTATCAATAAAAATTGGCACATTTTAAAGAATGATCCTGTCCTTAGTAAGGAGATTCCAGACAAACCCCCTGTAGTTTTCAAAAGAGCAAGCAACTTGACCAATAGATTAGTCCACAGTGCCAGCTTTGCGACCAATAAAAAATGCATAGTCGCCAATAAGGGCAAATTCACATGGTGCAGTTTCTGCATACCCTGCAGAAACCGCATTCAAAAGGATCGAGTTTGTGGATACCATACAATCCAATAAAAGAAATGGAAAAACTTTCTAAATAAGAGGCAATATTTCCTGCAATAATGTGGGTGTTATCTATTTATTGGAGTGCCCTTGTGGCCTCCAATATGTGGGTAGGACCACACACAGCCTGAAGACCCGAGTTCAGGAGCATATTTGCAATATAAAAAAGGGACTCGAGACGCATAGCGTCTCTTTACATTTCAAAATCCATCACCCAAAAAGTCCTAGGGGTTTGCGATTTACTGGGATCGAGATAGTTCATACCCCCGTACGTGGAGGAGATTTTGTTGTGATTTTAAATAGGAGGGAGGTAGAGTGGATGTATTTGTTAAACACGATTCAACCTCAGGGGTTAAACATAGAATGTGATGTCAATGCCTGTATAGTTTAGGTATAAAGGTAGGAGTTAGTATTTGAATAAATAGGAGTAGCCATAGGCCCTTTAATTGATATACTATATATCTCCGCTAGAAAGTTTTTATGAGAGTGTCCAACTTAGTTATCTACATGTGTGGTTGGAACCTTATGGTTTCTGTTTCTCCCCCCCCCCCTTATTTTATGATATATTACGATACGTGCTAAATAGGTTCATAGGTCAATGTGACGTATTCTAGAAGGGAGGTATCCCTGTGATTTTAAATTCAGCGGTTTCCAATTAGTAATCAACGCCCCAGACGAAGCATTATGGCAAAACCCGGGTCGGGCAACTACGACTGTTTTTAAACACGATTTTACCTTGTAATTTAGTAAGTACAATAAACCATTTCTATCTACAACCACTCGTACGTACTTCACCATTTCTGCGCCTTCCTTCCCCTTTGAGCCCTATGGAAGTGTGAGACGGGTGATACCTCAAAACGACGCTCTGCTGTTGGGATCGTGGTTCTGACAAAGATCTCCTGCCTGCTTTACAACTAGAGCTCCTTGGTTGAAGACGCACTGGTCTTTTTCTATGCGCATCACGAGTGAGTATATTGCATGCACCTGATGCGATAGGTGTTAGAACATACTACACCATAGTGTGTTTTTTTGTTACTACATTTAGGTTTCCATGCAACCGTTGAGAATTTATTATTGAATGTGGTCCATCTAACTGAAGATTTTTCCGAATGTAGGAAAAGAAAAAAAGAGAGAAAAAAATAACATTTAAAGAATCTTCTCTTGCAGCGCAATCCTTTTTCTCATTACTGTGTTAAGTAATTATATAGGTCGATAGGACTCTACTTTATTTCCGTCCTTCCCTTTCTTCAGGATGAGTGTAATAGTTGCTTCCATTAAGGACGAGGGTAGTTTCCCAATAGTCCAAGATTCATTCAGTACCTCCAGTAACCCAGGTAACAGGATCCCTGCGTGGCTCTTGTATATGCCAAACAGAAGCCCATCTAACCTGGGAACCGAAGACCCCTGAATTCCCAGTATGTCCTCGCGTAGCTCCTCTAAAAGAATAGGGGAGTTCAGCAGGGTCGAGTCTGATTCAGACAATACTGGGATCTTAATTTGTTCCAGAAAGTCACCTATGGGGGTCTCTATATCGTTTGCCTCAGAGTGGTATAAGATTTTGAAATACTTTCTCGATTTCTAATGCTTTATCTAATTTACGACCATCTCAGATTAGAATTTGTCTGATCCTTGGGCTGGTCTTTTGGTTAGCTATTATGGAGACCAACAGTTTTCCTGGGGTTCCTGCCTCACAAAACTGATCATATCCTTGAAAGAACAATTTATTCTGTGCCTTTTTCATCATATAGTTTATATAACTGTCATTGGCTATTTTGAGCTTGTCCTGCGTGTTAGCGTCATTATTTATGCTAATTCTACCTTCTAGATATAGTACGTTTTCTTCCAATCTTTTTTCCTCTTTAAAAAACTCTGTTCTTTTAGATTTGATTATGCCGTAATATAGCCCGCCGAGGTATGCCTTCATTGCATCCCACACGAAGTGAATGTGGGTTGTACCAATATTTTCTTGTCAAAATTGAGTCAACTCCCTATTTATCTTCTCTTGATCTTTTATAATGGTTAACCAATGTGGGTTCAATCTAAAAGGTCTAACAATGGCGGGTTGTCCCCCTATTTTAAGGGCTAAAAATATGGGTGAGTGGTCTGAGATTCCATGGATCTCATATTTCATTTTGGCAATTAGAGCAGTCATCTCGCTATTGGCCAGGGCGATGTCAATTCTGGACATGGCGCTGTATGTCTTACTGAAACATGAAAACGCCTGCTTGTTACCATAAGGTGCCCGCCAGATATCCATTAGCCCTGTTTCCTCACAGAAACCTCGGAGTAATAATTAGCCCTGTTTCCACATTATCAGGCCTCACACAGCCTGCAGTCCCCCCGCAGATGTTCGTAGCTCTGTGCAGGTTTTACTTCTGTGATACCAAGTTGGTTACTGCAGTGCGTCCATATAGGTAATATAGATACAAAGTAGGCAATACAGAGTAGGGCCGACCCCCCCAGGACTCACAGCGCCCCACGTTGGTTAAACCGTTAGTTAAACTAAGAGACCGGCCATACTAATGCAGCCACAAAATTGTCCAATTCTATTGTTGCTCGGACCGTGGAAAAGTTGTAGGTGTAGAAGTCAGGGGAGGGGAGCCCCTACAGTACGTAACATCACACAGGGCGGTTTAAATGGGAGCTCGGCCAATTAAGTACGGCCACCATGGCACCATTACTGGTGTTGATTTACATTTATACAAATAAGAATAGGGCCAGCAGGGGGGAAGGGTTAACCCTCATATCCCGAGACCGTGCACCCGGTTGAATCCGGGACCCCGTTATTACTACAACCCCCTGTGCCAGTCGGTGATGAGAGCAGCGATGGGCCTCAGTGCATCAAAAGCATACATATATAGCAGATAAAAGGAAGAGTAAAAATGGGGTCAATATAATTTATCTTCCTTTACTGCCCCCACAAAAAGAGTTGGTGTCATACAGTGTGTTCCTCTAAGTAGGCCCCGCGATTTTAGCAAGGAAGTTAGTGGGTTCCACTGTTAGTAGCAGTTAGTGAAAGTTTATAACACTCGTAAGCGGGGGATACTCTCGCCGGTCTTCGGTCGGCCGACCAACAGCAGTCCACTTCGATCACAGGGGGTGTGGGATCCCAGCGTGCGGCGGCCTAATCCTATATGCAGGTGCAGGGGAAAAATCCTTCACCCATAGGGTCGGGTGGCTTAGATGGCTCCAGGCGCTGTTGCAGACTTGGTCCGGTTCTACTAATACATTCCGTCTTCCGGCACAAGCAGCTCCCGATTCCGATCTTATTGTTGCAACTCAATGGCGGTCACTCCAAGTCCCTTGATGCGCTCCAACGCAGGTAGTTCCGAGCTCACAGCGCTCCGGCTAGGTAGGACGCATATTGGAGAGTCGGGGAGGCAGGGCCATGGCAGAGGGACGGCGCCCGAACGGATGTGCGGCACGCCCACACAGCGACGCCGCTACGTCATGCCACTACACTCTCCCCCGAACACCAGCATCTAATGTGTGTATCTCACACTGGCAGATGAAGCATAGGCCACTGATGTAGGGTATTGCCAAAAATGGGTGTTTTTTTTTTAACCCAGGATATTATTGTAGCATTTCAAGCTTGTATGTCAAACTAACAAATGCAACATAGGTCCCAAATGTAGGGGATTGCCCAAAATTTGTGTTTTTTTTTAAACCCATAATATTATTGTAGTATTTCAAGCTTGTATCTCACACTGACAGATGCAGCAAAGGCTGCAAAATTAAGTATTTTTCCCAAAATGGGTGTTTTTTTAAATAACAGAATATAACACCAGTATCTACCGCGTGTATCTCACACTGACAGATAAAACATAGGCCACTGATGTAGGGTATTACCAAAAATTGGTGTTTTTTTAAACCCATAATATTATTGCAGTATTTCAAGCTTGTTTGTAACATAGTAACATAGTAATATAGTACATAAGGCCGAAAAAAGACATTTGTCCATCCAGTTCGGCCTGTCATCCTGCAAGTTAATCCATAGGAAGGCAAAAAAAAAAACTGTGAGGTAGAAGCCAATTTTCCTCACTTTAGCGGAATAAAAAAATTCCTTCCCGACTCCAATCAGGCAATCAGAATAACTCCCTGGATCAACGATCTCTCTCTAGTAGCTATAGCCTGTAATATTATTACGCTCCAGAAATACATCCAGGCCCCTCTTGAATTCCTTTATTGTACTCATCATCACCACCTCCTCAGGCAGAGAGTTCCATAGTCTCACTGCTCTTACCGTAAAGAATCCTCTTCTATGTTTGTGTACAAACCTTCTTTCCTCCAGACGCAGAGGATGTCCCCTCGTCACAGTCACAGTCCTGGGGATAAATAGATCATGGAATAGATCTCTGTACTGACCCCTGATATATTTATGCATATTAATTAGATCTCCCCTCAGTCATCTTTTTTCTAAAGTGAATAACCCTAATTTTGATAATCTTTCAGGGTACTGTAGTTGCCCCATTCCAGTTATTACTTTAGTTGCCCTCCTCTGGACCCTCTCCAGCTCTGCTATGTCTGCTTTGTTCACTGGAGCCCAGAACTGTACACAGTACTCCATGTGTGGTCTGACTAATGATTTGTAAAGTGATAGGACTATGTTCTCATCAAGGGCATAGATGCCCCTTTTGATGCAACCCATTATCTTATTGGCCTTGGCAGCAGCTGCCTGACACTGTTTTTTGCAGCTTAGTTTGTTGTTTATTAAAATTCCTAGATCCTTTTCCATGTCAGTGTTACCGAGTGTTTTACCATTTAATAAGTACGGGTGACTTGCATTATTCCTTCCCCTGTGCATAACTTTACATTTGTCAGTGTTAAACCTCATCTGCTACTTATCTGCCCAAGACTGCAATCTTTCCAGATCGCTCTGTAGTAGTATCAGGGGCGTAACTAGAAGTGACTGGGCCCCACAGCAAATATTTGTAAGGGCCCCCCAGCGCGCTTTGCACCTCCCTCCTCCTGTGTAAACCCCACTCCTTTGGCACAGTGTAGCGGTATACTGTATATTGTGTGGCACAGTGTAGCGGTATACTGTATATTGTGGGGCACGGTGTATGCTATATGTGTATAACGTAAACATATTTCATATGAAAACTTACAGTTACTTGGCTTGACCCTTGGGGATCTCGGACGCCACTTCCACACTTTGGCCGGAGGCTTGGCGGAGCTGATGATGTGCTTTATCCTAATGAGAAAGATTTCATAATAAGGATTTGGAGAAGGGGCAGAGGGATAGCAAAGCAGGGAGAGGCTGGTGCTGGTACTAGGGGGTCATACCATGGGGGAGTAATAAAGCCCACTATAATGCCCCCCCCAGTAGAAATAATTCTCCTTATAATGTGGCAGTGCAAAAATGCCCCCCAGTTGAGCTAATGTCCCCATAGTGCCCCCATAATGTCCCAGTATAAAATACCCCTATATAGTGCCCCCAGTAAATTCCCCCATAGTTTTCCTCTTCCCCCTTCCTGCTAGTGCCCCCCATAATGTACCAGTATAAAATGCCCCATATATAGTGCCCCAGTAGATGCCCCTCAGTGTCCGGCCTCTGATAGGCTGCCGGCCTAGTGTCCCCCATAATGCCCCCAATAATGTGCCAGTAAGTGTCCCCATAGATGCCCCCCCATCATGTGCCAGTATCAAGTGCCTCTCTCCTCCCCCCCATGTGCCAGTATCAAGTGCCAACCCCCCCACATGCCAGTATCAAGTGCCTCTCTCCCCCCCCATGTGCCAGTATCATAGTGTCACCACCCATGTCCCAGTATCAAGTGCCAACCCCCCCCCCACATGCCAGTATCAAGTGCCTCTCTCCTCCCCCCCATGTGCCAGTATCAAAGTGCCAAACCCACCCATGTGCCAGTATCATAGTGGCATCCCCCCCCAAAAAAAGTGCCAGTATCAAGTGCCTCTCTCCCCCCCATGTGCCAGTATCAGGTGCCAACCCCTCCCTCCCCCCATGTGCCAGTATCAAGTGCCTCCCATTCCCCCCCATGGCAGTAACAGTCGGGTATTAAAAAAATAATAATAAACACTTCTACTTACCTCCATGTCAGCGATGCAGCCTCTTCCTGTATGTCCATATATGGAGTCAGTACTTGTATTTCAGAAAAGTTTCTGCTGGGATTCAAACCCACAACCTTCCGAGGCAAAGCAGCTAACCACAAGACCATAAAATCTGACCGAAAAAATATAAGCCTTCTACTGTTATAGCTGGCTAAGTGTACATCTATACACATGACAGCTGCCCTAACACACCCAGCACTGCTATATATCTATATGACAGCTGCCCCAGCACACTCAGCTCTGCTATATCTCTATATGACAGCTGCCCCAGCACACTCAGCTCTGCTATATCTCTATATATGACAGCTGCCCCAGCAAACCCAGCTCTGCTACTTCTATACACATGACAGCTGCCCAAACACACCCAGCACTGCTATATCTCTATATGACAGCTGCCCCAGCACACTCAGCTCTGCTATATCTCTATATGACAGCTGCCCCAGCACACGCAGCTCTGCTATATCTCTATATATGACAGCTGCCCCAGCAAACCCAGCTCTGCTACATCTATACACATGACAGCTGCCTAAACACACCCAGCACTGCTATATCTCTATATGACAGCTGTCCCAGCACACTCAGCTCCGCTATATCTCTATATATGATAGCTGCCCCAGCACACCCCGCTCTGCTACATCTATATATCTCTACGTATTGCTATACAGTAGATAGAGCTGAGTGTGCTGGGGCAGCTGTCATATATAGACATATAGCAGAGCTGAGTGTGCTGGGACAGCTGTCATATAGAGATATAGCAGTGCTGGGTGTGTTGGGTGCAGCTGTCATGTGTATAGCTGTACACTTAGCCAGCTATAACAGTAGAAGTCTCATATTTTTTCAATGCAGCCTTTATGGCTGTGTGGGTTAATGCTTTTTTTCTGATACACTGATACATTGGAGGTTGTGGGTTCTCGAATCCCAGACACATCAGGAGACAGTAAGATTAGATCACATTAGCGAGGGGGCCTGGTCAGCCGCTGCTGCTGTGAAGGGGCCCTGAACTGAGAATCGATCATATTTAACTAACTTGAAAATAAACTGTCACACACGCTGCCCCGGTAGTTACGCCACTGGGCTCGGGCCTGTGTGTAGTGTGTGTGTGTAAAAAAAAGAAAAATAATAATCAGCAGAAGGCGGCCCGAACGGGGCCCCCAGTGGCGTAGGGCCCCATAGCCACTGCTATGGTTGCTATGGCGATCCCTACGCCACTGTGTAGTATACTGTCCTCTTCAGTGTTAATTACTTTACACAGTTTAGTGTCATCTGCGAAAATTTATATTTTACTATGCAAGCCTTCTACAAGATCATTAATAAATATATTGAAGAGAATAGGCCCAATACTGACCCCTGAGGTACTCCACTAGTGACAGTGACCCAATCTGAGTATGAACCATTAATAACCAACCTCTGTTTTCTATCATTGAGCCAGTTACTTACCCACTTACAGCCGTTTTCTCCCAGTCCGAGCATTCTCATTTTACAAACCGGATTTCAAAAAAGTTGGGACACTAAACAAATTGTGAATAAAAACTGAATGTAATGATGTGGAGATGGCAAATGTCAATATTTTATTTGTAATAGAACGTAGATGACAGATCAAACGTTTAATCCGAGTAAATGTATCATTTTAAAGGAAAAATACGTTGATTCAAATTTTCACGATGTCAACAAATCCCAAAAAAGTTGGGACAAGTAGCAATAAGAGGCTGGAAAAAGTAAATTTGAGCATAACGAAGAGCTGGAAGACCAATTAACACTAATTAGATCAATTGGCAACATGATTGGGTATAAAAAGAGCTTCTCAGAGTGGCAGTGTCTCTCAGAAGCCAAGATGGGTAGAGGATCACTAATTCCCACAATGGTGCGCAGAAAGATAGTGGAGCAATATCAGAAAGGTGTTACCCAGCGAAAAATTGCAAAGACTTTGCATCTATCATCATCAACTGTGCATAACATCATTCGAAGATTCTGAGAATCTGGAACAATCTCTGTGCGTAAGGGTCAAGGCCGTAACACCATACTGGATGCCCGTGATCTCCGGGCCCTTAAACGACACTGCACCACAAACAGGAATGCTACTGTAAAGGAAATCACAGAATGGGCTCAGGAATACTTCCAGAAACCATTGTCAGTGAACACAATCCACCGTGCCATCCGCCGTTGCCAGCTGAAACTCTACAGTGCAAAGAAGAAGCCATTTCTAAGCAAGATCCACAAGTTCAGGCGTTTTCACTGGGCCAGGGATCATTTAAAATGGAGTGTGGCAAAATGGAAGACTGTTCTGTGGTCAGACGAGTCACGATTTGAAGTTCTTTTTGGAAATCTGGGACGCCATGTCATCCGGACCAAAGAGGACAAGGACAACCCAAGTTGTTATCAATGCTCAGTTCATAAGCCTGCATCTCTGATGGTATGGGGTTGCATGAGTGCGTGTGGCATGGCCAGCTTGCATGTCTGGAAAGGCACCATCAATGCAGAAAAATATATTTAGGTTCTAGAACAACATATGCTCCCATCCAGACGTCATCTCTTTCAGGGAAGACCCTGCATTTTTCAACAAGATAATGCCAGACCACATTCTGCATCAGTCACAACATCATGGCTGCGTAGGAGAAGGATCCGGGTACTGAAATGGCCAGCCTGCAGTCCAGATCTTTCACCTATAGAGAACATTTGGCACATCATAAAGAGGAAGGTGCAACAAAGAAGGCCCAAGACGATTGAACAGTTAGAGGCCTGTATTAGACAAGAATGGGAGAGCATTCCTATTTCTAAACTTGAGAAACTGGTCTCCTCGGTCCCCAGACGTCTGTTGAGTGTTGTAAGAAGAAGGGGAGATGCCACACAGTGGTGAAAATGGCCTTGTCCCAACTTTTTGGGGATTTGTTGACACCATGAAATTCTGATTCAACATATTTTTCCCTTAAAATTGTACATTTTCTCAGTTTAAACTTTTGTTCCGTGATTTATGTTCTATTCTGAATAAAATATTAGAAGTTGGCACCTCCACATCATTGCATTCGGTTTTTATTCACGATTTGTATAGTGTCCCAACTTTTTTGGAATCCGGTTTGTATATACTAACCTTTTATGTGGTACAGTGTCAAATGCTTTGGAGAAGTCCAGATACACGACATCCATTGATTCGCCGCTGTCAAGTCTAGAACTTACCTCCTCATAGAAACTGATTAATTAGTTTGACATGACCGATCCCTCACGAAACCATGCTGATATGCCGTTATTTGCTTATTTCCGTTAAGATGCTCTAACATAGCATCTCTCAGAAAACCTTCAAACAGTTTACCCACAACAGATGTTAAACTTACCGGCCTATAGTTACCAGGCTCGGTTTTTGGACCCTTTTTGAATATTGGCACCACATTTGCCATGCGCCAATCCTGTGGGACATTCCCTGTCAATATAGAGTATGCAAATATCAGAAATAAGGGTCTGGCTATGACATTACTTAATTCCCTTAGGATACGTGGATGTATGCCATCCGGTCCTGGCGATTTGTCTATTTTAATCTTTTTAAGTTGCTGTTGTACGTCTTCCTGGGTCAGACAGGACACTTTTAATGGGGAATTTATTTCAACATTCAGCATGTCATCTGACAGTTTATTTTCTTCAGTGAATACATTGGAGAATAAAATATTTAACAGCTTTGCTTTCTCCTCGTCGCTCTCTGCGACTCCCCCATCATTACTCTTTAAAGGGCCGACACCTTTACTTTGTACTTTGCCCAAAATGGGTGTTTTTTTTATAACAGAATAGAACAGCAGTATCTAACGAGTGTATCTCACACTGACTGATGCAGACAAGGCCGCAAATTTAGTATTTGGCTTAAATGGGTGTTTTTTTAGTAACAGAATAGAACAGCAGTATTTACCGCGTGCATCTCACACTAACAAATGCAGCATAGGCCCCAAATGTAGGGGATTGCTAAAAATGAATGTTTTTTTTAAAACCCAGAATATTATTGCAAATTAAGTATTTTGCCCAAAATGGGTGTTTTTTTAATAACAGAATAGAACAACAGTATCTAAAGCATGTATCTCACATTGACAGATGCAGCATAGGCCACTGATGTAGGGTATTGCCAAAAATGTGAGTTTTTTTATAAACGCAGAATATTATTGCAGTATTTCAAGCTTGAATCTCACATTGACAGATGCAGCAAAGGCTGCAATATTAAGTACTTTGCCCAAAATGGGTGTTTTTTTAATAACAGAATAGAACAGCAGTATCTAACGAGTGTATCTCACATTGACTGATGCAGACAAGGCCGCAAATTTAGTATTTGGCTTAAAATGGTTATTTTTTAATAACAGAATAGAACAGCAGTATTTACCGCGTGCATCTCATACTGACAGATGCAGACAAGGCCGCAATTTAAGAAATTTGCCTAAAATGGGTGTTTTTTTTAATAACAGATTAGAACATCAGTTTCTAATGCGTGTATCTCACACTGACAGATGCAGCACAGGCTGCAAATTATTATTTTTGACTAAAATGGGTGTTTTTATTAAATAACAGAATAGAACAACAGTATCTAATGCGTGTATCTCACACTGACATGCAGCAAAGGCTGCAAATTTAGTTCTTTGCCCAAAATGGGTGTTTTATTTTAATAACAGAATAGAACACTAGAATCTAATGCGTGTATTTAACGGCCTCCGGACTGCCTAACGCAGGATCGCGTTCCGGAGACGGCTCACTCAGGCACAGTCACGCATCTATGCGTCATCTCATGAGATGCGAGATTACGCTCACAGCCGGCCCGCGCATGCGCATCGGCAAAAGTTAAAGGACAAGTTCGTCATCAGCCTGCCAGCCAATAATCGTCGCTGGCAGGCTGATGATTTTCAAAAAAAACTAATCAGAAGCCAGTTAACACATTATATTTATGAACATAATGTGTTAAATGGCTGCTGTGCTCCTCTGCTGGTTCTTTTTGTCGGTTGATTTCAGCAGAGGAGCACAGATCACAGTGAGTACACAAGACACAACACTTAGCCCCCACATCACCCCCCATCACCCCAATTAACCCCTTGATCACCCCTTGATCGCCCCTGTCAATCACCTAGTGAAAGGGAAAAAAGTGATCAGTGTAAACTGTCACTTTTTTTTCCACTGGTATTAACTGATAGTATTAGGATAGTTTAGGCCCCTTGGTTAGGTAGTTAGCGATCATTTAGCGCCCAGCCCACTGCACCGCAGTCACTGATTCGCTGATTAGCGTATCGCTAATCAGCATTTGTACTTTTATAGTATCTGTAAGTCATCAGAACTGATCACAGTCAGATCTATAATAGTATTAGTGTCACCTCAGCTCGCCCTCCACCCAAAACGCAGTGTTTGCCCGATCAGGCCTGATCGGTCGCCAAACACGTGCGTTCACCCACGCCCGCCCCGCTGCAGTGACCCAAACATTTTATTTTGATCACTGCACAATCACTTTACAAGCGCTGCGGCGATAAAAAAAATCTGTTTTGATATTTTTTTTTATCAATCGCAGCGGCCTCCGGTACTTCGCTAGCTTCCCATTTGTAAGACAGGCTTGCTTTTTATCTTGGGTAGTCTCAGGGAATACCCCCTAAATTTAGTAGTCCAAATGGCAAATAAGGGGTATTCTTCTGAAGAGGCCTACAGGCTTCTGACCCAGTTGGATGAGGAATGGGAACCCTCATCTGACGAATCCAGCGGGTCAGAATATGAACCTGTAGAAAGCAGTGGCAGTCTGACCCAAAGTTCGGACGAGGAGGTTGAGGTCCCTGATATCACCAGGCGTACCCGGCCCCGTGTTGTTAGACCACAGGTTGCGCAGGATCTGCTTCAAGGGCAGCAGAGTGGGGATGGTGCTGTCGGATTACGTGGTGAGGCATACACCAGCAGCGCAGCCCTCCCTGGACCTAGTACCAGCACTGCCGTACAACATGGTGAAGTGGCGAGCACCAGAAGGGCAGTTGAAACTGGTACGGTGGCACGTGCAGTAGTTCCCCCGTCGCAGCCACCGCACAGACAGGCCCGTAGAGCCCTTAGAATCCTTGAGGTGTTGGCAGACCCTGACTGGCAGCCCCCAACTTCAGCCGCACCAGTAGTTCCCCCTTTCACCGCCCAGTCTGGAGTTCGGGTTGAGACAGCTCAGATTGGTTCGGCACTGGGGTTTTTTGAGCTGTTCTTGACTGCGGAGCTATTGGACTTAGTTGTGGCAGAAACAAATCAATATGCCACTCAATTTATAGCCGCCAACCCGGGAAGCTTTTATGCCCAGTCTTTCCGGCGGAAACCTATCCAAGTTTCCGAAATTACAACTTTTCTGTGCCTTCTCCTCAACATGGGCCTAACCAAAAAGCAAGAATTGCGTTCATATTCGTCCACTAACCCAATACATCACATGCCCATGTTCTCTGCTGCCATGTCCAGGGCACAATTCGAGGCCATCCTGCGTTTCCTGCACTTTAGCGACAACAGCACCTCCCATCCCAGAGGCCACCCAGCTTTTGACTGGCTCCACAAAATTTGGCCCCACATAGACCACCTTAACAGCTAATTTTCAGATTTGTATACCCCTGAGCAAAACATCTGCGTAGACAAGTCCCTTATACATTTTACTTGGCTTCAAACAATACATCCCAAGCATGCGTGCCCGGTTTGGGGTCAAATTGTATAAGCTCTGTAAAAGGGCCACAGGCTATACCCACAAATTTCGGATCTATGAGGGTAAAGATCAGACCCTGGAGCCGGTTGGTTGCCCTGACTACCTGGGGAGCAGTGGGAAGACAGTCTAGGACTTGGTGTCACCCTTATTTGGCAAGGGGTACCATCTTTATATGGACAATTTCTACACAAATGTGCCCCTCTTCAGGCATTTGTTCCTAGAACAGATTGGCTGCTGTAGCACCGCGCGACCTAGTCGCCGGGGCTTCCCCCAACGGCTTGTTACCACCCGTCTTGCAAGGGGGGAGAGGGCTGCCTTGTGTAACGAAGAACTGCTCACGGTGAAATGGAGAGACAAGCGTGACGTTTACATGCTCTCCTCCATTCACGCAGACACGACAATACAAATTGAATGAGCAACCAGTGTCATTGAAAAGCCCCTCTCGGTCCACGACTATAATTCGCTCATGGAAGGGGTGGACTTCAATGACCAGATGTTTGCTCCTTATTTAGTGTCCCTTCGCACCAGACGCTGGTATAAGAAGGTGTCTGTATATTTGATTCAATTGGCTGAATATAATAGTTTTGTTCTCTACAGTAAGACTGGGAGAACACGATCCTTCCTCAAATTTCAGGAAGAGATCATCGAGAACCTCCTGTATTCAGGAGGTTCCATGGCCTTATCCACCAGTGTAGTGAGCCGTCTACACGAGCAACATTTCCCCAATGTCGTTTCTGGTACCTTAACCCAAGCGTCACCCCGAAAAAGATATCATGTCTGTAGCAGGAGTGGAATAAGGCGTGACACACGCTATTTCTGTCCTGAGTGCCCTGATCACCCTGCCCTATGCTTAGGGGGGTGTTTATGGAAGTACCACACACAGGTACACTTAGCATAGCGATTGTATCTCACAGGACAGGCACACAGGGCTATTAGGGCCCATTCACACAGAGCTGCTGCAAACCTCTCCTTTCACCTGGGACAAAGTGCATAATGTACTTCGCCACATCTCTGGGCGATTTGCGCTTTGCACATTGTCCCATGGGGAAGGAGAGATTTGTCCTATATAAAAGGTAAAAAAAAAAAATCACCAGTAAGCAAAAAAGTTCATGTTCTGTTCCAAAAGTTAAATAAAGTTTATAAAAGTTAATGTTCCGTTCAAATGTTATTATAATGTTAATAAATTTATTGCGTTGCGGCCTGGTTTATTCTATATATTTTTTTTTACCTTCTAGGTGGACCAACCGATAAACCAGCTGCAGCACTGATGAGCACTCTGACAGAAGCTGCTGTCAGATTACACAAAAGTTGGTGTATGCGGCGCTGCAAGACGACATTTCTCCTCTGCAGTAAAAGATACGTTTGCCGAGGCTTATGAGCTGAGGGGCCGGTGGTGTTCATATGCTTTGGCAAACACTTTGCATATAAAAAGAAAAAAAAATCCTGGCAATGATTTATTCATCCACATCTATTGATGTGAATGGAGAAATTGGCTTTGCCAGGGCGTACGAGCTAAATGGGTATGGATGTTGGGCGGAGCTCGTATGTCCTGGCAGACACCTTTCCGCTCTCTTTCAGCCCAGAGACTGAACGGGAAAAAACAATCTCATTACCCGTATGCTCAATATAAGGAGAATAGCAAAAACTCCTAATGCTGGCCATACATGTAATGATTGTGGAGACCCTCAAATGCCAGGGCAGTATAAACACCCCACAAATGACCCCATTTTGGAAAGAAGACACCCCAAGGTATTCGCTGAGGCGCATATTGAGTAAATGAAAGATTTACATTTTTGTCCCAAGTTAGCGGAAAGGGAGACTTTGTGAGAAAAAAATAAATAAAAAATTTCTGCTAACTTATGCCAAAAAAAATCTTCTATGAACCAGCCATGCCCCTCGTGGAATACCTTGGGGTGTCTTCATTCCAAAATGGGGTCACATGTGGGGTATTTATACTGCCCTGGCATTTTAGGGGCTCTAAAGCGTGAGAAGAAGTCTGGAATCCAAATGTCTAAAAATGCCCTCCTAAAAGGAATTTGTGCCCCTTTGCGCCCCTAGGCTGCAAAAAAGTGTCACACATGTGGTATCGCCGTACTCAAGAGAAGTTGGCTAATGTGTTTTGGGGTGTCTTTTTACACATGCCCATGCTGGGTGAGATAAATATCTCTGTCAAATGCCAACTTTGTATAAAAAAAAGTGAAAAGTTGTCTTTTAGAGAGATATTTATCTCACCCAGCATGGGTATAAGTAAGAAGACAACCCAAAACACATTGCCCAACTTCTCCTGAGTACGGCGATACCACATGTGTGACACTTTTTTGCAGCCTAGGTGGGCAAAGGGGCACAAATTCCAAAGAGCACCTTTAGGATTTCACAGGGCATTTTGCACACATTTTGATTTCAAACTACTTCTCACATATTTGGGCCCCTAAAATGCCAATGCAGTATTACTCCCCCATAAGTGACACCATTTTGGAAAGAAGACACCCCAAGGTATTTTGTGATGGGCATAGTGAGTTCATGGAAGTTTTTATTTTTTGTCACAAGTTAGTGGAATATTAGACTATGTAAGAAAAAAAGAAACCCGTAATTTTCCGCTAACTTGTGACAAAAAATAAAAAGTTCTATGAACACACTATGCCCATGAGCGAATACCTTAGGGTGTCTACTTTCCGAAATGGGGTCATTTGTGGGTTTTTTCTACTGTCTGGGCATTGTAGAACCTCAGGAAACATGACAGGTGCTCAAAAAGTCAGAGCAGCTTCAAAATGCGGAAATTCACATTTTTGTACCATAGTTTGTAAACGCTATAACTTTTACCCAAACCATTTTTTTTTTTTTTGCCCAAACATTTTTTTTTTCAAAGACATGTAGAACAATAAATTTAGCGAAAAATGTAAATATGGATGTCGTTTTTTTTACCAAAACATTTTTTTTCTAAGACATGTAGAACAATAAAGTTAGAGAAAAAATGATATAGAAATTTAGTTTTATTTGAAAAATGTTACAACTGAATGTGAAAAATGTCATTTTATTGCAAAAAAATCAGTAAATTTTGATTAATAACAAAAAAAGTTAAAATGTCAGCAGCAATAAAATACCACCAAATGAAAGCTCTATTAGTGAGAAGAAAAGGAGGTAAAATTCATTTGGGTGGTAAGTTGTATGACCGAGCAATAAACCATGAAAGTAGTGTAGTGCAGAATTGTAAAAAGTGGTCTGGTCATTAAGGGTGTTTAAGCTAGGGGAGCTGAGGTGATTAACACTGACAGATGCAGCAAAGGCTGTAAATTTAGTTTTTTGCCCAAAATGGGTGTTTTTTTAATAACAGAATAGAACACCAGAATCTAATGCGTGTATCTCACATTGACAGATGAAACATAGGCCACTGATGTAGGGGATTGCTAAAAATTGGTGTTTTTTTAAACCCAGAATATTATTGTAGTATTTCAAGCTTGTATGTCACACTGACAGATGCAGCATAGGCTGTAATATTAACCCAGTAACCAGTACTTTGCCCGAAATGGGTGTTTTTTTATAACAGAATAGAACACCAGTATCTAATGCGTGTATTTCACACTGACAGATGCAGCAAAGGCCGCAGAATTATAATTTTGCCCAAAATTTGAGTTTTTTTTTAAATAACAGAATAGAACACCATTATCTAATGTGTGTATGTCACATTGACAGATGCAGCAAAGGCTGTAATATAAACCCCTTAAGGACCGGGATAATTTTCACCTTCACCTCATTTTTCCAATTACAAAGCAAGGGTTAACAGCCAGTGGTGTATCTTGGTTTTGTGCTGCCCTAGGCGAGACTAAACTCGGGCACCCCCCTAATATAAATTTGACCCACCCCTTCCTTGTTAAAAAATAATGTGCAGCTAGAGTTAGTACAGTATTAATCCCTCCCTAATTCTCCCCCCTCTAACCACCCAACGGATCCCAACCCCCTTACCCCATAAAACAACTAAGTAATAGATTTTTTGTGAATTACTGTAATTTACGCAAAGGGCAGGGGAGGTCGGGAGGAAGTCAGGAGGGGGAGGAAGTAAGTTTTTCAACTCCATTATGCGGCGCCGGCGATGCCGCTCGCATAATGAAGGATCGGACAAGGGGCAAAAAATATATTTAGCATATTGTGTAACTATCACTAAGCAAACAAGGCATTTTGCCACCCCCTTTTCAAGTGCCGCCCTAGGCAAATGCCTTGTTTGCCTTGTGATAGATACACCCCTGTTAACAGCAAAACAAAACTCAATATTTATGGCCCTGATTCTGTAGTCTACAGAAACACCCCATATGTGGGTGTAAACTGCTGTACAGGCACACGGCAGGGAGCAGAAAGAAAGGAATGTCATACGGTTTTTGGAAGGTAGATTTTGTTCTACTGGTTTTCTGACGCCATGTCCCATTTGAAGCCCCCCTGATGCACCTCTAGAGTAGAAACTCCATAAAAGTGACCCCATCTAAGAAACTACACCCCTCAAGGTATTCAAAACTGATTTTACAAACGTTGTTAACCCTTTAGGTGTTCCACAAGAGTTATTGGCAAATAGAGATGAAATTCCAGAATTAAAATTTCTTGTCAAATTTTCCATTTTTTTTTCCCAGTTACAAATCAAGGGTAAACAGCCAAACAAAACTCATAATTTAAGGCCCTGACAGAAACACCCCATATGTGGTCGTAAACCGCTGTACGGGCGCACGGCAGGGCGCAGAAGGAAAGGAATGCCATACGGTTTTTGAAAGGCAGATTTTGCTAGACAGTTTTTTTGGACACCATGTCCCTATTTGAAGCCCCCCTGATGCACCCCTAGTGTAGAAACTCCCAAAAAGTGACCCCCATTTTAGAAACTATGGGATAGGGTGGAAGTTTTGTTGGTACTAGTTTAGGGTACATATGATTTTTGGTTGCTCTATATTAGACTTTTTGTGAGGCAAGGTAACAAGAAATAGCTTTTTTGGCACCGTTTTCTTTTTTGTTATTTACAGCATTTATCTGACAGGTTAGATCATGTGGTATTTTTATAGAGCAGGTTGTCACAGATGTGGTGACCTAATATGTATATAATTTTTTTATTTATGTAAGTTTTACACAATGATTTTATTTTTGAAACAAAAAAAAATCATGTTTTACTGTCTCCATAGTCTGAGAGCCATAGTGTTTTCAGTCGTTGGGCGATTATCTTGGGTAGGGTGTGGATTTTTGCGGGATGAGATGATGGTTTGATTGGCGTTATTTTGGGGTGCATATTAATTTTTGATCGCTTGCTATTGCACTTTTTGTGACATAAGATGACTCAAAATGTTTTTTTTACACCACTTTTATTTTAAAAAATTTACGGTGTTTACCTGAGGGGTTAGGTCATCTGATATTTTTATAGAGAAAGTCGATATAGACGCGGCGATATCTAATATGTATACTTTTTTTTTATTTGTGTAAGTTTTACACAATGATTTCATTTTTTAAACAAAATAAAATAATGTTTTAGTGTTTCCATAGTCTAAGAGCTATAGTTTTTTTCAGTTGTTTGGCGATTATCTTGAATAGGGTATAATTTTTGCGGGATGAGATGACGGTTTGATTGTAAGGTGACAAAAAATTGTTTATTTAGCACAGTTTTTATTTTTTTACGGTGTTCATCTGAGGGGTTAGGTCATGTGATATTATTATAGAGCTGGTCGATACGGACGCGGCGATACCTAATACGTATACTTTTTTTTATTAATGTAAGTTTTACACAATAATATCATTTCTTAAGCAAAAAAAAAAATCATGTTATAGTCTCCATAGTTTGAGACCCATATTTTTTTTTTTTTTTTTTTTGGGCCATTGTATCATGTAGGGCCTCGTTTTTTTCGGGATGAGGTGATGGTTTGATTGGTACTATTTTGGCATACATGCAACTTTTTTGATCACTTTTATTACCTTTTTGGGGAAGTAAGGTGGGCAAAATTTCAATTTCCTCATAGTTTTTATTTTTTATGGCGTTCACCGTGCGGGGAAAGTAACATGACCGTTTTATAGATCAGGTCGTTATGGATGCGGCGATACCTGATATGTGTAGTGTATTTTATTTTTTTAATTTTCATTCAGTGATAAATGTGTTTTTTTTTATCTTTACTTTTTTCAATTTATTTAACATTTTTTTGACTCAGACCTACTTGGTTCTTGAAGATCCAGTGGGTTTGATGTCCGTATAATACAGTACAGTACACTATATTGCGTATTGTACTGTATTTTACTTACACTTTGTCTGAACAGATCTATGCCTTTATTTTGGGCATTTTAAAGTTTCTGATCCCCGCGTTCAGGGACCGCGGGGATCAGAAACTGCGGAAAGCGCTGCAAACCGCAGGTCTGAATTGACCTGCGGTTTGCAGCGATTGCCGATACGGGGGGGGTCATAGGACCCCCCTCAGCATTGACCCAAAAGGTGCCTGGCTGTGTATAACAGCCGAGGTCTCAGCGCTGTCACCATGTCTGCAGACATGGTGTCAGTTTAACCCTTTCAGGACCAAGCCATTTTTTACCTTAAAGACCAGGCTATTTTTTGCAAATCTGACCAGTGTCAGTTTATGTGTGAATAACTTTAAAACACTTTTACTTATCCAGGCCGTTCTGAGATTGTTTTTTCGTCCCATATTGTACTTCGTGACACTGGTAAAATGAAGTAAAAAATTTTTTTTTTTTGCACAAAAAAATACCAAATTTACCCAAAATTTTGAAAAATTAGCAAATTTCAAAGTTTCAGTTTCTCTACTCCTGTAATACATAGTAATACCCCTAAAAATTGTGATGACTTTACATTCCCCATATGTCTACTTCATGTTTGGATCATTTTGGGAATTACATTTTATTTTCTGGGGACGTTACAAGGCTTAGAAGTTTAGAAGCATTTTTCGGAAAATTTCCAAAACCCAATTTTTAGGGACCACTACAGCTCTGAAGTCACTTTGTGAGGCTTACATAATTGAAACCACCCAAAAATGACCCCATTCTATAAACTACACCCCTCAAGGTATTCAAAACTGATTTTATAAACTTCGTTAACCCTTTAGGTGTTGCACAAGAGTTATTGGCAAATGGGGATGAAATTTGAGAATTTAATTTTTTTGCCTAATTTTCCATTTTAACCCATTTTTTCTACTAACAAAGCAAGGGTTAACAGTCAAACAAGACTGTATCTTTATTGCCCTGACTCTGCCGTTTACAGAAACACCCCATATGTGGCCGTAAACTACTGTACGGGCACACAGCGGGGCGTAGAGTGAAAGGTGCGCCGTATGGTTTTTGGAAGCCAGATTTTGCTGGACAGTTTTTTTGACACCATGTTTCATTTGAAGCCCCCTGATGCACCCCTAGAGTAGAAACTCTATAAAAGTGACCCCATCTAAGAAACTACACCCCTCAAGGTATTCAAAACTGATTTTACAAACTTCGTTAACCCTTTAGGTGTTGCACAAGAGTTATTGGCAAATGGGGATGAAATTTGAGAATTTCATTTTTTTGCCTAATTTTCCATTTTAACCCATTTTTTCCACTAACAAAGCAAGGGTTAACAGTCAAACAAGACTGTATCTTTATTGCCCTGACTCTGCCGTTTACAGAAACACCCCATATGTGTCCGTAAACTACTGTACGGGCACACAGCGGGGCGTAGAGTGAAAGGTGCGATCCCGCCTGCCGCACCGCCCGCCTCTCGCACGGCCCGCCCACATAATACCATTCAGGGGTGCAGGGGGGGTAAAAAAACGTTATTTGGGGAATTTTAATATTTCTGATCCCTGCGGTCAGGGACCGCTGGGATCAGAAACGACATAAAGCGCTAAAAAACCGCAGGTCTGAATTGACCTGCGGTTTGAAGCAATCGCCAATACGGGGGGGTCACAGGACCCCCCTCGGCATTGACACTGGGTGCCTGGCTGTGTGTAACAGCCGGCACTCAGCGCTGTCACCATGTCTGCAGACATGGTGACAGTTTAATGCCAGGACAAGTATACTCATCATGGAGCACTAACTAGCAGTGCTTTATGACGAGTATACACGTCATAGGTCGGGAAGAGGTTAATGCCATGTTGTGTATACTCGTCATGGAGCGCTATGTAGCAGTGTTCCATGACAAGTATACTCGTCATAGGTCGGGAAGGTGTTAAGTACTTTGCCCAAAATGGGTGTTTTTTTTATAACAGAATAGAACAGCAGTATCTAACGCATGTATCTCACACTGACAGATGCAGACAAGGCCGCAAATTTAGTATTTGGCCCAAAATCGGTGTTTGATAACAGAGTAGAACAGCAGTATTTAACGATTTAACACGTGCATCTTACACTGATAATGCAGACAAGGCCACAAATTAAGAAATTTGCCTAAAATGTTTTTTTTTTTTATAACAGAATAGAACAGCATTGTCTAATGCATGTATCTCACTATGATAGATGCAGCAAAGGCTGCAATATTAAGTACTTTGTCCAAAATGGGGGTTTATTTGATAACAGAATAGAACAGCAGTATCTAACGTGTGTATCTCACACTGATAGATGCAGCAAAGGCAGCAAATTTTGTTTTTTTGCACAAAATGGGTGCTTTTTTAATAACAGAAGAGAACAACAGTATCTTATGCGTGTATTTAACACTTACAGATGCAGCAAAGGCCGTAAATTTTGTGTTTTGCCCAAAATGGGTGTTTTTTGATAACATAATAGTACAGCAGTATCTAATGCGTGTATTTAACACTGACAGATGCAGCAAAGGCCACAGATTTATTATTTTGCCCAAAATGGGTGTTTTTAAAAAAAGAACAGAATAGAACACCAGTATCTAATGCGTGTATCTTACACTGACAGATGAAGCATAGGCCACTGATTTAGGGTATTGCCAAAAATGGGTGTTTTTTTTATAACATAATAGAACACCAGTATCTAACGCGTGTATCTCACACTGACAGATGAAACATGGGCCACTGATGTAGGGTATTGCCAAAAATTTGTGTTTTTTTAAACCCATAATATTATTGCAGTATTTCAAACTTGTCTTTCACACTGACAAATGCTGCAAAGGCACCAGATGTAGGGTCTTGCAAAAAATGTGTGATTTTTTAAACCCAGAAAATTGTTGCAGTATTTCAAGATCAGATTTCACACTGACAAATGCTGCAAAGGCACCAGATGTAGGGTCTTGCAAAAAATGTGTGATTTTTTAAACCCAGAAAATTGTTGCAGTATTTCAAGATCAGATTTCACACTGACAAATGCTGCAAAGGCCCCAGATGTTGGGTCTTGCAAAAAATGGGTGATTTTTTAAACCCAGAAAATTATTGAAGTATTGCAAGCTTCCATTTCACACTAACAAATGCTGCAAAGGCACCAGATGTAGGATATTGCCAAAAATTTGTGTTTTTTTTTAAACCCAGATTATTATTGCAGTATTTCAATGCGATACCCGGTCCTGGCAGGGCATCGCAATACCTACTGCGCATGCGCCGGCTACGAATTTGTCCGCGCAGCCGCAATGGAAAAGGCGAGGGGAGGGGAGTAAACGGGCGGGCACAGGCACAAGGAGGGCAGGGTTATGAGCCGTTGGGGAGGTCCGGTCTTGGGCTCGAAAGATTGAGACACCGCCCTGGGCACTTGAGAGGGCTCGTTTACACAATCTTCAAAGTTCATTTTTGGCAGAAAGAAGACTCGGTTATATGCAACAAAGGTACCGTTTTTAACTGCTGGGTGGCACATATAACGCTATAGGATCTGTCTAATATGGTCAAATGTGGTGACAGACTCCCTTTAAATGAAAATGATTTACTGTGTACAATTGATGCAACAAGAAACGTCTGGATTTTCTCATGTACATGATCAACCTTTGTCTAATCCAGATCTTGAGTTTTTTTTTGTAGATGGCAGCAGATACATGGGTGAGGATGGCCAATTTCATACCGGATATCCAGTGGTCACGCAACATGAGGTAGTATTGGCTGAACAACTCCCTCACATGTCAGCACAGGAGGCTGAGTTGAAGGCACTAGCTGAAGCGTGTAAAATGGCAGATGGTAAAAGAGAAAATATCTTCACAGATTCCAGGTATGGCTTCAGTATTGCACATGATTATGTCCCCATCTGGAGGGCCAGAGACTTCCTCACTTTAGTAGGGCAACCAATTAAAAACAAAGATGCTGTGTTTGAACTAATGAACTCACTGTTGCTTCCAGAGGAAGTAGCCATTGTAAAGGTAAAAGCACATACCAGGCAGGAAACTGGTGAGCTAGGGGCAATGATAGGACAGATCAAGCTGCCACAAAAGCGGCATTGAAGCCTTGGAACTCCGAGGTAACCCCTGTCAGCGTCGTGAAGCCGCACCACATGTCTCAAGACGTGCTGGTTAAACTGTCTGCACAGGCAGATAAAAGAGAGAGAAACTCTTGGGTACAGAAAGAAGCAGCCCTGAATGAGCAAGGTCTCTGGGAGGTCTCAGATAAACTCTACCTCCCCAGGGCTCTCTACCCTATGATGGCACAAGAGGCCCATGGGCCCACACACCTGGCCAAAGGGGCAATGGTGGACACTTTGCTGAAGAAATGGATTGCACCGGGTTTCTCCACAACTGCCAGCAGGTTTGTACAGGGTTGCATGATCTGTGCTCTGAATAACCCAGAACAGGTAATAAAAATACCCAAGAAACACACACCCAGGCCATTTTAACAGTTTCAGAGATTGCAGATAGATTATATACAACTACAGTGGGAGTATATGAATATGTGCTTGTGTGCGTTGATCACTTTTCAGGATGGCAGGATGCTTACCCAGTATCGTCTGTAAATGCTAAGAATACAGCAAAGAAATTGGTCAGTGAATTTGTCTGCAGGTATGAGCTTCCAGAGGTCATAGAATCAGACAGAGGAAGCCATTTTACTGGGGAGGTGATGAGAGAGATAATGGGTGCTCTGGGAGTCACTCAGGATTTCCACATGGCCTATCACCCCCAAAGCAGCGGCCGTGTCGAAAGATTGAATGGCATGATAAAACTAAAATCCAGAAGGCCATGAGAGAGACTGAAAGTCCCTGGACAGAGTGCCTCCCACTGGCCCTGTACTCCATCAGAACCACCCCTGGAAAAGGGTCTGGTTTATCTCCTTTTGAGATATTATTTCAATCTGTGCCCAGACTAGGACTGTATTTTCCTAACAGTTGCAGCTCCAGACTGACAGCATGGTCAGTTACATGAAGGCCCTCAACCGCAGGTTTTAGCACAATCATAAACAAGTGTTTGCCTCCATTCCAGATCCAGACTCAGTGGAAGGGACACACTCCCTGGTGCCTGGTGATTGGGTTGTCATAAAAAGACACGTGAGAAAGACATTTGGGACCAGATTTGATGGTCCTTTCGAAGTTTTACTAAAGACTGAGACTGCTGTAAAAGTTGAAGAAAGGACAAATTGGGTCCACGCTTCTCACTGCAAGAAAGTCTTGGAACCACAGGATGAGGGTCCTTCTGTTGGCAGTGACTCTGACCTTGAGCGTGTCAACAGTGTTTCGTCCACTGAATCATGAATGGGACAAAGCTTTGAAACAGCACCATCAGTTGCTCTTTGAAGGACTGAATGACATTGAAAAATTGAGAGACTGTTGGATCTGTACTCACAGTCCTGTGAGTTCAGCCAGTATCCCGTATTTCGCTGTGCCCCTCAGTTTTTTCTGAATCGACTGAACTGGCCAATTCTACTATCTTTTTTACAGGCATGAAGCAGGTTAAGTCCAAAACTAAAAACAAGAAGGTACCCTTGCCAATTCAGGGCCACCAGTTGATTGGTCACACTGGTATTGTTCGCAGATACAGTCGGAAGGTATGTTTTTTAGTCCTCATGACAAATTAAGCTCCAACGACTCTAACCCAAACAGGCTGGTGCAGTGTGTTGGTATAGATCCTGTAAAGAGTAAGAATCTGGCCTGCAACAACCGTACCTTAGTTCATTTAATTGCTCGAATAACCTCTAACTCCTGAGAGAGTCAGGAAAAGGGATCAAAACTGGCAGCAGGTGTCCTACTGGCCAAATTGATAACTCAGTTGTTTAATAATATGGTGGTTGCAGTCCCAGAAAGTATATTCCCAGTCTGTGGGTATAAGGCATACAAGTGGTTGCCCAGAAATGTCACTGGTTTATGTACAATTGGTACAATGGTTATCCAGCTCTTTATTACCGTACTTTTCGCAATACCCTAGGACAATATTTACTCTCAATATGCAATAGCTCCCTGTCAGGTGTCCCACTATCTACAGACATGACCAGAGCTCACATAACGCTGATCCCTAAGGAGGGGGAAGATGGCTCTGATTGCGCTAATTACCGCCCAAGCTCCCTGCTAAATTTAGACTTAAAACTATTAGCTAAAATGCTAGTCACTCACCTTTCCAGGATTCGCTGAGAAAGCCTTTGATAGGGTAAGTTGGGAATATATGAGAGAAGTACTTTTATCTTTTAAATTCCCCGATCAGTATATCAAGGCTTTATTCTCCCTATATACACATGCCTCAGCTTCTTTTATTATAAATTACACTTTGTCCCCATCCTTCATAATCCAAAATGGCACTAGACAGGGCTGTCCATTATCACCATTATTATTTGTCCTAGTCATGGAATCCCTTTTGCAAACAATCAGGAGAGAGGGATAGATTGAGGGCATTAAAATTGGTCAGTGCGAATACAAAGTAGCTGCCTTCGCAGATGATCTACTTATATTGAACACCAACCCAGTAACGGCTCTCCCACTAATATATAAGATATTAGAACAATTTAGCTTTTATTCCAAAAGTAACATGAAAAAATCCTATGTCCGTAGTATATACCTCCCAATCCAAATCAAAAACACATTGAAAGCCAACTCCCCTTTTAACTGGGACACCCCTCATATTACTTACTTAGGAGTCAAGATAGGATCCAACCCTTCCTCACTTTTCCGATTGAACTATACTCCTCTCCTCCAATCGATAAAAACTCCAATGTTGCCATGGTTACTTCCCTAATACTGCCCCAACTGACATATCTCCAACAGGTTTTATCTATTCCAGTGCCAAAGATATATTATACTTAGGGTTACCAAACTTTAGGATTTTTAGACCCCGGACCCAAAACCGAACAATTCAGTAAAAGTTCGGGTTCGGGATCGGTGTTTAGTGATTTCTTGGTGGTTTTTGAAAGGCTGCAGAGCAGCCAATCAAAGAGCGGTTAACTGTCTGACCTTAGAAGCCATCACAGCCATGCCTACTAATGGCATGGCTGTCATTGGCCATTGTAGCATGTGACCCAGCCTCTATATAAGCTGGAGTCACGTAGCGCTGCATGTCACTCTGCTGTGCTTAGTGTAGGGAGAGGATGCTGCTAGTGATTTCAGGGAGAGAATAGGAGAGACTCTTTGCTGAAAATCAGAATCTAACTCAGCGATCTACATACATTGTGTTTTGTGGGTTCAAGGCACCATTTTTCTTATCCTGCCCTAAGCCCAGTGATCACAAAAAAACAACTTTAATAAGTCAGTTAGGTGGGCAGTGGCAATTTTATGCTAGCTCAGTGCACCAGCACTGCATCTGAGCTTTAGGGACATTGAAAATCACAATTTTTTGGCAATATACAACATCTAGATTAGTAAGTGTGCAATTTAAGCTAGAAATACAGCCAACATTTTCTGGGGTTTTAAAAACATACTTTTTTTGTGCAAAAAAAAGTATTTTCCTGATCTTCAAGTGTTAAATTCAAGTTTAATATGTACAGATTTCATATTCTGTTAAAAAAAAAAAAACTTTTTTTTGGCAATATACAACATCTGGATTAGTCAGTGTGCAATTTCAGCTAGAAATACACCCATCATTTTCTGGCGTTTTAAAAACACACTTTTTTGCCCAAAAAACACTATTTTCCGGCCTTGCATCATCAGCACGTGTGTTGCTGGCTAATATACTGCTGTCAAATTCAGTTGTTAAACAAACACTTGTTTGGGCACAAAACATTTTGTTGGCAGCCTTTGATGCAGATGTCATTGTGAGATACACCCTTAATACATTTAGGTTAGAGTCAGAGATTTCAAATACAGCCATTTGGTGCATCAATATTTAATTAAGGCCTACAGTAGTTCAGGCCATGTAAGATACACATTCTTTACATACTGGGGTTTGATTCAGGCATTTGAAATACAGCCATTTTGGGCAAAGAAATCTTTAATTCAGGACTACAGTGGGTCAGGCCATGTGAGATACACCCTGTATATACAGGGCTTATATTCTTTCATTAATAAAACACCTTTTATGGGGCAAAATACACAATATTTCAGGCCTTGCAGCATAAGCACATTTGAAATTCCTGGGTTATATACTGCTGCCATATTGAGTTATTAAACAAACACCCGTTTGGGTAAAAAAGTCAGTCATTTGAAATACAGCCATTTTGGGCAAGGAAATCTTTAATTCAGGCCTACACTGGTTCAGGCCGTGTGAGATACACCCTTTGCATACAGGGGTTTGATTCAGGCATTTGAAATAAAGCCATTTTGGTTAAAGAAATCTTTAATTCAGGTCTACACTGGTTCAGGCCGTGTGAGATATTCCCTTTACATACAGGGGTTTGATTCAGGCATTTGAAATACAGCCATTTTGGGCACAGAAATCTTTAATTTAGGCCTACAGTGGTTCAGGCCATGGGAGATATACCCTTTACATACAGGGGTTTGATTCAGGCATTTGAGATACAGCCATTTTGGGAAAATAAATCTTTAATTCGGGCTTACAGTGGTTCAGGCCGTGTGAGATACACCCTTTACATATAGGGGTTTGATTCAGGCATTTGAAATACAGCCATTTTGGGCAAAGAAAGTTTTATTTCAGGCCTACAATGGTTCAGGCCGTGTGAGATACACCCTTTAATACAGGGGATTGATTCAGGCATTCGAAATACAGCCATTTTGGGCAAATAAATCTTCAATTCAGGTCTATACTGGTTCAGGCCGTGTGAGATACACCCTTTACATACAGGGGTTTGATTCAGGCATTTGAAATACAGCCATTTTGGGCAAACAAATCTTTAATTCAGGCCGTGTGAGATACATCCTGTATATACAGGGCTTATATTCTTTTATTAATAAAACACCCTTTTTGGGGCAAAATACACAATATTTCAGGCCTTGCAGCATAAGCACGTTGAAATTCCTGAGTTATATACTGCTGCCATATTGAGTTATTAAACAAACACCGGTTTTGGGCAAAAAAAGTTTATTTGGCAGCCTTTGCTACATATGTCATTCTGAGATACACCCTTAATACATTTGGGTTAGATTCAGAGATTTGAAATACAGCCATTTGGTGCACAAATATTTAATTCAGGCCTACAGTGGTTCAGGCAGTGGGAGATACACCCTTTACAAACAGGGGTTTGATTCAGGCATTTGAAATACAGCCATTTTGGGCAAAGAAATCTTTAATTCAGGCCTACACTGGTTCAGGCCGTGTGAGATGCATGCTTTACATACAGGGGTTTGATTCACACATTTGAAATACAGCCATTTTGTGCAAAGAAATATTTAATTGAGGCCTAGTCTGGATCAGGTCGTGTGAGATACACCCTTTACATACTGTCTTTCTATTCTACTATTAATCCATTTAGGGCAAGATCCTAAATTTAAGTAATATGAGGAGAGCGTCAAATAAGGGACGTGGCCCAGGTCGTGGTGCTGCTGGTGGAGCTCTTGTTGCAGGTAGAGGATGTGGTCGATCTGTGCCAGCTACACACACAATGAAACCCCTTCCTCTTGTGAGAGTAGGCGACAGAACCTGCAGCGGTATTTGGTCGTCCCTTATGCAGCTCTACAAATGTTGAGGCCTGAACAAGTACAGGCAATAATAGATGGGGTTGGACAGTGGATCCAGTTCCTTCACATTGTCTCCCACCCAGTCTTCTGCTGAAAGAGCACAGTTGGCACCTGCATCCGATGTCCATCAGTCTTTCACCTCACCCCCTTGCAAATCAGCCAAGCAGTCTGAGCCCCAAGTCATGCAGCAGTCTCTTCTGCTTTTTGATGACTCTGTTAGCAGGGTTTCCCAGGGCCATCCACCTAGCCCTGCCCCAGAAGTGGAAAAGATTGAGTGCACCGATGCCCAACCACTTATCTTTCAAGATGAGTACATCGGAGGACCATCGCAGCGCGTCTCGTATGATGACGAAACACAGGTGACAACTGCTGGGGCTTTTGAAAGTGTGCAATCTGATGAGGAAGGCAGGGGTGAAGACTGGGTGGAAGATGATGTGGAGGACGATGAGGTCCTCGACCCCACATGGAATCAAAGTCATGCGAGTGACCGATGTAGTTCGGGGGGAAGAGGCGGTGGTTGCACAGAGCCACCAGCACAGCAGAAGAGGGAGCGGGGTGCAAAAGCGGAGCGGCCGTCTTCTAGACAGTATGCCTGCTACTGCCCACTGCAGCAAGGGACCGAGCACCTCAATGGCAGCTCCAAGGAGTTCCCTGGCATGGCAGTTCTTCAGACAATGTGCTGACGACAAGACACAAGTGGTTTGCACGCTGTGCAATCAGAGCCTGAAGCAAGGCATAAACGTTCTCAACCTGAGCACAACCTGCATGACCATGCATTTAAGTGCAAAGCACGTGCTTGTAGTGGAGTAGACACCTTAAACACCAAGAAAGGTCTCTGGCTCCTCCTGCTTCCTCTTCTGCTGCAGTCTTGGCCTCTTCATCCACCTCTGGAGTGACACCTGCCACCCTCAAAACAGAGGATCTGCCAGCAACACCAACACCTGGGTCACCAAGCATCTCCACAATGTCCCACGGAAGCGTTCAGCTCTCCATCTCCCAAACACTGGAGAGGAAGAGGAAGTAACCTCCTACCCACCCGCGATCCCTAGCCCTGAATTCCAGCTTTTCTAAATTACTGGCCTTTGAAATGCTGTCATTCTTTCTGTTGGAGACGGATAGTTTTTAAGGCCTTATGGCGGTGGCTGTCCCACAGTACGCTGTGCCCAGCCGCAACTACTTTTCAAGGTGAGCCATTCCTTCTCTGCACAACCAAGTAGGGAAAAAAATCAGGTGTGCACTGCGCAACGCCATCTGTGGCAAGGGGCACCTGACTATGGATACGTGGACCAGTAAGCACAGTCAGGGCCGTTATATCTCCATAACAGCACCCTGGGTAAATGCAGTTTAGCACATGTCTTTCTACCACCGAAGATTGCAGGGTGCTTCAGTTTGCCTCCTTTTGCTTCCTCCTTCTACTCTGTTTCCTCATCCTCTACCAGCTCCTTATCCGATTAGCGTAACACCTTCATAACCAACTTCAGCACAGCCAGGGGTAAATGACAGCAGGCAGTTTTAAAACTTATCTGTTTGGGGGCCAAACCCCACACCGCGTAGGAGCTGTGGACGAGCCTTTAACAACAGACCGATGAGTGTGCCGGTTTGTGCCAGTCAGCCTCAAGCACAACCTGGTGGTGTGCGATAATGGGCAAAATCTCGTAGCAGCTCTTGTACTAGCCAGTTTGATGCACATTGCTTGCCTGGCGCATGTGCTGAATTTGGTGGTGCAGAGATTCCTTAAAAATTACCCCGATATGTGCCAGCTGCTGCATAAGTGCGGGCCGTCTGTGCGCGCTTTCGGCATTCTCACCCTGCTGCTGCTCGCCTGTCAGGGCTGCAGCGTAACTTCAGCCTTCACCGCCTCATATGCGACGTGCCCACAAGGTGGAACACCTTGCACACGAGCAGCAGCCGGCGATAGTGGAGTTTCAGCTGCAGTACGCATGGGTGAGTCGCTCGGCGAAACAGCACCACTACACCACCAATGACTGGACCTCCATGCGAGACCTGTGTTCCTTGTTGCGCTGTTTCGAGTACTCCACCAATATGGCCAGTGCCGATAACGCCTTTTTCAGCGTTACTATCCCACTTCTATGCTTCCTTGAAAAAACGCTCCTGGAGATGATGGAAGAGGATGTGGCACAGGAGTAGGAGGAGGAGGAAGAGGGATCATTTCGTAGGGTTTATGGCCAGTCATTCCCAAGTGGCTCCGAGGGTGGGTTTCTGCACCCACCAACCCAAGGTACACAATTGTCCAGCCATGGCACAGTTCTGGAGGATGAGGAGGTGGAGGATGAGGAGGAGGAGATGGAGGAGGAGGAACCATGTTCACAGCAGGGTGGCACCCAGACCAGCTCATGGCCATTACTGGTGCGTGGCTGGGCGGATACAGAGGACACAGATGATACACCTCCCACAGAGGACAGCTTTTCGTTGCCTCTGGGCAGCCTGGCACACATGAGCGATAACATGCTGCAGTGTCTCCGCAATGACTGCCGAGTTGCCCACATTCTAACTAGTGCTGATTACTGGGTGGCCACGCTGCTGGATCCCCGTTACAAGGACAATGTACCATTCTTAATTCCGTCACTGGAGCATGATCGCAATATCCTGATGATGCGCTGCTGGTGGCATTCCCACCTGACAGCGGGGGCACAGTGGAAGCACAAGGCGAATGCACGAGGACGAGGAAGAGGTCGCCAACACAGCTTGGGCACCGCCAGCACCTCAGAAGGCAGGGTTAGCATGGCCGAAATGTGGAAAAGCTTTGTCAGCACGTCACAACAACCAGCACCACCAGCTGATATGGAACGTCTTAGCAGGAGGCAGCATTTCACCAACATGGTGGAGCAGTATGTGTGCTCTACACTACTACTACTACTGAATGATGGGTCTGCCCCCTTCAACTTCTAGGTCTCCAAATTGGGCACATGGAATTAACTTGCCCTTTATGCCTTGGAGGTGCTGGCCTGCCCTGCAGCCAGTGTATTATCTGAACGTGTGTTTAGCATGGCAGGGGGCTCATCACAGACAAGCACAGCTGCCTATCCACAGCCAATGTGGACAAGCTCACGTTCATTAAAATGAACCAGGCATGGATCCCTCTGGACTTGTCCGTACCTTGTGCAGAATAGACATGTATACCAGCACTAACCAGCCATTGTTATACTGCAGTGCAATTGCTCATTCTTGTATTTTAGAGTGTAACCTAATTTAAAAAAATATATATTAAAACCAAAAACCTGTGTTGGTTACCTCGTCCTTCTCCACCGCCTCTTCCACCACCTCCTCAAACTCCTACTCCATATGGAACTCCACCTCATAAATCTAATTTTTTTTAGTTTATTTGTACGTATTTTATATCATTTCACTACTTTGTCAGTTACATTTTCTGGTGAAATTCAGCAATTTTGGGGTGTATAGTACCACTGCTATACCTAGTAGGCCAGTAAAAAAAAAAAAAATATTGTAATTTACATTTTAGGGTGAAATTCACCAATGTTTGTGTTTATAGTACCACTGCTATACCTAGTAGACCGTTAAAAAAATTATACAATTGTCAGTTATACATTCTGGTGAAATTCACCAATTTTTGGGTGTGATGTACCACTGCTATACCTAGTAGACAGGTTTAAAAAAAAAATTGTCAGTTACATTTTTTGTTGAAATTAACAAATTTTTGGGTGTAATATACCTCTCCTCTACCAAGTTGACAGCTTAATAAATTTCTATAATTTTTCTGTTACATACTTGGGTTTACATTATACAATTTTAGACATGAATAAACACGTGCGCCACATCCTTTCATTCAATGCTTAAACTTTGAAAAGTTGTCACACTTTCATGCTTTAATAATTTTTCCCATATTTTAACTCTATATTTTAAAATTTAAAAAAATTGGTCTCTCTTTCTCTCGCTTCCTCTCTGGCCTGGAACCCTGATTCTCAGCCACCTGTGATCACCATGGTAGGCGCATAAAAGAACGTCGAAAGTTGATAGAGCAGATATAAAATTGGATCGTGAACATCACAGGAACGTGCAACATGGTGGGGTAGTAAGTCTGCACATGCCTACACAAACTGACTGACAGGGGTCGCACACTGCAACTTCTGGGTCTCCAAATTGGGCACATGGCCTGAGCTTGCCCTTTACCTCTTGGAGGTGCTGGCCTTCCCTGCAGCCAGTGTATTGCCTGAAAGTGTGTTTAGCATGACTGGAGGCGATTACCACAGGTTATATGTCCCAATGTTTTGGAGTGTACCCAAATTTTAAAAATAAAATTTAAAACAAAAAAAGAAGTGTAGGCTACCTCCTCCTCCACCGCCGCTTCCACCTACACCCCAACATCCACCGTCTCCTCAACCTTCTACTCCATATGGACCTCGTCCTTCTAGATCAAGATTATTATTTTTTATTTTTACCTATTTAATGTTATTTAAAGTCATTTCCCTATCCACATGTGTTTGCAGAGCACTTGCCATGCTCTTACCCACATTTTGATGCCCTTTGCAGCCCTCTAGCCCTTTCCATGACATTTTTACAGCCATTTTAGTGCTCAAAAGTTCGGGTCCCCATTAACTTCAATGGGGTTCGAGTTCGGGGTTCGAGTTCGGGGTCAAGTTCGGGTCCCGAACTCAAACTTTTTTCTGAAGTTTGACCAAACCCGTCAAATTCGAACATCCAGGTGTCCACTTTTATATGGGCTGGGAACAAGGCCCGACTGACTCGCTCTGTTCTCTGCAGACCCAAGCAATGTGGGGGAATAGGACTTCCTAACCCTGAGTTATATGAGAGATCTGTTCTACTTTCAAGGTTATTCGATTGGCTAGCTAGGCTATCGAAGAAGCCCTGGGTTTGCATGGAGCGGTGCGATCTAGGTTCTTATCCTTCAGGTGTTCTAGTTGGACAGGGAAATTTCCCAACCCAAGGCAGACCACTAAACCCAATTGTGAAAGCAACACTCTCGGCATGGAAATGGCTACAATCCTCTCAACATATGCCATACCACTGCCATCACCACTGACCCAAATACGCAACGTTTTGGCTCATGCACCCATAACTTTGCGGGAATGCCTACCACATGCTATTCGGAACTCTACACTTCCGATACTTTCTTTGTATGGAGAAGATGGAGTAGTTTTGAATATCGATAACATTTGACAAATCTTCCCATATTGCAGGCCCTTTCCCACTCTTTTATCATTTCTATGCTCATTTGTTTCCAAAAACATCCCCATTGGGGCATTAATGTGCCCTCTGACATGGCTTCAAGGGTTAATAATCGACCATTTAAAACATACTAGATTAATATCCCAGCTTTATAATAGACTAAGTAACACAGTTTCTTTGATTAAACCGGCATTTGTGGGCCTTTGGGAGAGAGATCTAGGTTCTTCTTTTTCTCATGCTAACGCTTCAAGACTCTTATTGCTTCCACAAAAATTATCCAGATGTGTCCGAACACAGGAGAATGGATACAAGATTGTAACCCAATGGTATAGGACGCCTGATATATAACGTGCCAATATAACTCAGAGGGCTTAAATACCTGCTGGAGGTGTAAAGAACAAAAAGACCCATTATTTAATTATATCCCCTTATCCAGACTTGGTGGTCTGAGATCTTTAACATGGCTAACAAAATATGCAAATTAAAAATATCAGTTTCACCTCAATTGGCCTTGTTGGGTCTCCCACCATCCATTTCTACTTTAGGCCCTTCCCGGCTTTTCCACATTATGTTAAGTGCTGCTCGCCTCTTAATCCCAAGATTTTGGTTATCCACAGAATTCCCCTCCATATCTCAATGGATAGGAAAAATTGACCAGATATACAGATTTGAAGAGATAGCAGCATGGGAAAGCCGTAAGATACATCTTTTTAGCTCCAAATTGAAAATATAGATCTTCTATAGGAACCACTTGTGAACTCCTTTGCTGTCTGACCTCCCAAGATATGTCTGACCTCCCAAGATTGTATCTGCTTTGTATAGTATCCAAAGATAAGCATTTGTATTGCCTTCTTCTCGGAACATGGATTGTATCTATTATTTCAACACCTACATTTTTACAATATTTACAATATGTGTACGTTTGCACTTCTTTTCAATAAAAATAGAAAAAATAATAATAATAATACCGCATTCCTACATAGATATAAACACTGTACCAAAACATACTCTTTATCGAAGAGCCAAGGACAATAGACCCAGACCAAATTGTAAACCTCACGGAGTAAAGATGAGCATCTCCAATAAGATTTTTCAGTACCTTGTTCTTGTACCCCATTGTAATGCAGATGTGGGACAAGCTAGTGGTGGCAACTGATTATTTGGATGATCAGATATGGGATGTGTTAACTCATGAACGCTCATAACGTTGTCCAGAATCAGATAATCATTGTCACCATTCAAAACACCTTTGTCATTTACTAGAGTTGAGCGGACACCTGTATGTTCTGCTCAGACACCTGGATGTTCTGCTCAGAGAACTGCTCAGTTCTCTTCTCCCAAAACCCGCTTCTCCACCATTACAAAAGAAAAACTCTCCACTCTACTCTCCAAATCTCATCTGACCACCTGTGCACTCGACCCAATCCCATCCCACCTCATCCCTAACCTCACCGCAGTGTTCATCCCAGCCCTAACTCATCTCTTGACCCATCTTCCTTGTCCAGTTATCGCCCCATATCACTTCTTCCGTATGCCTCAAAGCTACTTGAACAACATGTCCATTCAGAACTGTCCTCCCACCTCTCCTCCTGCTCCCTCTTTGACCGCCTACAATCTGGCTTCCGACCCCACCACTCGACCGAGACTGTCCTTACCAAAGTCACCAATGACCTACTGACAGCCAAAACCTCCTTGACCTGTCCTCTGCCTTCGACACTATTGACTACTCCCTTCTGTTGCAAACTCTCTCATCTCTTGGTATCACTGACCTGGCCCTCTCCTGGATCACATCATACCACACAGACCGGATGTTTAGCGTCTCCCACTCCCGCACCACCTCCTCATCTTATTCCCTCTCTGTTGGTGTCCCGCAAGGCTCTGTCCTAGGACCCCTGCTCTTCTCTATCTACACTTTTGGCCTGGTACAGCTCATAGAGTCCCATGGCTTTCAGTATCACTCCTACGCTGACGACACACAGATCTATCTGGTCCAGACATCACCACCCTATTATCAAGAATCCCACAATGTCTATCTTCTATATCATCCTTCTTTGCCTCTCGCTTTCTTAAACTTAACATGGATAATACAGAATTCATAATCTTTCCCCCATCTTGTTTAACCCCCCCAACAGACCTATCTATCGTGATCAATGGCTGCACACTCTCCCCAGTCAACAAAGCCCGCTGCCTTGGAGTGACCTTGGATTCTGCCCTTTCCTTCCGACCGCACATCCAAGCCCTTTCCACCACCTGCCGCCTCCAACTCAAAAACATCTCCCGCATCTGCGCTTTCCTTAACTTTGAATCTGCGAAAAGGCTTGTACATGCCCTCATTATCTCCCGCCTAGACTACTGCAACATTCTCCTCTGTGGCCTTCCATCTAGCACTCTCGCACCCCTCCAATCTATCCTCAACTCTGCTGCCCGACTAATCCACCTCTCACCCTATTACTCCTCTGCCTCTCCCCTCTGCCAATCCCTTCACTGGCTCCCCATTGCCCAACGAATTCACTTCAAAGTACTAACAAATACATACAATGCCGTCCATAACCTGTCCCCTCCCTACATCTCTGAGCTACTTTCCCGATACACCCCCTCATGCACTCTCCGATCCTCACAAGACCTCCTTCTCTCCTCTCCTCTTATCACCTCTTCCCACAATCGACTCCAAGATTTCTCCCGTGCATCCCCCATACTCTGGAACTCGCTACCCCAACATATCAGACTCTCACCTACAGTGGAATCCTTCAAAAGAAACCTGAAAACCCACCTCTTCAGACAAGCCTACAACCCGTAACCCTGCTGCCTCTATACCGCCATGACCAACTTAACCCGCACCTACTGTGTCCTTCTCCCATACCATGTAGATTGCAAGCCCTCACGGGCAGGGCCCTCTCTCCTTCTGTACCAGTTTGTAACTCATCTTGTTTATGATTAGTGCAATTGTCTGTATTATGTATGTGCAACCCTTATTATATGTACAGTGCTATGGAATGAATGGCGCTTTAATAATAAATAATAATAATAATGTTCAGGTTCGACGGGTTCGGCCGAACTTCACAAAAAAGTTCGAGTTCGGGACCTGAACTTGACCCGAACTTTACCCTGATCCCGAACCCTATTGAAGTCAATGGGGACCCGAACTTTTGAGCACTAAAATGGCTGTAAAAATGTCATGGAAAGGGCTAGAGGGCTGCAAATGGCATCAAATGTGGTTAAGAGCATTTAAATAACATAAAATATGTAAAAATAAAAAATTATCTTTATCTAGGAGGACGAGGTCCATATGGAGTAGGAGGTTGAGGAGGCAGTGGATGTGGCTGTGTAGGTGGAAGCGGCGGTGGAGGAGGAGGTAGCCTACACTGCTTTTTGGTTTTAAATTTATATTAAATATATATACATTTTTTTAATTAGGGTACACCCCAATACATTGGGAGATATAACCTGTGATGGGTTAATGTCACCTACCATTGGAACAGATATTTTTTTAAAATTTTGGTCCAGGTCACCTATGCAGAACAGGGGTTTATTCACGGTTAAAAATGGTAAAATGTCACCCAAGAATGAAACAGAAAAATGTGTGAAATTTATTAACCTGTCTACTAGGTAGAGCAGGGCTATATCACAGCCAAAAATTGGTGAATTTCACCCGAATATGTAACAAACAAATTGGTGAAATGTTTTTACCTGTCTACTAGGCACAGCCGGGGTATATCATACCCAAAAATTGGTGAATTTCACCCGAATATGTAACAGAAAAATTTGTGAAATGTTTTTACCTGTCTACTAGGTATTGCCGGAGTATATCACAGCCAAAAATTTTGAAACATAGAAACATAGAATATGTCGGCAGATAAGAACCATTTAGCCCATCTAGTCTGCCAAATATACTGAATACTATGGATAGCCCCTGGCCCTATCTTATATGAAGGATGGCCTTATGCCCATAGGCGTGCGCACGTGGTGTGCCGGGTGTGCCTGGGCACACCCTAATCACACCCCTGTGCTCCGCCTCCTGCACTGCCTGCCAGCCGCCCCGCACTAGTGTCCGACCGCAGTGCGCCGCACAGCTGCTTCATCATCATGTCAGAAACAGAGAGTGTGACATACTAAACTACATACTGCTGGTCTGGATGCTGGTCTCATCAGTGTAATCGGATTATCCACTAATGCATCCAGTCCAGACTCCACCCCCACTGCTCCGCTGTGCTGTGCTCCACCTCCTCCTTGTCTCAGTCTCCCGGCGGCCTAACGTAACGTCACTCACTCCGACGTCACGCGCCTGCTCCGCCTGCTTCTAAAGTGGGAGGAGCATGCGCGTGCGGTGTGACAGAGTGAGTGACGTCACGTTACGCTGCCGCCGGCTGCCTATTTTGAATGTGAAGAGCGGGAGCCTGCCTGCCCACGCCCAGTAGGCCAGTAGTGAATGGATTCAATTTCTGATCTTCTTTTGTGCACTGCCAGCGGCCCAGCAGTCTGCCACAGTAAAAAGAAAAAGTCTGGAGAGGAGTCCTGACTGTCCCCAGTAAGTTAGTGAAGTTTCAAGTGATAGATAATGATTGTGGATTATTAGATAGTAGTATACATACTAGTCCATACTTTGCACAAGTTTATCATTTACAACTTAAAGGGAACCCGTCACCAAAAAATCGCTTATTGAGGTTCCCTTTAAGTTGTAAATAATAAACTTGTGCAAAGTATGTACTAGTATGTAGTCCCTTATAGTGCTGCATAGTAGTTTCCTAATGCACTTTTTCATTGTTTAGCCGCATTTAGCCTCCTGGAGAAATCAATGTTTTATTCAGTCACTGCCCCGTGCTTCAAGTCAGGTTTTAAGTCAAGGGGGCAGCGGCCTAGGCGTCTCCAATCCTGCTCTCCCCGCCTCCGGCCGCCTTTATTGACATGCCGGATCTCAGTGCCGGTACCGCGCTCCCAGCCCGCATGCGCAGTAAAGGGCTGCTGTAGAGTGATCCCGCCTCTGGCTCGTACACTCAGCCTGCTTCAGTTTCGCTACTGCGCATGCGCCCGGCATCTTCTTTAACTGCACTAGTATGTAAGGCTGGCGGGCGCATGCGCAGTAGCGAAACTGAAGCCGGCTGAGTGTATGAGCCGTTTTGATCCAAAGTGTGTGTGTGTGTATGTGTAATATATATATATATATATATATATACACACACACGCGCGCGTGGCACGCATATATATATACACGCGTGCGTGGTGTGTGTTTGTGCTTTAGGGTGCACACCCTAATGCAATAGGCTGCGCACGCCTATGCTTATGCCTATCCCATGCATACTTAAACTCCTTCACTGTATTTGCAGCTACCACTTCTACAGGAAGGCTATTCCATGCATCCACTACTCTCTCAGTAAAGTAATACTTCCTGATATTACTTTTAAACCTTTGCCCCTCTAATTTAAAACTATGTCCCCTTGTAGCAGTTTTTCTTCTTTTAAATATTTTCTCCTCTTTTACCTTGTTGATTCCTTTTATGTATTTAAAAGTTTCTATCATATCCCCTCTGCCTCGTCTTTCTTCCAAGCTATACATGTTAAGGTTCTTTAATCTTTCCTGGTAAGTTTTATCCTGCAATCCATGTACCAGTTTAGTAGCTCTTCTCTGAACTCTCTCCAAAGAATCAATATCCTTCTGGAGATATGGTCTCCAGTACTGAGCACAATACTCCAAATGAGATCTCACTAGTGCTCTGTAGAGCGGCATGAGCACCTCCCTCTTTCTACTGGTAATTCTTCTCCCTATACACACAAGCATACTGCTAGCATACTGACTGATGGTTCGGCCCCATTTAACTTCTGGGTCTCTAAATTGTCCACGTGGCCAGAGCTAGCCTTTTATGCCTTGGAGGCATGGGTGTAGCTATAGGGGGTGCAGAGGTAGCAGTCGCTACCGGGCCCAGGAGCCTGAGGGGGCCAAAAGACCCTTGTGCCACATAAGAAGACACACAATGCACTGAGGGAAGGGGGGCCCAAGCTGAACTCTTGCACCAGGGCCCATGAACCGTTAGCTACGCCCCTGCTTGGAGGTGCTGGCCAGCGTTTTGTCTGAATGTGTATTCAGCACGGCAGGAGGCGTCATTACAGATAAACGCAGCCGCCTGTCTACAGCCAATGTGGACAAGCTGACGTTCATAAAAATGAACCAGGCATGGATCCCACAGGACCTGTCCATCCCTTGTGCAGATTAGACATTAACTACCTCACCTTAACCATATATTATTGTACTCCAGGGCACTTCCTCATTCAATCCTATTTTTATTTTCATTTTACCATTATATTGAGGCAACCCAAAGTTGAATGAACATCTCCTCTGTCTGGGTGCCGGGGCCTAAATATATGACAATGGACTGTTCCAATGTTGGGTGACGTAAAGCCTGATTCTCTGCTATGACATGCAGACTGATTCTCTGCTGACATGAAGCCAGATTCTCTGTTACGGGACCTCTCTCCTCTGCCTGGGTGCCTGGGCCTAAATATATGACAATGGACAGTTCCAATGTTGGGTGACGTGAAGCCTGATTCTCTGCTATGACATGCAGACTGATTCTCTGCTGACATATAGCCAGATTCTCTGTTACGGGACCTCTCTCCTCTGCCTGGGTGCCTGGGCCTAAATATATGCCAATGGACTGTTCCAATGTTTGGTGACGTGAAGCCTGAGTCTCTGCTATGACATGCAGACTGATTCTCTGCTGACATGAAGCCAGATTCTCTGTTACGGGACCTCTCTCCTCTGCCTGGGTGCTGGGCCTAAATATATGACAATGGACTGTTGCAGTGGTGGCTGACGTGAAGCCTGATTCTCTGCTATGACATGCAGACTGATTCTCTGCTGACATGAAGCCAGATTCTCTGTTACGGGACCTCTCTCCTCTGCCTGGGTGCTGGGCCTAAATATATGACAATGGACTGTTGCAGTGGTGGCTGACGTGAAGCCTGATTCTCTGCTATGACATGCAGACTGATTCTCTGCTGACATGAAGCCAGATTCTCTGTTACGGGACCTCTCTCCTCTGCCTGGGTGCTGGGCCTAAATATATGACAATGGACTGTTGCAGTGGTGGCTGACGTGAAGCCTGATTCTCTGCTATGACATGCAGACTGATTCTCTGCTGACATGAAGCCAGATTCTCTGTTACGGGACCTCTCTCCTCTGCCTGGGTGCCTGGGCCAAAATATATGACAGTGGACTGTTACAGTGGTGGGTGACGTGAAGCCTGATTCTCTGCTATGACATGCAGACTGATTCTCTGCTGACATGAAGCCAGATTCTCTGTTACGGGACCTCTCTCTTCTGCCTGGGTGCTGGGCCTAAATATATGACAATGGACTGTTGCAGTGGTGGCTGACGTGAAGCCTGATTCTCTGCTATCATAGAATAATTCACGGCACTCGAATTGAAATGAATGAAATAATAATATTTATTATATAGAATTTGCCACCAATAGACGTCAGTTATATGGGCCAACGTTTCGGTCCTCCCGGACCTTGGTCACGGCCTATTAATTATAATAGCATACAATCAGTACAATATGGAAATAATTTAAAAAAAATATAATATTAGAAAATTTTGACTAAAGAGAAAATATATATATAAACATCTAGGGGCAAGTCTTACGTATATCTATATGCATAGTATAATACAATACTGATATAATAATCAAAGCTGCAACTGCATATAAAGAATCAATCGATCATTGAACTGATAGTGGGATAGTACTCACAGAAATTAATCAATGAATAGTCTATTTCAAAAACATTAAGGACCATCAAAGTGGTAAAAACAAGTACATGAAACCACAGAAATTAACATCAGAGATATTCACAATAAAGATATAGTATGGTTATGGGTGTATTGAATATAGTATCAGGTATAGAAGCTCCATGGAACAATCACAATCTAAGCATTTGTATATAAGGAAAACAGAGAAGCTACAAATTAAATCATTACGTCTATATGGGTGTCAGTACAACAATAGTATAACCTGCTAGATGAAAAACTGATTCAGTAATTGATTTATGAAGGAAAAAGTACTGAACCCACATAGAGAATAATTCACAAAATAAACTGCATACGTACATATCACTTACATACCTTGAGATAAACTGGTTAGAGGAGAGTGGCATTGCACTGGGTGGCCTGCGCATGTCCGGTATTTGTACTGTGTCTGGTCTCGCGATATTGGGAGGACGTCATAGAACCGGAAGTCCGCATTCGCGATCGGAATAACGGAAGTCCGGTTATCGGAAAAAATTCGCAAAAAAATTCGCAAAGGAGAAAAATTCGCAACTGCATAAAATTCGCAGGTAAGAAAAAAATCGCAATTGGTAAAAATTCGCAAATAGTGAAAAATCGCAATATGTGAAAAAATCGCAAATATATAGAATTTTTTGAAACATCCAAAAAAAGGAAGAGGTTGGGTCAAAAAAACAGGACCATCGACTCCTAATGCGAGAATTACACAAAGTTCATTTAGAATACTCGGTCAAAATATATATAATTAGATATCAACCCAGTATCGGAGGGCAGACTACAGACATAATCAGTAAATCAATAGACAAATAATAATAATTACAGACATATAGTTATATTGGTATATTAGTATATTAGATGTTCATATTTGAAATATGTTAATTGACATTAATATTAATAGATTAGTTAATTAAATCAAACGAGCATGATCAAGAAACTGTAGTTCCATAAAAAATAATAGATAACAATCCTACCTTCGGACATTATCATTTAGTCTGCAATAGTCATATAGAAAAGAAAGAAAAGAAAATGTTATAATTCATTGTATATAAAATTCAAAATCACGATTTAAACCTAAGGGAGCTAGTGTCTTTAATTCATGGATCCAATATGATTCACGATTTTGAAGTGTCAGTTTGCGATTTCCGCCTCAACGTGATAGGGGAATATGTTCGATAATTTGGAATCTGAGTTGACTTATGTGATGACCGGCCTGAATAAAATGATGAGGTATCGGAAGTTCTGTTTTCCTACAGCGAATATCAGATTTATGTTTACTGATGCGATCTCTCGCACATTGGGATGTCTCCCCAACGTAAGCGAGGCCGCATGGGCATTTGATGAGATAAATAACAAAGGATGTAGCACATGTGAAAAAGCCTGTTATCTTATATGTTTTGCCCGTGTGTGGATGCGTGAAGGTACTCCCCTTCATGACATGTGTACACTGTGCACAATTTAAACAGGGAAAAGTGCCCATTTTTGGACTGGACAACATAGTCTGTCTTAATGGCTTCTTCTCAGGGCCAATATCCGCTTTAATAAGAGTATCGCGTAAGTTTTTTGGACGCTTGTAACACATTCTAAATGGATTATTGAATTCCTTAATATCAGGGTAGAATTTACTCAATAGCGGCCAGTGTTTCTGTATAATCCGCTGATTTTCCGGTACAAATGGATGATATGTCACTACCAGTGGAATTCTAGGTGTACAATGTTGTGTTCTTTGAGGTCTCAACTCCTGGGTCCCCTGGGTAATCAATTTAATCTCCTTCTCTAGGAGGCCACGAGGATACCCACGTGCTTTAAACTTATCCGACATCTCTATCAAACGTTGTTTTTGCACTATTGGATCACTAACTTACGTTGGGGAGACATCCCAATGTGCGAGAGATCGCATCAGTAAACATAAATCTGATATTCGCTGTAGGAAAACAGAACTTCCGATACCTCATCATTTTATTCAGGCCGGTCATCACATAAGTCAACTCAGATTCCAAATTATCGAACATATTCCCCTATCACGTCGAGGCGGAAATCGCAAACTGACACTTCAAAATCGTGAATCATATTGGATCCATGAATTAAAGACACTAGCTCCCTTAGGTTTAAATCGTGATTTTGAATTTTATATACAATGAATTATAACATTTTCTTTTCTTTCTTTTCTATATGACTATTGCAGACTAAATGATAATGTCCGAAGGTAGGATTGTTATCTATTATTTTTTATGGAACTACAGTTTCTTGATCATGCTCGTTTGATTTAATTAACTAATCTATTAATATTAATGTCAATTAACATATTTCAAATATGAACATCTAATATACTAATATACCAATATAACTATATGTCTGTAATTATTATTATTTGTCTATTGATTTACTGATTATGTCTGTAGTCTGCCCTCCGATACTGGGTTGATATCTAATTATATATATTTTGACCGAGTATTCTAAATGAACTTTGTGTAATTCTCGCATTAGGAGTCGATGGTCCTGTTTTTTTGACCCAACCTCTTCCTTTTTTTGGATGTTTCAAAAAATTCTATATATTTGCGATTTTTTCACATATTGCGATTTTTCACTATTCGCGAATTTTTACCAATTGCGATTTTTTCTTACCTGCGAATTTTATGCAGTTGCGAATTTTTCTCCTTTGCGAATTTTTTTGCGAATTTTTTCCGATAACCGGACTTCCGTTATTCCGATCGCGAATGCGGACTTCCGGTTCTATGACGTCCTCCCAATATCGCGAGACCAGACACAGTACAAATACCGGACATGCGCAGGCCACCCAGCGCAATGCCACTCTCCTCTAACCAGTTTATCTCAAGGTATGTAAGTGATATGTACGTATGCAGTTTATTTTGTGAATTATTCTCTATGTGGGTTCAGTACTTTTTCCTTCATAAATCAATTACTGAATCAGTTTTTCATCTAGCAGGTTATACTATTGTTGTACTGACACCCATATAGACGTAATGATTTAATTTGTAGCTTCTCTGTTTTCCTTATATACAAATGCTTAGATTGTGATTGTTCCATGGAGCTTCTATACCTGATACTATATTCAATACACCCATAACCATACTATATCTTTATTGTGAATATCTCTGATGTTAATTTCTGTGGTTTCATGTACTTGTTTTTACCACTTTGATGGTCCTTAATGTTTTTGAAATAGACTATTCATTGATTAATTTCTGTGAGTACTATCCCACTATCAGTTCAATGATCGATTGATTCTTTATATGCAGTTGCAGCTTTGATTATTATATCAGTATTGTATTATACTATGCATATAGATATACGTAAGACTTGCCCCTAGATGTTTATATATATATTTTCTCTTTAGTCAAAATTTTCTAATATTATCTTTTTTTAAAAATTATTTCCATATTGTACTGATTGTATGCTATTATAATTAATAGGCCGTGACCAAGGTCCGGGAGGACCAAAACGTTGGCCCATATAACTGACGTCTATTGGTGGCAAATTCTATATAATAAATATTATTATTTCATTCATTTCAATTCGAGTGCCGTGAATTATTCTATGATATTAACGGAGGTAATCTCCATCACTGAGCACCGAAGATACCAATTAGTGGAGTGCCAGCCATCACTTCTATTGATTCTCTGCTATGACATGCAGACTGATTCTCTGCTGACATGAAGCCAGATTCTCTGTTACGGGACCTCTCTCCTCTGCCTGGGTGCTGGGCCTAAATATATGACAATGGACTGTTACAGTGGTGGCTGACGTGAAGCCTGATTCTCTGCTATGACATGCAGACTAATTCTCTGCTGACATGAAGCCAGATTCTCTGTTACGGGACCTCTCTCCTCTGCCTGGGTGCTGGGCCTAAATATATGACAATGAACTGTTGCAGTGGTGGCTGACGTGAAGCCTGATTCTCTGCTATGACATTCAGACTGATTCTCTGCTGACATGAAGCCAGATTCTCTGTTACGGGACCTCTCTCCTCTGCATGGGTGCCTGGGCCTAAATATATGCCAATGGACTGTTCCAATGTTGGGTGACGTGAAGCCTGATTCTCTGCTATGACATGCAGACGGATTCTCTGCTGACATGAAGCCAGATTGTCTGTTATGGGACCTTTCTCCTCTGCCTGGGTGCTGGGCCTAAATATATGACAATGGACTGTTGCAGTGGTGGCTGACGTGAAGCCTGATTCTCTGCTATGACATGCAGACTGATTCTCTGCTGACATGAAGCCAGATCCTCTGTTACGGGACCTCTCTTCTCTGCCTGGGTGCCGGGGCCTAAATATATGCCAATGGACTGTTGCAGTGGTGGCTGACGTGAAGCCTGATTCTCTGCTATGGGACCTCTCTCCAATTGATATTGGTTAATTTTTATTTATTTGATTTTTATTTTTATTCATTTCCCTATCCACATTTGTTTGCAGGGGATTTACCTACATGTTGCTGCCTTTTGCAGCCTTCTAGCTCTTTCCTGGGCTGTTTTACAGCCTTTTTAGTGCCGAAATGTTTGGGTCCCCATTGACTTCGGCCAAACTTCTCGAACCCAAGCATCCAGGTGTCCGCTCAACTCTAATCTCTAACCCTATAATTGCCTTTCCAGTCATCATGTCGACGGTCAAATTTTTTTTTCTGACGTGTTCAACTTTTCGGTGATTCTGACTAAATCTGTAGTGTTATATATGTCTATAGAGTCAAGTGATCTAGAAGCTCTGAAAAAAATAGCACCCTTTCTATGGACTACAAACCATGTAAAATTTTTAGGGATAAAACTTACCCCGGATTTCTCCCGCTTACATTAGGAAAACTTTGTACCCCTCCCGAAACGCCTAGAAGATACTATAAGCTCATGGGACGTCCCGTATGTCTCATGGTTTGGACGTAGGACTTTAATTTAAACTATCCTTCTGCCTACTACCCTGTACTATATTCAGACTCTCCCGATACCCATTCCCAAATTATTCTTTAAAAGAATACAGGATATACTGATGAGATTTCTTTGGGGTGGCAAGAGAGAGTGTCTACCTTTCAAACAAATAACTCAGCATCCCACTAATGGTGGATTAGGTATCCCAGATTTACACCACTACCACAAGGCAGTGATGAGTCTCAGGTGTCTAGAGTGGCTAAGACCACATTCCGATCGATTATATCTAATAGTAGAACAAATAAAGAAGAAAATCCACAGCACTCCACAGTTCTGGTGAACAAGCTGGTTACTTTATTGGTAACATCATCATAGGGATAGCAACGTTTCAACCATCTCTGGTCTTTATTAAGCTATGAGATCATATAGTGACATGTGCCTTTAAATAGTGACTCAGTGGGTGTGTCTCCCATCAATAAAAATCAATATGTGAAATAATTAAGTGTTTAGGATTCAGCCTATCAAGTGATTTGGTGTAGTTAGTTGTATCATTATCCGATTATTTATGCATATAATAACATAATACTTACTGGTGGGGGAGGGACCATGTGAAAGCCGCGCTCAGTCAGGAGATGAAATCGCGCCAAAAAACGGCATGTTCCGTATCCATGTGCGCCTGCGCCGAGTCCCCACACCCACAGGGGGAGGGATTCTAATGCAGCCAATAGAAAAATCGGGCGCCCGTGACGTCTGCTGTTGCCGGGGGCGGGGGGCAGATCCCAGTGAAGGGAACGTCCCCTGGCCGCGGCGCCAACCAGAGTGTAGGTGCCAGTGATGCCTATTGTTGCTAGGGAGAGTCGGCGGTCCAAAGCGAAGCTAGGATCGCGACCCCTCCATAGCAACTGCATGTGCCATACATAAAAGCAACTGGGGGAGGACCGGGGTGATGATAGTATATTAAGCCACTGAGGATCCCATCTGACTGGGATCGTTGGTTAGGCGATTTCAGCTGTCATTTGGGTACTCATGCTAGGCTATGGCCCCTACATGGACATGACCAACAGTAAGCTGGCCATCAGTCCCTAGAAGAGGGGCCACAAGCCGACATTCATGCATCACCCATCGGCATACAGTGCAAACCACAGAATTTCTTGAGTTAGTTTAATCTGTGACAGGGGTTTAGTAACATGATAGTGTCCCCCTGGTCGCTCATTGTTTAGACGGCGACCAGGGGGGCAACGCTACCCTGTTCATACATACTTATTTAAAGTCCGCTAATGCATCAAACTTACCCCTGCGGTTCCCGTGTAGCCGCTGAAGGAGTATGGCACATATAGAGGTCTTGGTCATTTGTGGAATCTGTGTAGGCGCAGTTGGAGAGATAACTAGAAACTAGTAAAACCTGGTTTCAAATGGACAGCCCCCTGTAAGGAAGAGGGAAGAAAAGGTGACTTTGGTGATTAAAACAGACACAACAATTGTTGGGCACTCTACTTATAATAAAATCATCCGTAGCTAAGTCACGAATAGGGATTGGGCAGGACGTAGCCTGGGGAACAAATCAATGCAAGAAGATGCTCAAATTAAAGTCCCAATTGAGTCCTTTCGGTTCCAACGTATCAAGTCTGTGGATCCATTTCAGTTCTGATTTCTTAAGTAGAGTCTCTCGATCCCCACCCCTCCTCAGTTGTGGGATTCCATCGATGACTTGAAATCTCAACTGTGAGATATTGTGTCCAGTTTTTACGAAGGTTCTGGGACGGGTAGTTCTAGGACATGTTTACGAATCTTAGATTTGTGTTGGGTGAGTCTTTTTTTGATCTCCTGTGTGGTCTCGTCCACATATAGGAGTCCGCAGGGACATTGTAAAATATAGATAACAAATGACGAGTTGCATGTGTACAGTTGCTTGATATGGTATCTAGTACCTGTTCGGGGATGTACAAATGTATTGCCCTTCATCATGCTGTTGCAATGGCAACATCCTAGGCATGGGAAACTGCCCGTTCTTTTATTTTGTTGTTTTGGGGTATGTGAATCTGCATGTACTAACCTGTCTCGTAAGTTGGATACCCTTTTGTAAGAAAGTAGGGGGAGGGGGGATTCTGGAACTCAGAAGTTTCTGGAAAAGCTTGGGTTAAGAGTTTCCAGTTCTTTTTAATGATCAATGAGATTTTGTTGCTGAGAGGGGTATGTATATGTAGATACAAATGGGATTTTTTTGAGTTGTTCTCTATGTTTTCTTTTTTCAATCAATTCTAGTCTAGACATACTCTGTACTCTGTCTTCGTGTTTTTGGACAAGTTTAGGGGGATATCCTCTCTCCGTGAATTTTTGTGTCATTTCCTTTAGTCAGGTATGTGTATTCTGTTCCTTACTGACTACCCTCCTAACCCATAGGAATTGGCTGCATGGGAGTGATTTTACCATCCCGCATGTGTGTGCACTATCAAAGCGCAGAAGGTTGTTTCTGTCGGATTCTTTGCGAAATAAATCTGTTTAGAGTATTATTTTCCATCCAGGAATTGTAGTTGTTCAGCTGAGTGTACCTTTGTGAATTGTAATTCCTGGTGGATCCCATTAAGGTAGTCATTAAATTCCTGCAATTGTAGTACAGTTCCTGTCCAGATAAAGAAGAAATCATCAATATATCTCATCCAGCCTCTCACGTACTGGAAGAAGCTGGATGGATATATGTATACCTCCTTGAAATGTGCCATAAACATATTGGCGTAGGCTGGGGCCACATTGGATCCCATTGCAGTTCCTCTAAATTGGACATAGAAGTCCTCTTTGAACAGAAAATAATTGCAGGTCAGTACGACTTCCAGAAGGGAGAGCATCAATTGTACTTTCTGTGGTGTGTAATTTGAATTGTCGAGTCTGTGTTGTACCGCTTCTAGTCCTTTGTGGTGTTCTATGCTGGTGTATAGACTCACTACGTCGAATGAAACTAGTAAGTTACTGAAAGGGATTTTCATAATTTTACTTTTGATACATTACAGATTAGACACATATATTATACATGCCTCATCTCTTATGGAAATACAGTACCTAGCATTAACATATCTCACTTCCTCTGCCAGTCCGGGACACAATAGCAGCCTTCCTGACCAAAAGGCTATTTAACATCTCACCTCGCATACATTGACAGGAACGTGTGATTTCCTATTTAACTTGTTAGCATGGAGAGAGAAACCTGTTCAATGTAAAATAACCCTTTCATGTATTGTATATAGCAGATGTCAGCATTGTTTAGCAAAGTTTCAACTGTATATTGACAAACACATATTTCCCAATGCCTGCTGAGTTCTAGGAGGATTGGTCCAATTGAATCTGGAAGGACACTATGTTCCCACCCCCAACAAGCCCTATAAACTATGTGCTGGAGAATAAAGATTTCAGATATTGACAACCTATGTTGAGTCAGGGCTGTCTTATCTCTCTGATCAGAAGCAAAGGGGATATTCGTTGCACAGGGAAAATATTCACGGGTTGGAGGTCTGAAGCCTCATAATATAACCATCATAAACCTGCCGAGAAAAACCGCTAACAGTTACCCTCTGTGTATTCAAGTTCTCTTACTTTAAGAAGAAAGTGGGAGGTGTCTCTGACAAAGGAGGTGGCCGTGGTTGCAAATTCTTGGAGTATCTTGTCTAGGAAGATAGCTATTGGTGAGAAGATGGAATTAATCCCCAATACAATCGGGCGTACAATTTGGTAGGATGTAGAGGACCGACGCGGTGGGGTGTGTTGCAATCAGGTAATCACCAAGGGACCTGTCAATAGTATCTACAGCATATGCATCGTCGACTAATAACTTGATTCTCTGCATAAAATCAAACTTTGGATCGTGGTCGACCTTCTGGTATACTGAAGTGTCATTCAGCTGTCGTGTGATTTCTTGTTCGTATTTAACAGTGTCCATGATGACTATGGCACCCCCCCTATCGGCCGGTTTGATGGTGATGTCTTATATGTGGCTCAGTTGTTCTAGGGTCTCTCTCTCTTCTTTTGTTAGGTTCGATTTAGATTTAGGGTGTGGGGTTTGAACCCTATGTTTTTCTATATCCTTTTGTACTAGGGATATATATGCCTCGATCACGTTATTGTTGGGGGGTGGACTAAAGGTACTCCTAGTGGGTAGACTAAGGCTTTTTTGTGTCATTATTTCATTATTATTAGGCTGGGCCTTCTTTGTTGTGTCCCCCTGTGGTTGATCTATAAAGTGGGCCTTGAGTCTAAGTCGCCAAAAGAAGGCGAGCAGGTCCACTTCATAGCTAAACCAATCTATTTGTGTCGTAGGGAAATATGACAATCCCCTTTCGAGGAGAGAGAGTTCTGAGTCGGAAAACATATGTGATGATATATTTACCACCAGTGTGTCCCTCATGGTTTGTTCAGGAAGAAGTCCTTCGGTATGCTTGCTTGTCTAGAGGGGGTCGGACCCAGAGGTGGCTTCCTGGATCTGGTTACCCTGGTTCTTTCTCCATCGTCTGTGTTTGCGTCCCCCCCTCCTCTGTCGGTATTGCTTGCACCTTGTCCTAAAAAAGGATTATCATTTCTGAGATCCTCTGAAGACTCTGTGGTTGTACAAAAGGGGAACCAACTTACGAGACAGGTTAGTACATGCAGATTTACATACCCCAAAACAACAAAATAAAAGAACGGGAAGTTTCCCATGCCTAGGATGTTGCCATTGCAACAGCATGATGAAGAGCAATACATTTGTACATCCCCGAACAGGTACTAGATACCTTATCAAGCAACTGTACACATGCTACTCGTCATTTGTTATCTAAATTTTACAATGTCCCTGCGGACTCCTATATGTGGGCGAGACCACACAGGAGATCAAAAAAAGACTCACCCAACACAAATCTAAGATTCATAAACATGTGGACTTTAATTTGAGTATCTTCTTGCATTGATTTGTTCCCCAGGCTACATCCTGCCCAATCCCTATTCATGACTTAGCCACGTATGATTTTGTTATAAGTAGAGTGCCCAACAATTGCTATGTCTGTTTTAATCACCAAAGTCCCCTTTTCTTCCTTTGCCTTACAGGGGGTTCTCCATGTGAAACCAGGTTTTACTAGTTTCTTCACCCGACTACCTCTCCAGCTGCGCCTACACAGATTCCACAAACGACCAAGACCTCTATATGTGCCATACTCCTTCAGCGGCTACACGGGAACCACAGGGGTAAGTTTGATGCATTAGCGGCCTTAAAATAAGTATGTATAAACAGGGTAGTGTTGCCCCCCTGGTCGGCATCTAAACAATGAGCGACCAGGGGGACACTATCATGTTACTAAACCCCTGTCACAGAGTAAACTCAGAATTCAAGAAATTCTGTGGTTTGCACTGAATGCCGATGGGGGATGCATGAATGTTGGCTTGTGGCCCCTCTTCTAGGGACTGATGGCCAGCTTACTGTTGGTCATGTCCATGTAGGGGCCATAGCCTAGCATGAGTACCCAAATGACAGCTGAAATCGCCTAACCAACGATCTCAGCCAGATGGGATCCTCAGTGGCTTAATATGCTATCATCACCCCGGTCCTCCCCCAGTTGCTTTTATGTATGGCACATGCAGTTGCTATGGAAGGGACGCGACTCTCCCTAGCAACAATAGACGTCACCGGCACCTACACTCTGGTTGGCACCGCGGCCGGAGGATGTTCCCTTCACTAGGATCTGCCCCCCGCCCCCGGCAACAGCAGATGTCACAGGCGCCCGATTTTTCAATTGGTCGCCTTATAATCCCTCCCCCTGTGGGTGTGGGGACTCGGCGCAGGCGCACATGGATACGGAACATGCCGGTTTTTGGTGCAATTTCATCTCCTGACTGAGCGCAGCTTTCACATGGTCCCTCCCCCACCAGTAAGTATTATGTTATTATATGCATAAATAATCGGATAATGATACAACTAACTACACCAAATCACTTGATAGGCTGAATCCTAAACACTTAGTTATTTCACATGTTGATTTTTATTGATGGGAGACACACCCACTGAGTCACTATTTAAAGGCACATGTCACTATATGATCTCATAGCTTGATAAAGACCAGAGATGGTTGAAACGTTGCTATCCCTATGCTGCTGTTACCAATAAAGTAACCGGCTTGTTCACCAGAACTGTGGAGTGCTGTGGATTTTCTTCTTTATTTGCATACCTATGGGACCCCCAGCCAGGATCCCCATCCGCGAGCACCGACCTATCTACCTTTCTATTGGCAACTGTCCCTATATCGGGACCTGGAGTGCTGCTTAACCCTCTTTTTTCTAATAGTAGAACAAGATATGTCGACCATCCCATTACACACATTCCAATTTATGGACAACTCCCAAACCTCTAAATGTATCTGAACTCATAGTTTGATTACCAAATATACATTAGGTATGTGGGCGAAGTCTAGCTGGAGATCTATTTTGATGCTGAATTGCTCTATTTTATTGCAAATTAGAGATGTCTTTTTTTCAAGCATCTACTGATTTTCTGCAGACTCTTCCTAAAAAGGTGAAACAGTGTGTCTCTCCGTTATTAGCCATTTGCCCGGATAATGATATTCCCTCAGCAGTAGACCTTTATAAACATCCATTGATGACGAACTGTTCTCCATTTCATATTAACTATTGTATTCAATATATAAGGAAATACCTGACCTGTTTACCCACCACGGTAATTCATTCCCCATTTATAAAACTAGCCATACAAATTAAAGACCCAAAAGGAAAGATTTCCAAATTGTATGAGATTTTAATGTCTCTATCTAATATAACCAACCAAACCTTTTTACAGCAATGGGAATCAGATCCACATATTAAAAATACCTCCATTTTGTGCACAAATCTATGTAGCATCAAGACATTTGAAATTCCAGGATTATATACTGCTGTCATATTCAGTTATTAAACCAACACCCGTTTAAGCAAAAAAAAAATTTTTTGGCAGCCTTTGCTGCATGTCTTTGTGAGAAACAGCCTTTACATACAGTCAGGTCCAGGAATATTGGGACATCTACACAATTCTAACATTTTTGGCTCTACACACCACCAAAATGAATTTGAAATTAAACTAACAAGATGTGCTTTAACTGCAGACTGTTAGCTTTTACAATGAGCGGCTAAAAGGTCCAGAGTTCATTTCAAGTGTGCTATTTGCATTTGGAATCTGTTGCTGTCAACTCTCTAGATGAGATCCAAAAAGCTGTCACTATCAGTGAAGCAAGCCATCATTAGGCAAAAACAAAACAAACCCATCAGAGAGATAGCAAAAACATTAGATGTGGCCAAAACAACTGTTTGGAACATTCTTAAAAAGAAGGAACACACCGGTGAGCTCACCAACACGAAAATACCTGGAAGACCATGGAAAACAGCTGTGGTGGATGACCAAAGAATTCTTTCCCTGGTGAAGAAAACACCCTTCACAACAGTTGGCCAGATCAAGAACACTCTCCAGGAGGTAGGTGTATGTGTGTCAAAGTCCACAATCAAAAGAAGACTTTACCAGAGTGAATACAGAGGGTTCACCACAAGATGTAAACCATTGGTGAGCCTCAAAAAAAGGAAGCCCACATTAGAGTTTGCCAAACGACATCTAAAAAGCCTTCACAGTTCTGGAACAACATCCTATGGACAGATGAGACTAAGATCAACTTGTACCAAAGTGATGGGAAGACAAAAGTATGGAGAAGGAAAGGAACAGCTCATGATGCTAAGCATACCACCTCATCAGTGAAGTATGGTGGTGGTAGTGTCATGGTGTGGGCATGTATTGCTGCCAATGGAACTGGTTCTCTTGTATTTGTTGATGATGTGACTGCTGACAAAAGCAGCAGGATGAATTCTGAAGTGTTTTGGGCAATATTATCTGCTCATATTCAGCCAAATGCTTCAGAACTCATAGGACGGTGCTTCACAGTGCAGATGGACAATGACCCAAAGCATACTGCAAAAGCAACCAAAGAGTTTTTTAAGGGAAATAAGTGGAATGTTATGCAATGGCCAAGCCAATCACCTGACCGTAATCCGATTGAGCATGCATATTACTTGCTGAAGACAAAACTGAAGGGAAAATGCCCCAAGAACAATCAGGAACTGAAGAGAGTTGCAGTAGAGGCCTGGCAGAGCATCACCAGGGATGAAACCCAGCCTCTGGTGATGTCTATTCATTCCAGACGTCAGGCTGTAATTGACTGCAAAGTATTTGCAACCAAGTATTAAAAAGTGAAAGTTAAATTTATGATTATTATTCTGTCCGATTACTTTTGGTCCCATAACAAGTGGGAGGCTCATATTCAAACTGTTGTCATTCCTACACCGTTCACCTGATTTGGATGTAAATACCCTCAAATTAAATCTGACAGTCTGCAGTTAAAGCACATCTTGTTCCTTTCATTTGAAATCCATTGTCGTGATGTATAGAGCCAAAAATGTTAGAATTGTGTCGATGTCCCAATATTTATGGACCTGAATGTAGTGTGGTTCTATTCAGGTATTTGAAATACCGCCATTTTGTGCAGAAATCTTTAATTGCGTCCTAGTGTGGGTCAGGGTGTGTGAGATACACCCTTTAAATACAGGGCTTCTATTCAGGTATTTGAAATATCGCCATTTTGTGCACAAATCTTTAATTGCGGCCTAGTGTGGGTCAGGCCGTGTGAGATACACCCTGTATATACAGGGCTTATATTCTTCTATTAATAAAACACCCTTTTAGGGGCAAAATACACAATTGTTGCGCCCTTCCAGGGTTATATACAGCTGTCATTTATAATACCCGTTTGGGCATGTAATACCCGTTTGGGCAAAAAGCAATATATTTGGCAGCCTTTGCTGCAAATGTCATTGTGAGATAAACACCATTAAAGAGATTGTCCGGGATTAGGGACCATTGTTTACTAGCATTGCATATACACAAACTTTACATACTCCCATGTCCTACCTTTTCAGCATGTTTCCAAGTACCCTTTTTACCCAAAACCTTTATGGCAGGAACTAACTGATTCCTTTCAGTCAGTGACGTACCGGGTCCCTTGCAGAGGAGGAAGGCTTCCTCTTCCGCTGCTCAGTGACGTCACTGACAGCCTAATTAATTATGCAAAAGTCTAGGAGGGGCAGTAACTCTCCAGGCCAAGATTGTGATAAGCTCCGCCCCTCCAGTCCGGTGATGTCACCGGGCGCCGACAAGGGACCAGTCAGAGTGGTCCCTTGCCGGCATTCAGTTGCAGTGTAATGTAAAAATTCAAGTAAGTGCCCCCATAAAAGTTAAATAAAGGGCCTCCCCTAAAATGCTCCACTCCTTTCTGCCCCCATTGTCCCATATATAACAAATGTCCCCCCCCCCCTCGATGCGTCTGCTCCTTGTGGTGCCGACATTGATGGCAGGAGAGAGTGTTAGCTGTAACTGTAACAGCTAACACCCTCTGGTGTCGCATCCATGTGGTTGCGACATGTGTAAAATGCTCCCCCATTGTCCGATATATAACAAATGCCCCCCCCCCTCGATGCGTCAGCTCCTTGTGGTGCCGATATTGATGGTGCCGATATTGATGGCAGCAGAGAGCGTTAGCTGTAACTGTAACAGCTAACACCCTGCTGCTGTCGCATCCATGTGGTTGAGAAGAAGGGAGCTCCCTCTCTCTACCATCGCATTCCTGCAGCGGCGCGATCGTTGCCATGGCAACCGGACGCCTAACAAAGGCGTCCTGGTTGCTATGGACCAAAGGCTAATCAGACCCTGGGGTGTGATTAGCCTTAGTGCAAAAGTATCACTGACAATACAGTGCATTGAAATAGATGACTATTGCAATGCACTGTATGAAAGTGAAAGTATTAAAAAAGGTAATGAAAAAAATGTAAAAGTGACAGTAAAAAAAAGTGAAACTGAAAAAAGGGAACGTGCAAACAAGTGAACGTGCATACAAATTCAAAGTGTAAAAAAGAAATTTGAATTAAAAATAAAATAAAAATTGTCTTTTATCCGTTCATTTATTCCTTAAAAAAAATTTTATGAATAAAAAAAAAAAAAAAAGACATATTTACTATTGCCTTGTCCGTAACAACCGGCTCCATAAATATATCACATTACACACCATGTCCGAAAAACACCTTAAAAAATATCTTATAAAAGCCTTCTTTTTTTACCTAACATCACATAAAGTGCAACAACAAGCGTTCAAAAAGGCGCATGTCCCCCAAAATAGTACTAATCAAACCGTCACCTCAACCCGCAAAAAATGAATCCCTAACTAAGACAATCGGTCAAAAAATAAAAAAAATGGTGGCTCTCAGACTATGGACACACTAAAACAATATTTTTTTGTTTCAATGCTGCTATAATTGTGTAAGGCTGGTTTCACACGGGCGTTGAGGATTGGGGCCGGATGCGTTCAGAGTGCGTTCAGTGAAACTCGCACTATTTTGCAAGCAAGTTCAGTCAGTTTTGCCTGCGATTGCGTTTAGTTGTTCAGTTTTTTCCGCGCGGGTGCAATGCGTTTTGATGCGTTTCTCACGCGCGTGTAAAAAACTGAATGTTTACAAACAACATCTCTTAGGCCTCATTCACACGTCAGTGTTCGGTCAGTGATTTCCATCAGTGATTTGTGAGCCAAAACCAGGTGCAGCTCTAAACACAGAACAGGAGCAGATCTTTCCCTTCTACCTCATGTCTGTGGAGGCTCCACTTCTGGTTTTGGCTCACAAATCACTGATGGAAATCACTGACCAAACACTGAAGTGTGAACGAGGCCTTAGCAACCATCAGTGAAAAACGCATCGCACCCGCACTTGCTTGCGGATACAATGCGTTTTTCACGCAGCCCCATTCACTTCTATGGGGCCAGGGCTGCGTGAAAAACGCAGAATATAGAACATGCTGCGATTTTCACGCAACGCAGAACTGATGCGTGAAAAACAACGCTCATGTACACAGACCCATTGAAATGAATGGGTCAGGATTCAGTGCGGGTGCTATGCGTTCACGTCACGCATTGCACCCGTGCGGAAAACTCGCTCGTGTGAAAGGGACCTTAGGGATCTATATGGGAGCGTGGCCCTTATAGTGTGACCCTGTCAGCGATGTTTAGGGATCTATATGGGAGCGTGGCCCTTATAGTGTGACCCTGTCAGCGATGTTTAGGGATCTATATGGGAGCGTGGCCCTTATAGTGTGACCCTGTCAGCGATGTTTAGGGATCTATTTGGGAGCGTGGCCCTTATAGTGTGACGCTGTCAGCGATGTTTATGGATAGATGTGGGAGCGTGGCCCTTATAGTGTGACGCTGTCAGCGATGTTTATGGATAGATGTGGGAGTGTGGCCCTTATAGTGTGACGCTGTCAGCGATGTTTATGGATAGATGTGGGAGTGTGGCCCTTATTGTGTGACGCTGTCAGCAATGTTTATGGATAGATGTGGGAGCGTGGCCCTTATAGTGTGACAATGTCAGCGATGTTTATGGATAGAAGTGGGAGTGTGGCCCTTATAGTGTGACGCTGTCAGCGATGTTTATGGATAGATGTGGGAGTGTGGCCCTTATTGTGTGATGCTGTCAGCGATGTTTATGGATAGATGTGGGAGCGTGGCCCTTATAGTGTGACGCTGTCAGCGATGTTTATGGATAGATGTGGGAGTGTGGCCCTTATTGTGTGATGCTGTCAGCGATGTTTATGGATAGATGTGGGAGCATGGCCCTTATAGTGTGATGCTGTCAGCGATGTTTATGGATAGATGTGGGAGTGTGGCCCTTATTGTGTGACGCTGTCAGCGATGTTTATGGATAGATGTGGGAGCGTGGCCCTTATAGTGTGACCCTGTCAGCGATGTTTATGGATAGATGTGGGAACGTGGCCCTTATAGTGTGACCCTGTCAGCGATGTTTATGGATAGATGTGGGAGCGTGGCCTTTATAGTTTGTTGCAGTCTGCTATCCCTACAGTGGCGCACCTACAGGGGGGGTTCAGTGGGTCTGGACCCCCCCCCCCCCCTAGAACAACCAGCCCAAATTTTTATTTTATTTTTATCCTTCAGGGCCGCACCGCCGATCACCACAGGCGGCGCGGCCCTGGATGTAATGCGGGCATTTGCGGCGGCGGTGGGGGCCGGGGGGCAGTAGGAGATGAGCGCTTCCATTGTGGAAGCGCTCATCTCCATATCTAATCCATCTGTATCGCTGTCCTTAGGACAGCGATACAGATGCCTGTGCTGCGGCAGAGCAGGGGAGGGAGAGGTGTGTCCCTCCCCTGTTCTTCTGATAGGCCGCAGGCACTAATGCACTAAAGGGGAGAACGGCACTATGGGGCATCTGGTGGTATTTTTATTTTTGGGTGGCACTTCTTACTGGCACATTATGGGGGGGGGGAACCATGGGGGAGAGGAGCACTATGGGGGCTCTAAAGGGGCTTATTTTTTTTTTTACACATTATGGGGGGCACTATAGGGGAGAACGGCACTAGGGGGCATCTGGTGGCACTATAGGGGCATTATTTGGGGGGCACCATGGGGTAGAGGAGCACTATGGGGGCTCTAAAGGGGCTTTTCTTTTACACATTATGGGGGGCACTATAGGGGAGAACGGCACTATGGGGCATCTGGTCACACTATAGGGGCATTATTTGGGGGCACTATGGGGAAGTGGGGGTTGTAAAGGGGCCTTTTTTCTTATTGGCACATGGGGCATTATGGCATCTGGTGGCACTAAGGGGGTATTTTTTACTGGTACATTATGGGAGGCACTATAGGGGAGGGCGGCACTATGGAGGAGTGGAGCACTATTGGGGCATATGGTGGCACTTTGAAGGGGCATTTTTTACTGGCACATTATGGGGCGGCACCATGGGGGAGAGGAGCACTATGGGGGCATCTGGGGGGTTTAAAGGGGCTTTTTTTTATTGACACATTATGGGGGCACTATAGGGGAGAATGGCACTATGGGGCATTGGTGGCACTATAGGGGCATTATTTGGGGGCACTAAGGGAAAGTGGGGGCTCTAAAGGGGCCTTTATTCTTATTGGCACATTATGGGGGCATTATGGCATCTGGTGGCACTAAGGGGGCATTTTTTACTGGCACATTATGGTAGGCACTATAGGGGAGAGCGGCACTATGGGGGAGAGGAGCACTATTGGGGCATATGGTGGCACTTAGAAGGGGCATATTATGGGGGACACTATGGGGAAGACGGAGAGGAGCACTATGAGGGCATTTACTGGGGCACTATATAGGGGTATTTTATACTGGCATACATTATGGGGATATTAGCTCAACAGCGGGCACTAAGCTGGGGTATTTCATGTACTGTCATATTGTAGGGAGAATTATTAGTACTAGGAGGTATTATGTGGAGCTTTGCTACTACTGGGGGGCAATGAGGAACATGATTACTAGTATAGGCACTATAGGGGCATTATTACTACTAAGTGTGCTCTGGCAGAGAATTATTTCTATTTTGGGGAGCCCTGTTACTTTGGGGGGCACCCTGCCACAGTATCAGCGTAGCACAATATTTTTGGGGGGACGTTATCTTTATACTATTAGTGTCTGGGCGCAGTCATTTTTTTAGAGCACTGTGTGCCAATAATTGTTGAAGGGGGCGCTATCTGTGTGGTAGTAGTATTTCCAGGGGGACTGTTTCTGCAGTAGAGTATTGGGGGTGGCAGGAAAGGGTGTTCAGAAGATGTGAAGATTATGGAAATGTGGGAAACTAATGTCTGTTTGTTAATCTTTGCAGAGATGGGAGATGGCTGAAAAATCATCATGGCGGTCTTGTCTGAATGGAGAAGATGAGGAAAGAGAACGTCTACAACAAAGGTGACATCACTGGAAGTTAGAGGTATGGGGCGCTATGTAGGAGTTGCTCCGGCTCCTCCCCCTGCCATTTGCAGAAGGAGGATTCAGAGCTGGGTGAGGATGGTCAAGGGGGGCAGCAGGCCGCGGGCGGGTGGCAGATGGTGGGGGGAACCACAGGCCTTGAGCAGGATCTGGGGAGGGAGCAGAGTGGAGAAGCTTCCTGGCTGTAGCCTGCTGTTTATTGTTTGATGTGAAGCAGGCAGTGCAGCCAGGACAGACCTCCCCCTCTCTCCGTATGATGTGTAGAGACAGGCCGCAACTATAGAATGTCAGCTGTACAGTGTTTGTTGGGATTGGCCTATTATATGTAGGAGGGGCTTTTAATAATGGACGGGGCCAAAAAATTGTGGCGCGCCACATTGTTATTTTCCTACACATGTCATATTTTTTTGCCTTTCGGACCCCGCCTAGACAAAATTCCTGGGTGCTCCCCTGTATCCCTAAGGTTGTATACCATGAGTAACTAGCACAAGTAAAATAAAAAAAAAGTATTTATCAAATAATCTGACACTTAGGATGTTTCTAAATATGGTGCGTTAATGTAATTAAAAAATTGGCTAAGTAGTGAAGGTTTTTAAAATACATTTTTGGAATATTTATTGACAATGATATAATTTTTTTTCTATCAGAATGCCGTCTTGCATTGTACGTGGATGCAAGACGACAAAAAAAAAAAAAAGGGACCGTTCCATCATCCTCCATTCTTTTCCATGTTATGTGGAAAGAATCTGCAAATGGCTCAGACAAACAAGTCAGTACCCTCATAATCTGGAAGAAATGGTTGCAGAGGTGAAGGAGGGGACACTGTTTGACAATTATAGAATGTGTTCATTACATTTTACAAATGATGCGTACACTCATCATGAAGACCGTAGAAGATTAACACCAAATGCTATCCCTACTAAATTTCCATGTCAATCATCTATTTTTGAACCATCGGCAGAATTGCAGGAACATCCAAGTAGCAGCCAGCAAACAGTAACTAACTCTGTGTGTGTCCCTTGCCACAAGCATAATTCTCTGTGTTAGTGCTAGCACTGGATCAACTTCTACAATGACAGTTACCTGTACAAACACAGCTACAACGACTACATCATCAGTTTCTTATCACCAATTCGTGGAACAAAATTTATCTATGAGAAGCATAAACTTGTATACTGCTTCAGGAAAACAGGTGACAGATGCCACCAAAAGAAGCCAACCTCAGGAAGAGGCACTACCAAAAAGGAAATTTTTTAGACAAAGCCTGTTCAATCTAGAGACTACTAGCAAAAAAAATGTTGTCCCCTGTAGTCACTACCACAATTTTTACTGCAAAATCTGTTGGTCAGTATCATGAAGGAGATAAACCGTCTACCAAAGTAAATGTTGGTTGCCATTCAAGCGAGTCAATAAGTGAGTGTTCTCTATCAACTCCACCGATTTCAACCGAAACACCAGGCATGAGCTCAAGATCTTGGCCACAAAGTCAAATACAGTTTGAGCATAACTATTACTACAGAACTGCTGACATAGTTGGCACCTCAACGTTGCTTTCAACAGTTACTACGGAAACCATGGATTTACAAAATGCAAACAGTCTGCAACCTTATTCACAAACCCGGTCTTTTGCAGTGAACACTGAGCATTACATAATTAAAAAAGACAAAAAAATTCAAACATATTTCCCAAAGAAAAATAAAAGAGTACAATGTAATATTAGTGGAAGTATTGACAATGAAACGGATATTGAAGACACAATTTCTTTATTGGACCCTGAAAAATTATTGTGTGAATCAAGTAATGAATCTGAACACAATGAAATTCAGTCCCCGCCCCAACGTTCTTGTAAGAAAAAAATAAAAATTTCCAACCAATTTCAAATAGGTCCCACAAAAGTTTTTTCTTCAACTGCTAAACCGTTTCTAAAGGATATGTTGATGAAAGAAATTACACTTGAGCCAACATCAACTGGGAGAAAAAGCTCTGAGTTATTGAGAACGTCAACGCCAATGAAAGAGAAAACGCTAAAAAAATTATCCTCTAATATTCTTGATCCAATTCTTGACGGTTATACCTCCGATTTTGAGGACAATGACCAGCTATGCACTATTTTTGATGAATTGTCACCTATCATGAGTCCAGAGGTGGTTGTGGAACATAGAGTGCCAGAAATAGAGGAAGAAAATGTTGATCCATCAGCTACTACTTATGAGGACCCAGATGACGAAACGTTCCATCCTTCTGAATCAGACACTGAGTTAGAAGAAAGTTTTGTGGCTCATAGTGACGAGGATATAGATGTTGAAGAAGAATTTGAAGTTCTGGAACATGACTGTATTAGCCATGCAATGGAGCCAAAATATATAGTTTTCGATTGCTCTTTACGTCTTCTATTATCACTAGTACCATGTCAATCAAGATCAAAGTGTAATGGCAAGCTAATCGCATTTAAAAAACAAAAAAATTGGAAGCATGATCAGTGTAACCGTAAAATGTTCAAATGGCCATGTTTTAAATATATGGAATAGCCAACCCAAACATGGCCGTAAGCCAATCAGAAATGTTCTTTTATCTGCAGCAGTGGTTCTAAGTGGTTCCAGCTTCCACAAAATAAAGCATTTTTTAAACATCTTAAAAATGCAGTCTATCGGTAAGTCCAGTCACTATAACAATCAAAAACAGTTTATATTTCCTGCAATAGATATGCAGTGGAAGAAAGAACAACAGCAAGTCTTATCGGACATTAAAAAAAAACTCAGTTTGCCTTGCAGGGGACGGACAATCGGATAGTCCGGGATTTTCTGCCAAATACTGCATATAAACATTAATGGATTATGCAACGGGTAAAATTGTAAGCTTCACAGTGGAACAGGTCGTACCACCACTAACATCTGTTGGTCTAGAAAAAGTCGGATTAAAAAACAATGTTGATTACCTTTTACAGCAGGATGTAGACATCCATTTAATTGCCACAGACCGGCATATGTCAGTGCATAAGGTGATTCATGAAAAGTACTCTCATATAAACCATCAGTTTGATGTGTGGCATATGGCAAAATCAGTTGGAAATAAGGTGCTTGGTGCCTCCAAGACCCAAAGTGGAGCCATCTTATCGCATTGGGTTCAGGCGGTGAAGAACCATATCTGGTGGTCAGCTAAGACTTGTGGGGAGGATGGTGCACAGCTTGTGATAAGATGGAATTCTTTATTGCAGCATGTGACCAATGTACACGAGTGGACAGAACCTAAGGAATTTATTTAATTATTCTGAAAATGTACCAAACATTAGCTATGTACTATACTTTAATGTGACGACTGAAGGGAGCAAAATTTTTCACTTAGCATAGTGGGACTAGACTTTGTTAAAATTTTTACAGTAGCAATTAATCTTAGTAGTTATTCCACGAGGTATCGACTAACTTTGCTAAGAAAAAAATGCAGCTCATAGGAGCCAATACATTCTAATAGTGTATGGAGCTCCAGCGATGTTAAGTTTTAGAAGGAACTGTTATGCACACATCTTCATAGGCAGATTTACGATTTGCTTATGCCTAGTTATAATAAAAAAAAAATTTGTTGTAAAATAAAATAGTTGTGTTCATAGTTTGTTGTATTTTTTCTTTTTTTTAAAAAGCAACATTACAATGTAAAAAGTTTTTTATTAACAAAGATTTGTCAAAACCTTTTTAAATACTTTAATTTATTTTATCATAAATAAAACATACAACTAAGGCTACTTTCATATTAGCAGCAGGGAAGTACAGCCTGTTCCAGCGGGTGAACAGCCAGTTGGATCCATCCTGCCATTAGTTCATGTGTGCCGCCGGACTGCCTCTCTGTGCCAATTCACTATAACACAGAAGTGCACAGTGAGAGGCACTCAAACTAAAAATACCACAAGCAATACTTTAATTTCAGCGGCCTCTGTCCTCACCACCATTATAGTGAAATGGGATATAGCCGCAGTATGGGGGCACACGTGAACTAGCGGCAGGGCAGATCTGACAGGCTGTTCAACAGCTGGAACAGCCTGCCAGACTGCCTTGCCTCTAATGTGAAAGTACCCTAAAACAGTGGAATTGAAGAGATTAGCATTTTTAATAAAATATACAAACAACCACTAATAATTTTTGAAAAACACACTTTCTGTAAGGATAACCAAAACTGTTTTTTTTTTAACTAAAAACTAAATAAATAAGTTGCAAAAAAATAAAAAATTATAATTATGAGCTCCGTGACCTCTGTTTTCTGAAAACCAGAGAAATCCTGTATAATGACCATGTGGGTCGGGAAATTTTCTGCGAATGAGGTTGACAGCACAAGATGGTATTGGTACTCGATTGCCTTGACCAAGAAGTCCGTATACACTTGCAGTAAATTTTCTATATGCCGCAAGGCGTAGGTTTCTATAAAAGATAATAAATATTGTTTTACAAAATACATAATGATCGGTATACATAATTTGCATCTAGGGGTTGTCTGGGTTCAGAGCTGAACGTAGACATACCCATTATTTCCTTCAGTCAACACCCCTAATGTTAGTCTCAAGCCCTGATGCGCTCCATTGCCCTGCACTAGATTGCGCAGTTCAAGGGTAATTTTGTGAAGAGTGTTTGGTGACGTCATCAGCTCTGATGGGCACTCTATGGGGCTGCCAGGAAGCCTGGTTACTTCACCAGCAGTGATATGTGAGTTTTAGCCCAGCTCGAGCCAATAAAATGGCTAGGGCAGTGCAAAGACATCTGAGCCAGTGATGTCACCAAACACACTCCCGGGCATGAGCTTGAGCCCCGCAGTGTATTATTGTAAACAAAATGAGAGCATCAGAGCATGAACTTCTCCAATACTCAAGTACCGGTAGCTGCCTGGCTGAAAATGGGGGTATGTCCAAGTTCAGCTCTGAAACTATACAACCCTTTTAAATATTTCCTTACCGATTCTCATGTAGTTCAAATTCACGTTGAGTGATTTGTGCATCGTATTCTATTAGATCGACCAGATAACTGTGATCGATTACTTTTGTTGTAAAAAATTGATGTAGAGTTACACAGGGAACCTCAACCAAAAAACATGACATCTGGGCATACTCATGGCAACATAAGCTTTCTTCCAATGTTGGCATTTTTTTGCAGTTTTCACATTTGCACCAATTCGTGTTTACAAGGCGACCTTCTGGATCTTCAGGAGGATGTGGACGTTCTTCATCCGGCCCCAATGTGGGTCATTTTGAAAATATAAAGTTTGTAGTCTGTTTTCTGAAGAAACACCCTCTCTCAGTCTTGCTATAGAAGCCCTGTAAATTGCTGATACAAAAAAAAAAATATTTAACCTACTATACTGTCTCACTAGAGATGCATGTTTAAAATATAAAGTACAGTTTTTTATAGACGTATTTTTTTCTTAAAAAAGTGTGTGAAACATGACCCTGCGTTTTATTTGTCAAGTAATGATGAGCCGCTCCCATTAGTACAGGCGGACCGGAAAGCGGTGAAAGCTTTGTACTCCCCGCTTTCTGGTACACATTTGACAGTTGTGAAGGCTGTGGGCAGAATTCACAGCACAGTGGGTGGCAGGATGAAAACGATCGTGCTGGAGGAGAGGATCCGCGTCGTCCGGAACAATTACATTTTTTTTTTAACCCATAGTAGGCTGGTGGGAGTTGTTATGAAGCTACAGTGGGCTGCTATAAGGATAATGGGGGCTGATGAGAGGCATGGGACTATTATCTGTGGTCTTATTGAGGTCATTAACCTTGGTGTCTGATTTGAGTTCCTATTGGGGCTCTCACTTGAGGTCTCATTAACATTGGGGGTGTGATTGCTGGTCTGAACAGAGGCCAAATAAAAAAATATTGTTCCCCTCTAAATCCTAGGTGAGTCTTATGTGCTGTTTTGTCTTATAGGTTGAAAAATACTGTTAATAGAATGGTATTTTTGCTAAATTATCTAAGACTTACCGGTCTCGATGTATTTGTGGCAGATGGACTAACTAATTCTTCGGTTGTTCCATCAGAACTTTCCTCCTGAAAATAAGATAATGAATATGTTTTTATTTAATATTGATATTATTTGCAAAATTAACCCAAAAAATGTAAATAGTTTTACCTCAACATAATTTTCATCATCACTTTCTACTTCAAACTCCTCTGATTCCTCTCCGCGAAAATTGGTTTGCTGATTCTGGAATAGTACGTGGATTCTAACATTGTTTAGTCTGCAAATATTATTTTCTGAAAGCACAATGTTGGTTATTTTGTAAGGTAATTAAAGTTGTTGTCCAGGTTCAGAGTGTAACCGGGACATATCTCCATTATCACCCAGGCAGCCTCCCTGACAGGAGCATCTTAGCAGTTTATGCTCCGATGCTCTTTGTGCTGCGCTAAATTGCGCATGGCAAAGTAATTTTCTTCAATTTTGTTGAGGAAACAGGCTCTCCGTGTGACTGGCTGAAAGCCTGGTGATGTCAATGACACTGATGGGCGGGCCTTAACGCTGCCCTAGCCTGTAATACATATATGGCATTGATAAATCATGCCCATCATTGCTGGTGACGTCACCAAACACACTGCTGGGCAGAAAATAAAATATTGCCCTGTACAATATAGCTCAGGGCAAGGGACAGCATATGATCATGAAATGATCTGATGCTAACATCAAGGGGGCTGTCTGGGTGGTCAATAAAAACTCAGGGTCTGAAACTGGCTGACCTGTCTATGAAGAGGGGGGTGGCTCTACTTCTATAAATGTTTAATAGAACAGGTTCTGTAGACATCTATGTGGAATCACCAGTGGATGGAGCTAAAGGAGTGTGCTTTTTCACTCTATAGTAGTATTTTGTCCCTCTGCACATTTATTTATGCCTGCCGCAAACATTGTCCTGATAAGGCTTCATGAACACGAAGGGCTCTTGCACACGATTGCGGTCCCCAATGAATGGGCAGCAACTGTGCGGCTGCTGCAGCCGGATACAGACCCATTCAACTTGAATGTGTTCGTGATCAGTCTGTTAAAAAAAAATAATTGAACACGGAAATACTCTGAGGTTTCCGTGGTGTTGCGCTCCGTGCTTCTGCACTGCATCTCCCGGATTGCAGACCCTTTCACTTCAATGGGTGCAGACGGATAACGAACGCATTCCAGTAGTGTGCATGAGCCATTCATGAGCCTCATGAGGAGAATTTTAGCGGCAGGTATAAATAATATGTTATGCGGGTACACAGTCACATGCATGAGCCCAAAGGTTGTGCATTCTTTCCCTGCAATTGAGAAAGCAATATGCAGTCCACAATGCATTGGGAATGTTTTTTATGAATTAAGGCGCAGTGAGAATCATCAGAGAAGCATTTTGTATTGTTTCCGTGGAGTTTCCCATTAGTGCCTCCATTACGACTCTGCAAAATCGGACTCGTGAAAGTGAACGGTTCTGAATCCGTGGTGAGGAATGCACAAGGACCAGTACCCATGTATTGCTGCCCGCAATTAGCTCGTTTGTGTGCAGGAGGCTTTAGTGAAGTGTGTAGTGATTCTAAGGCCTCATGCACACATCCATGTTTTGTCTCAGCATCCGAACTGCATGTTTTTTTTGTCTCGGGTACGTACACAGTCACTTCATTGTGACCACAATACATGCGTACAGTAATATGTGTGCTGTCCGCATTCGTTGAGCAGTTCTGTGACCATAAAAAAAACTATATATTATGTCCTATTCGTGTAGGTTTTACTGAAAAGAAGAGGTGTTTCTATGAGGGCACATTCACCCGGTCGTAGGAGTGCCTTTCCGTGCACTGTTGGCCTCATTTTCAGGTCACCAAGTCACGGGCAACGTCTGTGCAGCAGCCGGGATGGATCCATCCATGATACTTCCTTTACACAAAAAAGTATTGCATGCAATATTTTTTTATGTGTGGAGGCCAGCAACACCACAAAGGCACCCCGTAGTGTTTCTGTGGGGTTCCCCTGTGCATTTCTGCACTGCATCTCCTTGATTGCGTGCAATTTCAAGTGAATAGGTCCTTGATCCGTGTTGCATATGACCAGTGGATGTGTATTATGGGCCCACTGTATGCGGGAGGCAATACATGAGCCCTGATGGACTGTTTATTTAGACAAATTTATGACAGCACACAGGTGGCATTCGTGTTTTTCAACTGCCGCATAAGGGCTTATTCGCGTGACCATGTGCGGCCCGTGCCTGTGCTGTTGAGGTCCACAATGCACGTGCACCGACCGTGGGCCAGCCACATACAGATCATGGACCAATTCACTTGAATGGGTCCACAATTCTTCTGTTCAGCAAGAAGATAGAGCAAGTTCTATCCTTTTGCAGTGCAGAGGAATCAAATGGAACCCCAGGAAACACTCCTTAGTGCCTCATTCCAAATTGCATGATTTGCGGAATGGGTCTGCATCGGTGAATCACAATGCAAACGTAACGGTGAACATATATTGCGGATCCACCAATGCGATCCGCAATAAGACTTCTTTCACACAGGAGATTTAGATCTCACAAGAGGTCTCCAAAACAGATCAGTTTTGCCCTAATGCATTCTGAATTGATCTGATCAGAATGCATCAGTTTGGCTCCGTTCTGCCTCCATTTCACTTTAGAGGGAGACAACAAAACGCTGCTGGCTGTGTTTTGGTGTCCGCATAACCAAACTGAGCCAGACGGATCCGTCCTGACACACAATGTTAGGCCTCTGCCAAGCGCTCATGTAGGGCTCTTTCACACTTGCGTTGTGTGGATCCGGCGTGCACTTACGTCGCCGGAAATGCCCGCCGGATCTGTCACAGCGCAAGAGAACTGAAAGTATTTGAAGACTGATCAGTCTTCAAAATGCTTTCAGTATTACTATGGCAGCCAGGACACTATTAAAGTGATCACGTGATCCATGCTCATGGGGCGCTCTGACGTCATTGTGGAGCACCCCGGGACTCGGGAGCCGCACGGACGGTAAGTATACTTGTCCCCTGCCTCCCCACTACACTTTACCATGGCAGCCGGGACTTTAGCGTCCTGGCTGCCATGGTAACCATTCATAAAAGGTAAACATCGGGTCCGGATTAATGCACTTCAATGGAAAAACGCCAGTGTGAAAGAGCCCTAAGTCAATGGGGACAGATCTGTTTTTTATGATAATCTGGCACAATAGAAAATGGATCCATCTCCCATTGACTTTTAATGGTGTTCAAGATGGATCCATATTGGCTAAGGTAAAGATAATACAAACTGATCTATTCTGAGCGGATGCAGCAGTTTGTATTATCGGTGCGGATCCATCCATGATGGATCCACACCAAACGTGAGTGTGAAAATAGCCTTACTGTGTAGCAGAGCAAAACTAGGGAAATTGTAAAACATTAGCAATGCTAAGATATATTACTAATAATTGGTTATTATAATGATAAATGTATACATAAAACTAAAAATGATCTACCATTGTGGAAAGATGGAGCTGCTCCCTGTGTGTTAGTTCACTGTCTGCAAACACTGAGCACATGACATGTGCAAGAGACAGAGCAAGGAGGAGTTTATGGGGGAGGAATATGTAAGAGGGGGGTGGATCTATGGAGGAGAGGAGGAGGCTGAATATGTATGAGGGGGGTGGCTCTATGGAGGAGGCTGAATATGTATGAGGGGGGCAGGTGCAGGGTGGTGATCTTACACTGTAGAAACCAGGAGCTGCTGAGCTGCACTGGGAGCCACAATGCACTGCAGCAGGAAGTGATGGCACATAAAAACATGCACACAGTCTGCTGGGGATTGTAGGAGCCATGCAGCAGTGCAAAAGCTACCTAAAAACATTTTAGGAAGATAGATTTGGCTACTAACAGTGAGTAAGCCGTTTTAAAAAAAAATGATTGATCCCGGACAACCCCTTTAACCACCTCCCGACCGCTGTACGCACCGATGCGTCCGGGAGGTGGTTGATTTACTCCTCCTGGACGCATCGGAGCGTCATCTCGCGATAGCCGAGATTTCTTGTGAACGGGCGCGCACAGGCGCGCACGCTCACAGGAACGGAAGGTAAGCGAGTGGATCTCCAGCCTGCCAACGGCGATCGCTCGCTGGCAGGCTGGAGATGTGATTTTTTTAACCCCTAACAGGTATAATAGACGCTGTTTTGATAACAGCGTCTAATATACCTGCTACCTGGTCCTCTGGTGGTCCCTTTTGTTAGGATCGACCACCAGAGGACACAGGTAGCTGTGTAAAGTAGCACCAAACACCACTCCACCCCCTGTCACTTATTAACCCTTTATGAACCACTGATCACCCCATATAGACTCCCTAATCACCCCCCTGTCATTGATCACCCCCCTGTAAGGCTCCATTCAGAGGTCCGTATGATTTTTACGGATCCACGGATACATGGATCGGATCCGCAAAACGCATACGGACGTCTGAATGGAGCCTTACAGGGGGGTGATCAATGACAAGGGGGTGATCACGCATTTTGACTTCCTGATCACTTCCCTGTCATTGATCACCCCCCTGTCATTGATCACCCCCCTGTAAGGCTCCATTCAGACGTCCATATGATTTTTACGGATCCACTGATACATGGATCGGATCCGCAAAACACATACGGACGTCTGAATGGAGCCTTACAGGGGGGGGGATCAATGACAGGGAGGTGATCACCCATATAGATTCCCTGATCACCCCCCTGTCATTGATCACCCCCCTGTAAGGCTCCATTCAGACGTCCGTATGATTTTTACGGATCCACTGATACATGGATCGGATCCGCAAAACGCATACGGACGTCTGAATGGAGCCTTACAAGGGGGTGATCAATGACAAGGGGATGATCACGCATATAGACTTCCTGATCACTTCCCTGTCATTGATCACCCCCCTGTCATTGATCACCCCCCTGTAAGGCTCCATTCAGAGGTCCGTATGATTTTTACGGATCCACGGATACATGGATCGGATCCGCAAAACGCATACGGACGTCTGAATGGAGCCTTACCGGGGGGTGATCAATGACAAGGGGGTGATCACGCATTTTGACTTCCTGATCACTTCCCTGTCATTGATCACCCCCCTGTCATTGATCACCCCCCTGTAAGGCTCCATTCAGACGTCCATATGATTTTTACGGATCCACTGATACATGGATCGGATCCGCAAAACACATACGGACGTCTGAATGGAGCCTTACAGGGGGGGGGATCAATGACAGGGAGGTGATCACCCATATAGATTCCCTGATCACCCCCCTGTCATTGATCACCCCCCTGTAAGGCTCCATTCAGACGTCCGTATGATTTTTACGGATCCACTGATACATGGATCGGATCCGCAAAATGCATACGGACGTCTGAATGGAGCCTTACAAGGGAGTGATCAATGACAGGGAGGTGATCACCCATATAGATTCCCTGATCACCCCCCTGTAAGGCTCCATTCAGACGTCCGTATGATTTTTCCATATCCACTGATACATGGATCGGATACGCAAAACGCATACGGATGTCTGAATAGAGTCTTACAGGGGGGTGATCAATGACAAGGGGGTGATCACGCATATAGACTTCCTGATCACTTCCCTGTCATTGATCACCCCTCTGTCATTGATCACCCCCCTGTAAGGCTCCATTCAGACGTCCGTATGTGTTTTGCGGATCCGATCCATGTATCAGTGGATCCGTAAAAATCATACGGACGTCTGAATGGAGCCTTACAGGGGGGTGATCAATGACAGAGGGGTGATCAATGACAGGGAAGTGATCAGGAAGTCTATATGCGTGATCACCCCCTTGTCATTGATCACCCCCCGGTAAGGCTCCATTCAGACGTCCGTATGCGTTTTGCGGATCCGATCCATGTATCAGTGGATCCGTAAAAATCATACGGACGTCTGAATGGAGCCTTACAGGGGGTTGATCAATGACAGGGGGGTGATCAGGGAGTCTATATGGGTGATCACCCCCCTGTCATTGATCACCCCCCCTGTAAGGCTCCATTCAGACATTTTTTTGGCCCAAGTTAGCGGAAATAGATTTTTTTTTTTGTTTGTTTTTTCTTACAAAGTCTCATATTCCACTAACGTGTGTCCAAAAATAAAATCTCACATGAACTCACCATACCCCTCACGGAATCCAAATGCGTAACATTTTTTAGACATTTATATTCCAGACTTCTTCTCACGCTTTAGGGCCCCTAAAATGCCAAGGCAGTATAAATACCCCACATGTGACCCCATTTCGGAAAGATATTTCTCTCACCCAGCATGGGTATATGTAAAATGACACCCCAAAACTCATTCCTCAACTTCTCCTGAGTACGGCGATACCACATGTGTGACACTTTTTTGCCGCCTAGGTGGGCAAAGGGGCACACATTCCAAAGAGCACCTTTATGATTTCACCAGCCATTTTTTACACATTTTGATTTCAAACTACTTACCACACATATGGGCCCCTAAATTGCCAGGGCAGTATAACTACCCCACAAGTGACCCCATTTTGGAAAGAAGACACCCCAAGGTATTCTGTGAGGGGCATGGCGAGTTCCTAGAATTTTTTATTTTTTGTCGCAAGTTAGTGGAATATGAGACTTTGTAAGGAAAAAAGAAAAAAAAAATCATCATTTTCCGCTAACTTGTGACAAAAAATAAAAAATTCTAGGAACTCGCTGTGCCCGTCACGGAATACCTTGGGGTGTCTTCTTTCCAAAATGGGGTCATTTGTGAAATTCACATTTTTGTACCATAGTTTGTAAACGCTATATCTTTTACCCAAACCATTTTTTTTTTTTTTGCCCAAACATTTTTTTCTTATCAAAGACATGTAGAACAATAAATTTTGCGAAAAATTTATATATGGATGTCGTTTTTTTTACAAAATTTTACAGCTGAAAGTGAAAAATGACATTTTTTTGCAAAAAAAGTAAAAATGTCAGCAGCAATGAAATACCACCAAATGAAAGCTCTATTAGTGAAAAGAAAAGGAGGTCAAATTCATTTGGGTGGTAAGTTGCATGACCGAGCGATAAACGGTGAAAGTAGTGTAGTGCAGAAGTGTAAAAAGTGGCCTGGTCATTAAGGGGGTTTCAGCTAGCGGGGTTGAAGTGGTTAAATACAGGGGTTCTATTCCAGTATTTGAAATGCCGCCATTTTGTCCACAAAACTTTAATTGCTGCCTAGTGTGGGTCAGGCCGTGTATATACAGGGCTTAAATTCTTCTATTAATAAAACACCCTTTTTGGGGCAAAATACACAATTGCTGCGCCCTTGCAGCATCAAGACATTTGAAATTCCAGGGTTATATACTGCTGTCATATTCAGTTATTAAACACCCGTTTGGGGAAGAAAAACATTTTTGGGCAGCCTTTACTGCAGATGTCATTGTGAGATACACCCTTTAAATACAGGTGTTCTATTCAGTTATTTAAAATACAGCCATTTTGTGCACAAATCTTTCATTGTGGCCTAGTGTTGGTCAGGGCGTCTGAGATACACTCTTTATATACAGGTGTTCTATTCAGTTATTTGAAATACAGCCATTTTGTGCAAAAAATTTAATTGAGGCCTAGTCTGGTTCAGGGCGTGTGAGATACACCCTGTTCTTACTGTCGTTCTATTCTACTATTAATTAAACAACCATTTAGGGCAAGATCCTATATTCTAGAAATATTAGGAGCGTGTCAAATAAGGGACGTGGCCCAGGTCATGGTGCTGCTGGTGGAGCTCCTGTTGCAGGGAGAGGACGTGGTCGATCTGTGCCAGCTACACGCACAAGTGAAAACCCTTCCTCAGGTGCGAGTAGGCGACAGATCCTGCAGCGGTATTTGGTCGGGCCTAATGCGGCTCTACAAATGGTGAGGCCTGAACAAGTACAGGTGATAGTAGATTGGGTTGCTGACAGTGCCTCCAGTTCATTCACATTGTCTCCAACCCAGTTTCCTGCTGAATGATCATAGTTGGTGCCTGCAGCCGATGTCCATCAGTCTCTCACCTCACCCCCTTGCAAATCAGCCAAGCAGTCTGAGCCCCAAGTCATACAGCAGTCTATTCTGCTTTTTGATGACTCTGTTAGCAGGGTTTCCCAGGGCCATCCACCTAGCCCTGCCCCAGAAGTGGCAGAGATTGAGTGCACCGATGCACAACCACCTATCTTTCAAGTTGAGTACATTTAAGGACCATCGCAGCACGTCTCGGATGATGACGAAACACTGCTGGGTCTTTCAAAAGTGTGCAGACCAACAAGGAGGGCAGTGGTAAAGACTAGGTGGAAGATGATGTGGAGGACGATGAGGTCCTCGACCCCACATGGAATCAAGGTCATGCGAGGGTGCAAAAGCAGAGCGGCCATCCTGTAGACAGTACGCCTGCTACTGCCCACCGCAGCAAGTGACAGCACACCAAAGCCAGCTCCAAGGAGTTCCCTGGCGTGGCAGTTCTTCAGACAATGTGCTGACGACAAGTCACGAGTGGTTTGCACACTGTGCAATTAGAGCCTGAAGCGAGGCATACATATTCTCAACCTGAGCACAACCTGCATGACCAGGCATTTAAGTGCAAAGCACAAGCTGCAGTGGAGTAGACACCTCAAAAACCAAGAAAGGTCTCTGGCTCCTCCTGCTTCCTCTTCTGCTGCAGTCTCGGCCTCTTGATCGACCTCTGGAGTGACAGTGCCATCTTCCACCCCGCAAACAGAGGATCTTCCAGCAACACCACCACCTGGGTCACCAAGCATCTCCACAATGTCCCACTGGAAGCGTTCAGCTCTCCATCTCCCAAACACTGGAAAGAAAGAGGAAGTACCCCCCTACCCACCTGCGCTACCTAGCCCTGAATGCCAGCATTTCTAAATTACTGGCCTTTGAAATGCTGTCATTCCATCTGGTGGTGACGGATAGTTTTAAATGCCTTATGGCGGTGGCTGTCCCACAGTACGTCGTGCGCAGCCGCCACTACTTTTCCAGGTGAGCCATCCCTTCCCTGCACAGCCAAGTGGGGGACAAAATCATATGTGCACTGCGCAACGCCATCTGTGGCAAGGAGCACCTCACTACAGATACGTGGGTCAGTAAGCCCGGTCAGGGACGTTATATCTCCATATAACAGCACACTGGGTAAATGCAATGGCGGCTGGGCCTGAGGCGGATAGCAGTTTGGTGCATGTCCTTCCACCACCGAGGATTGCAAGGCGCTTCAGTTTGCCTCCTTTTGCTTCTTCCTCCTACTTCGCTTCCTCATCCTCTGCCGGCTTCTCATCCGATCAGCGTAACACCTTCACCACCAACTTCAGCACAGCCAGGGGTAAACGACAGCAGGCAGTTTTAAAACTTATCTGTTTGGGGGACAAACCCCACACCGCATAGGTGCTGTATACGGGCCTTGAACAACAGACCGATGAGTGGCTTTTGCCAGTGAGCCTCAAGCCCGGCCTGGTGGTGTGCGATAATGGGCAAAATCTCATAGCAGCTCTGGGACTAGCCGGTTTGACGCCCATCTCTTGCCTGGCACATGTGCTGAATTTGGTGGTGCAGAGATCCCTTAAAAATTGCCCCGATATGTCAGAGCTCCTGCATAAAGTGTGGGCCGTCTGTGCGCGCTTTCGGCATTCTCACCCTGCTGCTACTCGCCTGTCAGCGCTGCAGCGTAACTTCGGCCTTCCCGCTCACCGCCTCATATGTGACGTGCCCACAAGGTGGAACTCCACCTTGCACATGCTGGCCAGACTGTGCAGGCAGCAGCAGGCAATAGAGGAGTTTCAGCTGCAGCACGCACGGGTGAGACGCTCGGCGGAACAGCACCACTTCACCACCAATGACTGGGCCTCCATGCAAGACCTGTGTTTCTTGTTACCCTGTTTCGAGTACTCCATCAACATGGCCAGTGCCGGTAATGCCGTTCTCAGCTTAACTATCCCACTTCTATGCCTCCTTGAAAAAACGCTGCTGGTGATGATGGAAGAGAATGTGGCACAGGAGGAGGAGGAGGAGGAAGAGGGATCATTTTGTAGTGTTTCAGGCCAGTCATTCCCAAGTGGGTCCGAGCCTGGGTTCCTGCACCCACAAACGCCAGGTACACAATTGTCCAGTCAGGGCACAGTTCTGGATGATGATGAAATGGAGAATGATGAGGAGGAGATGGAGAAGAAGGAACCATGTTCACAGCAGGGTGGCACCCAGACCAGCTCATGGCCATCACTAGTGCGTGACTGGGGGGATACAGAGGACACACTTGATACACCTCCCACAGAGGACAGCTTTTCGTTGCCTCTGGGCAGCCTGTCACATATTAGCGATTACATGTTGCAGTGTCTCCGCAACGACTGTCGAGTTGCCCACATTCTAACTTGTGCTGATTACTGGGTAGCCACGCTGCTGGATCCCCGTTATAAGGACAACGTACCGTCCTTAATTCCGTCACTGGAGCGTGATCGTAAGATGCGCGAGTACAAGCGTGCGCTGGTAGGTGGCATTCCCACCTGACAGTGGGGGCACAGTGGAAGCACAAGGCAAATGACAAGAGGTTGCCAACGCAGCTGTGGCACCACCAGCACCTCAGAAGGCAGGGTTAGCATGGCCGAAATGTGGAAAAGCTTTGTCAGCATGCCACAACAACCAGCACTACCAGCTGATATGGAACGTCTTAGCAGGAGGCAGCATTTCACCAACATGGTGGAGCAGTATGTGTGCACACCCCATGTCCTTAATTCCATCACTGGATCGTGATCGTAAGATGCGCGAGTACAAACGCACACTGGTAGATGCACTTCTGGTGGCATTCCCACCTGGCAGTGGGGGCACCGTGGAAGCACAAGGCGAAGGCAGAGAAAGAGGTTGCCAACGCAGCTGGGGCACGGCCAACACCTCAGAACGCAGGGTTAGCATGGCCAAAATGTGGAAAAGCTTTGTCAGCATGCCACAACAACCAGCACCACCAGCTGATATGGAACCTCTTAACAGGAGGCAGCATTTTACCAACATGGTGGAGCAGTATGTGTGCACACGCCTAAACGTACTGAATGACAGGTCTGCCCCCTTCAACTTCTGGGTCTCCAAATTGGGCACATAACCTGAGCTTGCCCTTTATGCCTTGGAAGTGCTGGCCTGCCCTGCAGCCAGTGTATTATCTGAATGTATGTTTAGCATGGCAGGGGGCGTCATCACAGACAAGTGCAGCCGTCTGTGCACAGCCAATGTGGACAAGCTCATGTTCATTAAAATGAACCAGGCATGGATCCCACAGGACTTGTCCGTACCTTGTGCAGAATAGACATGTATACCGGCACTAACCAGTCATTGTTATACTGCAGCGCAATTGCTCATTCATGTATTTTGGATATTTCACACTCTTGGAGTGTACCCTAATAAAAAATAAAAAAATTTAAACCAAAAACCTGTGTTGGCTACCTCGTCCTCCTCCACCGTCGCTTCCACCTACACCGCTACGTCCACCGCCTCCTCCAACTCCTACTCCATATGGAACTCCACCTCATAAATCAAATTTTTTATTTTATTTATATTTATTTTATGTAATTTCTCTACTTTGTCAGTTACAGTTTCGGGTGAAATTCACTATTTTTTGGGTGTGATGTACCACTGCTATACCTAGTGGACAGGTAAAAAAATAAAAATAAATTGTCAGTTACATTTTCAGTTTAAATTCAACAATTTTTGGGTGTGAAGTACCACTGCTATACCTAGTAGACCGGTAAAAAAAAATATACATATATTGTCAGTTACATTTTCTGGTGAAATTCACCAATTTTTGGGTGTGATGTACCACTGCTATACCGAGTAGACAGGTAAAAAAAAAAAAAAATCAATATACCCCTCTTCTACCTAGTTGACAGCTTAATAAATTTCAATAATTTTTATTTTACATTTTAGGGTGACAATAAATCAAGTAGACAGGTTAACACATTTCTGTAATTTTTCTATTACATTCTTGGGTTGACATTATACAATTTTAGTCAGGAATAAACCCCTGCTCTGCATGGGTGACAGGGAATAACATTTCTGAAATTCTTCTTTCATTGATGCGCGCCACCTCCTTCGATTCAATGCTTAAACTTTAACAAGTTGTACCACATTTGTGCTTCGATTATTTGTCCCACAATTCCACTACTATTCCATTACTCTTTTGGCCAACATTTTTGCCTCAATAACTTTTCCCATATTTCCGCTTTACTCTTTTGGCCCACATTTGCGCTTTAACAGCTTTACCCACATTTCCGCTTTACTCTTTTGGCCCACATTTGGGCTTCTGCAATTTGTCCCACATTTGTGCCTCAATAGCTTTTCCCACATTTCCACTCGATCCAAATTTTTTAAAATAAATGTATCTCCCTTAAATTTGGTCTCTTTCTCACGCTCCCTCTCAGGCATGGAACTTTGGTTTGATAGTCTTATGACAAGAGTAATAGTATGTCATAAGACTATGAAACCAATAGACGGCACTATTCATGAGTGCCGTGGCATTCTCGCTGTTTGCCGCAGGCCCAGTGACGTCACGACTAGTATCAATGGCCTGGGCGGGGCTACGCACCATTCAAGTGAACAGGCCATTGATACTAGTCATGATGTCACTGGGCCTGCGGTAAACAGCGAGAGTTTAAAATCTGCAGAACCCCTTTAATGCACAGCAGATGGTGAAAAGTGAAAAATGCTGTTTTTCCACAGATATGCCATTTCAGTGACCAATATGTTGTGCCCATTGTGTACCTTTGTGAAAAGTAAGCCCTCCTTTTATCAGGTATTTCATGGTTTTAGAAATACCCTACATGTGACCCTATTCTTTTGTTTGCCTGAACTTATGTGAGGGTTCGGGAGTAAAAGAGCACCTTATGCATTTTGGGGTATGAGAAGGAGCTCCCTCTGTAAACTGCTTTGATGCAACAGTCAGCATTTACTGCCTCGTCTAAGATGTTAAACTGTGTTCTCAGGAGCCTGGTTGTCAGTAACAGCCAGGCCTCTGTCCTGATTAGGCAAGCATAGCTCATATGCATGCCTATTCACTGTGCCATAATAGACACATGCCCTACTTACTGTTATCACCACTGTGGCCACTGACTAGCAGCAGTGATGACATGTCGTATTGATGCATGATCGCTTATTGAATGCTGTTTTGCACATGAATGGTGCTTTATCAGGATGTTACCACTGCAGTAAATCACTCATTCCAGCCCTACCTACTGGCATCACCACTGCCGCCAGTAATGGGCAGCAGTATTCATTTGATAATATGGCATGTCATCACTGCTGCCAAGTAAGCAGACTCCAAAGAAGGGGGGGCATAGGTTAATTGGCACTGAGATTGAACAGGCAAGTATTTTCAACTTTATGTTAAAATATATTTAGAAGCCTTTTAATTACATAATGTACATAGCACTAGCTCCTGCACCCTTATCTTCACTGTTCACTTCTGTACAGGATACCCATTCTAAGTCCCCTATTTCATACCTTCACATAATGCTGGCCACATGGGAACCCCCTCCTTCGGTACTGCTGCAGCTGAAATGGCTGCAAAAGCTTCAAGTCTACCCCTGATTAAAACTGTAGGTGCTAAACTATATCACAATGTTCTAATCAAAATGCTATATCAGTTTGTAATAATCACATTTTATGACTGTTCTTTGTTACTTTACCTAATATTTACTTAAATATATTAACATTAAAGAGGACCTGAATGGGAAAAACAAGTAGTTACTAAAAGAAACATATCAGAATAAATGGTAGGTCCTCGCTAATATATGTTTTATCATGTTTATATGTAATTACTTTAACCAACATGGAACTTTTCTTCTTTCTTTATATTTCATTGTTTAAACACTGGTGCCTTTCTTTAGGAAGGACTTGTTAGGACCCTGAAATGCTTTGCATTTTATGCTTAAATTAAATAAATGAACTATCTTCACCATCCAAGGTGTCCTGACATCATATATGTTGAAGAAACACAGAACAAGATTTAAATGTACTTATTCTACAAGCATCTGGCACCCAAGGTAACATTGATTCCGAGTCAGTGGCTGCAAATGTGTGTTACTATCTCTAAAAATAAGTGCCGCCCCCCCAAAAAAAAATAAAAAATGTAAGCAGATAATCTTTTGGGTTAACATATTGCATATTGTTTTTAATTCCTTTGTTTTTGAGTAATGATGCCCTCTGAAGCACCCTGTACTGATTTTTTTAATATCTTTTTATTGCTGCATTTAGACAAGTGGATAATCATTTAGGCAATTAATGACACAATTGCATTTAGAAATTTAAAGTTGACGCCAAACATTTTCATTCAAACATAATTGTGTACAAATTTGTTCACATGTGATTATTTACTTAATTGAGGATTGCTTGCAGTATTTAGACAAGTATAGTAATGCAATGATTGACATAAACGTGTTTTTACATTGTTCACATCTCTGAAAGATCACAAAATCACAATACATGATAATTCTCATAACAATAAATGATAGTTCTCATAAATGATTTTACAAGTGACCAACAAGCATTTTCAGTACATACACTCACTTGCTACATACACTACAGTACACGATTATTATCCAGCATGAATCATTATTGTGATAATTATCTACTCATCTAAAGTATTAGATCTTTAAAAGCAATGGACACCTTTGGATTTATTGTTTTTGCCAAATCAAAACTTAACTTTGATTTGAGCATAAATTTGTTTGGAATATCATTCAGGAGTTGTCAGAGAAGGACTGGACACTTAACATTAGACAGCCGGTTTGATGGAATCATCACAGAATGTTTCTGCAGTTGACTATATGGTGTAAAATGGTAGCTGCAAAAGCTAATGGTACATTTTTTTTGCAAAAATTCCTATTACAAAATAACTTTTTAGCCATAAATACATGTAAATGAATAATTAAAAAAAATGTTCTAAAGGTGTATATAGCCTTTAAGATCTTTAGCATCAAGAAAATCTGTGTTAAAAACAGAATGCATTAAAAGTTAAAATAGTACTGGTAAACTATGCATTAAAGACTATGATGTACTGCGGAAAATCACTGATAGAAAATGCACTAGGGCAGCAGCTAACAACCTTTATTGTGCCAAGTTCAACATTGCCTATGTAACAAAATTATAAGAACAGGGATTCAAGCACAATCAACCAAAATCGATGCATATTTTATGCATATAACATGTATGGTTGTAAACATATAGTACAAATACACTTTTATCTTGCTTAATTCAATGGAACATAGGTGTTCTTTGTTGCATCAGATTTTCCACTTTGAGGTTTTCACCAGTGCTAGAGTGATTCACCCAAATACACTTTTCAATAAATGTATGTGAACATTGGACAGTTTGTTGTCAGAGGGGTAATCCTTGGCGTCAAGTCAATAGAGGTTTCTTCTTTTGTAAAAACATTAAACGTGTTTTTGTTGACAAATGTATAATGCATAAGATAAACTACCATTGTCTCTTGATTCATTTTGGTGACATGAGAATTTAGTGTTAATAGTAGTGTGTTCACATGTGCTATTTCTATCGAACCTTTGCTTGTTTGTTGCACTGCTTTATTTGTGCTTTTTCATTTTTTAAAGTTTAATGCAAATTTCATGAAACTGCTTCCATTGCAAAGTCATCTATATCCTTCATTGAGATAATATCTGGGCTCCTACTTGTAATTCTATCTATGCTAACTGGAGTCCCTGTCATTGTCTGGTCATGGGAATCACAATGTATGAAATCATGCATTTTAAAAGAATCTTCCACTTTGTCATTCCATAAATGTTTCCTTTCACAAGTGTTAACATTATTATTATTCAGGAGCTTTGATTTTCCCTTGAATGATGCTATGGATGAAACTGGTACAGGAGTTACCCTGGGGTATCTCATCAATGGACTGTTGGACACTTCTAATTCTGGGCTTTCCCTTTCTGATGAAGGTACAGACATTTGCAAGTATCTTCCTGTTTCGGGATCATAGAAAGTTTTAATACGCAAGCAAACAGGGATGTCGACCATAAAGTACTGACCAGAATCAGGGTCCTGAAGAATTTTACGTTGGGTAAGGGGAAAAGATGGAGTTGATGATTCAGAAACAATATCTTCATGCTCTAAGGAGCTGGATATGTATGGCATTAATTTGTGATATGATTGTGGTGTAAACTGACCTGGTGTAACATTACCTAATGGTGAAAGATCTAGATTGTCAGATTCCTGAAAGTTGCTTTCTTGTACACTTTGAGGGATCTCAGTCTTTCTATGTTTTTTTGTCAGACGCTTGGCACGACGTAATGCTTTTTCTGTTTTAGGAGGTACAGCGGGAGGTTTTGCATTGATCTTCTGTGATTCTAAAAATGATTCCTTTTCCTGTTTGGCTAAGTAAGTGGTTTTAGGCTCAGAGTCTGTTGGAATCACCACAGGAAGCAATAAACTAGACTTTCCATTTCTTGTGTTTGAACTTGTTGAGGGTGGACTTGGCATATCTTCCAAAGCAGAAAGTGCAGTAGTGAAGCCAGAACTTTGTGTATTTATAGACATGGGGCTGGCTACAATGGAACAAGTCAAACTCTCTGACATGGGACTTGTTATGCTTGAACAGGCAATGTCTTGTGCAAAACTGACACTATCCTCAAACTGCAAATGTTCATTATCAATGGGAGAATATTTTGTGTTTTCAGCTTCATTACAAGGACAGCCTATGGGTTCTCCATTTATTATTTCTTTCAAATATTCACTTGCATTATGCACAATCAAAGCGTTACATTCTGAGACACACGTTTCAACTGGATGAAAGAAGGACTCTTCTAAGCATAAATTGTTACCCCCACTACTGTATTTCATTTTAATACCATCTGACTCTTCTGTTTTATTTCTACTTCTATGTTTCTTTTTCTCAGCATTAGTAATATTATTTTCATTCAATGTATGGTCATCTGCTTCTGCCTTTTGAGACTTTATTTGATTATACTTTATGGCTTCTTGTTTTGGAGATTCTGAGGTAGGGCTTACTATTAGTTGCTTTCGATGTTGAGTCACTTTATCTATTTCCATATTCTTTATACAGAGTATATCAGCACTTATGCCATTGCTTTCTTTTGTCTCTCTCAGGTCTCCTATTCTCCATGGAAAGTTACTATCTTCTAACTTCTTGAAGACCAAGCAATCTTCAGAAAGACTCCTGAAAAGAGGAAGTTTCACTGACTTTGTAACTGGAGAAAATTTGATTTTATTATCTTTTAAGTGAAATAAATTTGGTTTAAAAGGTGTTAAGGATGATGGCCTTAGAACTTCCTCATCGCATATATTTTTTGCTCTTAGTTTTTCATCTGTCAGTTTAACTTGGTCATCTTTTTCAATTTGATCTTCTAAAACTTCAGACATTCTTTTGCTCTCTATTACATCTACTCCTTTGCTACTATTAACAGCAAAATACTGTAAAATGTTTTTAGTTTCATCCTCTTTAACAATTTGCTTTTCATTTTCATCACGATCAACAGCCCATTGATTCACTTTGAATGGAAAACATTGCTCTGATTGTTTTAAATCATTCACCATGATTTTTTCTAAATCACAAACGCATGGATTGGATAGAACATCTACATGTTCATCATCCTTATTGTCTTCTGTTGGATTTTCTCTTTTTGGTGAAGTATTGACTTCTGTTTTTTTTAGGCAAGCTAAAGAGTCTTGATTACATTCTGTATGCCCCCCACTTACATAAGTATCTGTTTTGCAATATACATTCAGTGAAGAATAATCAATTTTTTTCTTGATATCATTGTCATTAGTAGTAAGACATACAGAGGCTGCATTCTCAATAAGCATACATTTGCAATCTGACATGACTTTATCTTTAGGGATTTCTCCATTCTGAAATACTGTGCCCTGATCCATGGGACTCAGGCATAAACGGTTCTCATACTCATTTCCAGCAACGTCACTTTTGATTTGTACTTCTTCTGTTGGCCCTAAATGTTCTGCTAAGTGTGTTTGATTTGAACTTTCATTTTCATAAACCAATTCATTGATCTCTGATAAGTGAGCCACACCCTCCTGAATTTTAATATCTGTTACCAAAGTCTTTTCAAAGCCATTTCTGGCAGTAGTGACTGGATTATATGTGCTTTTGACTCTTTTTCTCATATCTTTCAAGTTGAACAGCAAACTTGTTGCTTTAGATTTATAATCATCTCTTTTTTTATATAAACCAATGTCTGTTTGGTCTTCTTGATCTATATTTTTAATTGTAATTGGAGAGGTTATTATTATGTTTTCTTCTAAAGCTTCATAAATGTTTTTTCTACTTATAACTGGAGTTAAAAGATGTGAAATGTTAAAAGATGATGGTTTTTCTTCTAAAATATTGTCATCCTTACATACAAATACAGTTTCATGGGGTTGAGCTACAATAATCTCTCCTGTGACCATACTTGTACTTGGAATCTTCTTGTCAGATACAATCTTATTACTGCTTTTGGTTTTTCTCCAAGGGGGTATATGATCATTTATGATTGATAGAGTATTAGAGATCTGTGGTGATTTTTCTAGTGTAGCAAGGACATCATTCGATCCATCCTTTGGTAAATCTCTAATGGTATGCTTCTTGTCTATAAAGTGAACTGGTACCATTTCTTTAATTGCTTCTTTTTCTATCTGTTGTATTAATGTTTTTATTCTTCTGGGGGGTGGCTTGTTTTTCTCCAGTTCCTTAACTTCTCCTTTGCTTTTTGTTTGAGATATTTCAGTCTGCTGTGTGACAGCTATGTTTGCTTCGCCTTTCTCATTTTGTTTTACAAAACTTTGAGATGCATTACTCAATTGTGCCCCATGAATAGGTTGATATTCATGACTGTGTTGATCTGGTGATTTAGATTTATTTATCCAGTTGACTTGCTCTGTAGTTGATGAATGTCCTTCATATACCTTCATTAAATCTTGAGGTCTTGCATGTAGGGGAGGTCTTGCTTGTTTAAGGCTATAGTCTTTATTTAGTTTTGTGTTTTTTCTATTAGGAAGTGGAGGCACAGTTTTTAGCATTTGATTAGCATCAAAACTGCTAGATACTGAAGAAGCAGGAGAAGTCCAACCTAATTCCATTCCTCCATCTCTTGCCTTCATTCCAGCTATTGTTCTTTGAAGTAAAGGTGAGCAGGGGGTTGCTCTTCTAGGAATAAGAGGTGTCCCTGGTATTGAACTGTCACTTTCATAATCTCCAATCATTTTCCTATTGATATCACTCCACGATTTAAAGGCGCTATGTTCACTATGTAGAAACGCTGTCCTTCTCAGTGAATCTGTTTGTTTTATCACTTGTTTAACTTGATCAGCTAATGGTGAACCTGAAGAAAGTGATGGAGATCTTGATATCTGAGTATAAATTTCCATTTGTGACTCCATAAAAACGTCTCTGGCAGTACGTCGGTGTAAGTGACTTTCATTAAAATTCGAAACATCTGAATTGATAGGTTCTAGCAGTAAAGCACCACTGGTGTCATTTTTTTCTACGGTCTCATTAATAGGACTTGCTTCAATATCTCTTTGAGAAGCTTTAGAGAAATTAAGTAGCGTGGGCAAAGGACAGTTATCTGGTATCTCATTTTCTATATTATCAAATGTCTTTATCAATGATGACACTTTTGAATGCTGTTTATAACCTCTTGGCACAGGGGCACATAGAATGCTGTTGTTGGTCTTTACATCAGTGAACCCTACTTTTGCATAGTTAAGCATAGGCTGGAATGTTGGAACCCACTTATTACGCTGATGTGTAGTGGTAGGTAACTGTGCCAAGGGTTGCGTTTTTCTGACTGAAAGGTTAAAAATTCCTAGGTGGAACTTAGTTGAAAGTGGCATTCCTCTAATAGGGGACGGCAAGTGAGGAACATCATTAAATAGATCTTCTTCTGCAACACATAAACTCCTAAAAGCTCGGTCTGTGAAACTGCTCACTTCCCGGTCTGTGTCATCCATTAGAGTCACACTTGTTCCAAGGCCATCAGCCTGCCTCTTATGCTTTTTGTAACGAAGCATTCCAGTAAATATTTTTTTTTTAATCTGGGCGGCAAATGTCTGAAATGTTGTCAGTCTCCTACTGGATCCTATGAGTAGAGAAAGGACAATAAATTAAACTCAATGAAATTTTCCATTATTTAACATTACATTTTTTTCCCTTTTTACAAAAAATGGGAAATGTGCCAAGGATATCTATTATATCTTTATAAATTAAATGTATTATTATGCAAAAAATCTAAAATATTGAAGGTTTTCTGGAGATTTTACATGATTTGAATACTTAATAGTTAAATGTGCCAGATAACGAGGAAATATCTACTGTATATAGGAGGAGATGCACACAGGAGTGAGCAATTACACTACCTTTACTACTATATTAAAAATAACTTCCAATACTATTTAATTATTGCTGTCACTATATCTGCCATCACTGCATTTACTGGTAGTCCTTTCCATAATTTGACTTCTCTAGCATCAAAGAACCATTACCTATATTGAACACTTTTTTATATGCAAACACTAAATGAAATAATGGTAAACTATATACATCCCAGAGTTCAGTGTGTCCTCCATTATATGGGTCATATATTGTAGTTGTGTTCTGACATGGTAATTTACTACAACTGTATCCTTCACAGTAAATGAGATTTATGTCTTATTTGGTTTTCCCTTAAGCAGTACCTAGACTTAGTGTCCTCTATAGAAGTAGTTCTAGGACCATTTTCTTAGTAATTTTTCTTTTAAAAAGTCATGACTAAAGCTAAACACGGTAAAAACTGTATTTTAGTACACCACTATTGAACATTTTTGTCTACATGTCTTTCTAATGAAAGATCATAATGTAAAACTCACTGCAGAGTACCTCTAAAGTTACATTTGCATTACCATAACATTTCATGTATATGTGGAAAAAGCTAAATACATAACCCTATTATTTATGAATATCACTGAAGTACGACTACCTAAAATTTAACATTTATTTAGGTCAATTAAACAACTAGTACCACAAAACACATACAGTACAATAAACACACGAACGAGCAAAATCAGACAGGTAGATTAGTATGAGAGGGAAAAAGGGGGGGGAACGCATCAGGGCAACCCGTGCCATGACAATCTCAATCCCTACAATATCCCTTTATAACTCCTCCTCAGCCCGGAGATGTGTCTTGATGGTAGGCACACTCCGTCCATGTACCTATGCTGTCTATCCTTATAATGCCCTTTATACACTATCCCATATGGATATCCGGGTAATAGTGTATAAGAAAAAGATATCGCTTATATAGTCACGTGTCCCAACGCGTTTCCCCCCTTCCTCTCATTGAAGGGGTTCATCAGGGGACAAAAACAGTGTCAATCGAACACATAAAGTGTTCAACAGATGTCAGATAGATATCATGAAAAAGGATCTTAAATCTGGAGGCCACAACCAAAAGACAAATCACTGACTATAACAGGAGTCCGCACACAGTTATGTAAAGATAAACAGACTTCAAACCCAGTAAAGAGTATACTTAGCTGGTCCACCTCCAAGTCAGCGGTTCTAGATGAACATATTCTAAAGGCCTCCAGGGGGCAAGATGTGATGTAGCTCCAATTTTTGTGGAGTTCCCACCAAACCTAAATAGCCATATGGGGCTAGTCCCAACTATAGGGACCAATCAGGGATGCTGGTGTTGATCATGTGGTCCTCCCATAAGGAGGAGCCAATGTAATTTGCAGAGAATCCTGATCAAAATTCTTATAAAGGACCGGACATAGCTAGATTAATGCCAGGCTATAGTGAGCCGCATGATTCATGCCAAGTCTGCGCAGCCACTACCATATAGGACGATCGAGCCGTCCAAGATACAAGTGGAACGCACGCCGAGAGGTAAAAATGGCCATGCGTTCCACCTCCAACCAATGGGGACGTCGCCGGAAGTGCGTCACCGGAAGTAGGTGGATGGAGCGCACGCCACTTAAAAATGACCGTGCGCTCCACCAACATGAAGGTGAACCGTGTCTTCCCCCATTAGGTAAACAGGCCCTGTAAGAGCGCAGAAATGCTGTGCTATTCATTGATAAAAACGGCCTCCAAAGTATTTAGACAAAAAGGGCCGCAATTGGGGATACATAATGGCAGGCCTCATAACTATAAATAATGACGGTCATAGGTATATGTGTCCGCCAGGTGATTGTTAAATAACCCCATTAATCACAGGGTGTGGAGGGGGGGCCCAAAGACCCTAAAATCATCGCAATATGGATCCATCAATGAATGCACTTAGACACCAATCGCTACAATGCACTTATTGTGCACCGGAGAGAGTACGATCGACGGGTTTACTTACCCTATGGGAACAGGAACTGACCAATAGTTCGCTTAGACTAATGAATATACTGTTAACAGAGGAACGATTGTACTTTGAGAGATCCTCAGAGAAACTTAGAGGCCTTGTTGAATTGGCTATTTCCTATAAAACGGACCCAGACTTCAATAGAAGGGAGGCATCCCTGCAGACGGCGGTTGAAAGATTCCAAGGTCTGATTAAAGAGAGGAAACATAGACAATTCAACAAGGGCCTAAAAGAATTCAAGGAGAACAGGGCTTACCAGTTTACTGGGGGATCCCAACCCCCCTCTGAGACGGACGTCTCTTCATCCGAGCAGGAGTTCTCGGACTCGGAACCCCCACAAAATAGGGGTAAGACTAATTATAGAGAAGGTCAGAGAAGAGGTGGAAGAGGCCGCTATAATAACGAAAAATGGGCAAAATCGGACAACAAAGGGGGGAAAGGGGGCGATTATCCTTCCCTGGTACCCTCTCAGTCCTCTTCCTCCTCTACTACATCTATCCCCTCTCTTACATCACAGGGGAATGTTTTAGCCAGCGGGGGGCCGTACGATTTTCGCAATCGTGTATAGGGAAGATAACTAGGAAGGCCGCTGTTGACGAATTACAGATCATTAACCTCTCCTCACGGACTCTTAGTGCCATTGAAGAGAGTATTCTTAAGAGAGGCTTATCCTTCGTCCCCACCACTAGATTTGATCCATTTGTGTGGACCAAGGATTTACATTTATTTTCAAGGAAACTTAAATGGCATAAATTCATGAAAAATAACACTAAAGCCACCTGTGAACAACTGGGCCTACAGGAAAGTGACTATGCGGATTTCAAAATCCTTATGTGATCTAATGGAGGAAAGTACACGGACACCTGGTCAAGGTCCATTCACTGATCTCCGACCTAAAAGTAAGAAACCTGCACCTCCCATGAACTATGATCACATAGAAATATTCCTACAAATGACCACAGAGGAGATTGAAAGGTTACCCGCTAACTCACCACACTTCCATAATCTTTCTGGCCCTGAGATGGAGGCCCTTCGAGGGCTTGAAAAAGATACCACAATAATAATCAAGCCGGCGGATAAGGGTGGAAACCTAGTGATTATGGGTCATGTAGAGTATAAACATATGTGCCTATTGAACGATCGCAGTTGTTATCGAGTTCTGCCCTCGGATCCCACAGATATTTTTCTGAATGAATTGGAGAATATCTTGAAGGATGGCCTCTTTAGAAAGGTCATCTCTGATGTGGAATACCGCTTTTTGTTGCAGAGCACACCCCAGATTGCCACATTTTATGGTTTACCTAAAATCCACAAAGGTACTTCCCCACTAAAGGGACGCCCGATTGTATCTGGGGTAGGCTCGGTAACACAGAATAGCGGGATTTATATCGACCATGTACTTAAGGGTTTTGTATCGGCTCTCCCTTCATACACCCGAGATTCTATGGATTTCTTACGAAAGATTGAATCCATTAGTATCGAAACATCTTGCTCGTTGGCGAGCATAGATGTAGAATCTTTGTACAGTTGTATTCCTCATGATAGGGGTCTGGTGGCAGTGTCTGACTTCCTTAAAACCAGAGCTGTCTCACATAGACTTCACAATGCTTTTGTCCTGACGCTTTTGGAATTTGTTCTTACTCATAACTTTTTTCTTTTCGACACGCACATCTTCCACCAGCTCAGGGGGACAGCGATGGGGAGCTCATGTGCCCCATCGTATGCTAATCTCTTCCTGGGCTGGTGGGAGGACAAAGTGGTTTTTCCAGACTCACAGACCTGGTGGGTAGATAAGATCACACTATGGACAAGATACATCAATGATGTGTTTACAATATGGAATGGTAACGATGAGGAATTTGCGCTATTTGTAAAAGCACTTAATATCAACGACCTAGGTCTGGCGTTTACATCCGAGTTCCACCACGAGTCTCTCACCTTTTTGGATATTAGAATTACCAAAAAAGGGGATAGACTAGTTACCTCCACTTTTAGGAAAGAAACCGCCACCAATAGCCTCCTTCACTGGGAGAGTCATCACCCCATGAGTCTGAAAAAGGGCATTCCACGAGGACAATACTTACGTATGAAAAGAAATTGTTCTAACCATGATAGTTTTTACCAAGAGTCAAGAAAACTACAAGATCGATTCAAAACTAGGGGTTACCCACAGAATGTACTCCCCGAAGCATTCCAGAGTGCGGTCTCTAGGGATCGCGAGACACAATTAGTACCCAGGGATTTAAGTAACAAGGATGGTGACATCATGAGGATCATCTCTATTTATGACACTAGGAATAAGGAGATCCGCAAAATTATCACTAAATACTGGCCCATCCTTTTGATGGACCCTGGTGTCGCTGACGTGCTTCCTGCACGTCCAAGCATTACGTTTAGGCGGGGTCGTAGTCTCCGGGACCGCCTAGTACACAGTCATTATGTAAGACCAACCCCTGAGGGCACATGGCTGGATCGTAAGCCTTTGGGAACATTTCGCTGTGGGGCATGCATGGCCTGCAGCTATATCAACAACACAAAAATTAATGTTTGTTCGGCGACAGGTACTAATTACGTCATCAGAGATTTCTCGAATTGTAGGAGCAAAGGAGTGATTTATCTGGCGCAATGTACATGCCCTCTCGACTATGTGGGAAAAACCTTCAGAGAATTCCGTAGACGTATTCTTGAGCATATCAATGATATAAAAAAGCGGAAAGAAACCCCTGTGGCTAACCATATCTGGGAATGCCACAACGGGGATCCAAAATCAGTTAAGTTCGCGGCTTTGGAGATCGTCAGACCATCCCCTAGGAGAGGGGACTGGGACCGTAAGATCCTACAGAAGGAAGCCGAATGGATTCATCGGTTGCGGTCCCAGTCCCCTAGGGGCTTGAATGAAAAACTTGTATTTACATGTTTTCTATAGATTGATAAATTTTGAGTCTAGACAGACGCTATTGGAAATATTCAGCATACTCCTATGCGCTTGATCCTAATATAATGGATAGAATTATCATCGACACGTAAAGTGCCACATTTATGTATATCTTAGGGGTGACATTTATCTATTACCCATATTATATCTTATGAAATATCTGGCTTTGCACCATGAACATAGCATTAACTGACAATACGCCTTTATTTATTAATATGTGGTAGCTCACCAAAAAGATGTCCTGCTAAAAATAAGGGACCGGTGCACAATAAGTGCATTGTAGCAATTGGTGTCTAAGCGCATTCATTGATGGATCCATATCGCGATGATTTTAGGGTCTTTGGGCCCCCCCTCCACACCCTGTGATTAATGGGGTTATTTAACAATCACCTGGCGGACACATATACCTATGACCGTCATTATTTATAGTTATGAGGCCTGCCATTATGTATCCCCAATTGCGGCCCTTTTTGTTTAAATACTTTGGAGGCCGTTTTTATCAATGAATAGCACAGCGTTTCTGCGCTCTTACAGGGCCTGTTTACCTAATGTGGGAAGACACGGTTCACCTTCATGTCTCCACCATTGGGCGGCGGAGGCTCCTGATTGGCTGTTGGTGGAGCGCACGGTCATTTTTAAGTGGCGTGCGCTCCATCCACCTACTTCCGGTGACGCACTTCCGGCGACGTCCCCATTGGTTGGAGGTGGAACGCACGGCCAATTTTACCTCTCGGCGTGCGTTCCACTTGTATCCTGGACGGCTCGATCGTCCTATATGGTAGTGGCTGCGCAGACTTGACATGAATCATGCGGCTCACTATAGCCTGGCATTAATCTAGCTATGTCCGGTCCTTTATAAGAATTTTGATCAGGATTCTCTGCAAATTACATTGGCTCCTCCTTATGGGAGGACCACATGATCAACACCAGCATCCCTGATTGGTCCCTATAGTTGGGACTAGCCCCATATGGCTATTTAGGTTTGGTGGGAACTCCACAAAAATTGGAGCTACATCACATCTTGCCCCCTGGAGGCCTTTAGAATATGTTCATCTAGAACCGCTGACTTGGAGGTGGACCAGCTAAGTATACTCTTTACTGGGTTTGAAGTCTGTTTATCTTTACATAACTGTGTGCGGACTCCTGTTATAGTCAGTGATTTGTCTTTTGGTTGTGGCCTCCAGATTTAAGATCCGTTTTCATGATATCTATCTGACATCTGTTGAACACTTTATGTGTTCGATTGACACTGTTTTTGTCCCCTGATGAACCCCTTCAATGAGAGGAAGGGGGGAAACGCGTCGGGTCACGTGACTATATAAGCGATATCTTTTTCTTATACACTATTACCCGGATATCCATATGGGATAGTGTATAAAGGGCATTATAAGGATAGACAGCATAGGTACGTGGACGGAGTGTGCCTACCATCAAGACACATCTCCGGGCTGAGGAGGAGTTATAAAGGGATATTGTAGGGTTTGAGATTGTCATGGCACGGGTTGCCCTGATGCGTTCCCCCCCTTTTTCCCTCTCATACTAATCTACCTGTCTGATTTTGCTTGTTTGTGTGTTTATTGTACTGTATGTGTTTTGTGTTTTGTGGTACTAGTTGTTCCTCTTTCAGGGAATTTTAATTGACCTAAATAAATGTTAAATTTTAGGTAGTCGTACTTCAGTGATATTGATTTAATAATTCTACGACTACCCTTTTTATCTACAATTAGAGCTTTCCTATTATTTATGACTTCCAAATTCATGTATTTTTTTGGCAAATCTCTTTTTATTATTTCAGAATATCAAAAAGAAAAATTTCACAATATGACATTCCATAACATTTGCAAAAGGCATTCGGTATCATTATTACAAAATATGCAATACATGGAAAGAACATATCATGAATACAATACATCCTTAGAGTAATGTTAAACAAGGGGAATAACATAGTGTGAGGGGTGGGAAAGTAAGACAGGGGGAAGGCGCTTGGAGTTAAGCAAATGATTAACCCAGGAAGGGTTTGATATAATCATAGGGTTACAATGATATTAATGGCGGATAAAGAGAAAAACTAAGTCATCGTATTGTTTCCAACAATGTGGTGTATTTTATCCCTTAATGGGACGCAGCAGTCCCCAACTGGCTCAAAACCTCAGTATCCTTCTCCTCAAGCGCTTTTTTCCATGGCGACCAAACCTCCAGATATTTGTTTCTATTGCCTCTAGCCCAGCTCATCAATTCCTCCAACCTATGCAGTTGGTGCATTCTATCATACCACAACTTAATATCAGGAGGGTTGGTGTCTTTCCATTTAGTGGGGATAAGTAATTTAGCTGTGGCAATCATATGTGTAGGGAGATTATATTTAGAAGGATGTAGATCAGGAGTAGGGACCCACAACAATACTAACTCAGGAGAGAGTGTTATAGAGGTGGCACAGATCCTATTAATGGAATTTTCAACCTCCTTCCAAAATTGTATCAGTAGGGGGCAAGACCACCAAATATGAGCCATGGACCCGCATTCCACATGACATCTCCAACACCGGTTGTTAGGAGAGAGACCAATGGCGAACAAGTAAGCTGGGGTTCTGTACCACCTTGTGACAGTTTTATAGGAATTTTTCTGAAAGCGAGTGCATGTGGAAAATCCGTTAGCATGAGATAAAATATAGGAAGTTTCAGAATCCGTAAAGCTTCTCCCTAAGTCTTTCTCCCATAGGCGTATGAAATATGGCTTAGCGCTACTGGACAGTTTTAATAGACTGTCATATATGATAGATATAGACCTCTTCAGAGGATTAGGTAATAAAGGGAGGTTTTCCAACCATGTTGGTTCGGAGATCGTAAAACCTAGGTCTTTCTCAATTCTTTTACATGTGTTTTTAAAATCCCATATTTGAATTGGGGAAGGGAGCATATTACCCAACTTGGCGAATATGTCTTCTAAAGGTAACATGCGGTTAGACTTCATCACCTCCCCTATTTTAATACCTCCCAGTAAGTGCCACCAGCTCTTAATCACTCCACCCATTTTACCGGAGAGATATGGAAGAACATCTAGTGGGGCTAGTTTAGATAAATTGTTCCCTTTAGGAGGGGCCAAGGGAGAATTGCGATGACTGAGAATCATACTTTTGGTAAGCACACCCATCCTTGGACAAAGAGAGAGAGGGGCTTCTTGTGACCATAAGATAGCATTCTTGTGTATCCCAAGTAATGCTCTTTCAATATCAAGGAAGGGGTTATTTATTTTATCATTGACCAAAAGCGCCCACCTAGCTAATTGGATGGCTCTGTGGTACAGTGCCATATCCGGCAGTGATATACCTCCTTTATATCTTTTCTGGGAAAGGATGGAGTAAGCTAGTCTGGGTCTCCTGGTATTCCACAAAAAGGCAGAAAATAAGCTTCTGATTTGGGCGTAATAGGAAGCAGGGGTATGTATCGGAAGGGCCTGGAACAGATATAGAAATTGCGGAAGGACAAATGTGGAAAGGAGGTTTTTCCTTCCAAACCACAACATATATGGTACTTTTAAAGAGGAGACAAAGGATCTAATTTTAGAGATTAATGGGGTATAATTTAGTTTAAAAAGTAGGTTCAGATTGGCGGGGACATTTACCCCATGGAACTTAATTGATGATGTGGGCCATTTGAACACAGATGAGCGTTTAAGTGAGGATAGAACATTATTAGGTATATTAATAGGGAGGGCCTCAGATTTAGAAAAATTTATCTTAAAATTGGACACTGCACTGTATTCATCAAATAAGGACATAATGGTAGGGAGTGCTTCTTCAGGATTGGAGATTACCAGTAACAGGTCATCTGCAAATGCTGCAGACCTATGGTGGAATTGACCTAAAGATATGCCTTGTATCTTGTTTGATTGCCTGAATTTAAGAAGGAGCATTTCCAGGCATAAAATAAAAAGAGAGGGAGAGAGGGGGCAACCCTGTCTGGTCCCATTTTTAATGGGGAAGGCATCCGACAGGGTCCCATTAACCAGCACTTGCGCTGTAGGGCATGAGTATAACGAGAAAATGGCCGAGACAAAAATTGATGGGAAACCAAATTTTTGCAAGGTGGCTCTCATGAAATCCCAGTTAACCCTGTCGAATGCCTTCTCCGCATCAGTACCCAATAATAGCATAGGTGTTCTCGTGATCTGGGAATTGTGGATCAGGTGGATCAACCTCCATATATTGTGTTTCCCTTCCCTTCCTGGGACAAACCCCACTTGTTCCGGGTCAATAAGTTTATTAAGAAGAGGGGAAATCCTGTAAGCTAGCAATTTAGACCACCACTTCAAGTCGCAATTCAATAGTGAGATAGGCCTATAGCTCCCACATTCCTCAGGGTCCTTCCCCTCTTTATGAAGAATAGTTATATGGGCCCTCAAGGCCTGAGGAGCTAGAGACGCACCCATCAACAGAGAGTTACATAGATTTGTAAAGTGGGGGAGCAACCGCTCCTTGAACTTCTTGTAGTACATGATGGGAAGGCCATCTGGACCTGGGCTCTTCCCTATGGGGATAGAGCCAAGTACCTTCTCCACCTCAGTTGTGGAAAAAGGCTCAAGGAGCGCCTGCTGTTCTTCTTCTGAAAGCGAGGAAACTTTAAGCGAGGATAGAAATTTCTCTATGGGACTCATGTTAAGTCCTCCAGTGGGGTCCAAGCCAGTGTTTGGGACAGAAAGATTATATAGATTGGAATAAAATGTCTGAAAAGCTTTAGCTATAAGGGGAGTGGAAGAGACTTTTGAGGAGGAATCGCATCTAATTGATGAGATGAAGGTTTTATCTCTTCTCTTCTTAATTAGGCGGGCCATCATTTTATTTCCTTTATCTCCGTGTTCATAAATTTTGCTCTTTAAGCGTAAGAGGGACTTGGTTTCTTTAATATTGAGAAGGTCTTTAACTTTCCGTCTGAGGATTGTTAGAGCTTCTTTGTGAACTTCTGAGTTGGTTAATTTATGCAATTTTTCTTGTGTCTGTATCTGAGATAATAGGGATAATAGTTCCTTTGTCGATTTATTTTTAACATATGAACCTAAGGCTATTAGTTCTCCCCTAATATAGGCTTTATGGGCCTCCCAAAGTATTGGAGTGGAGATATCAGGAGTAGCGTTATATTTGAAGTAATTCTCTAGTTTGTCCCCTAAAGCGTCAAGGTGGTGTTGAGATTCCAGTAGTGTGGTGTTTAGCCGCCACGACCATACCTTATGTGGGAGGCACTGTAGGGATAGAGTCATATGGGTGGGGGCATGGTCCGAAACCACTATGTTCCCTATTTCAGAACTTTGAACACATTGAATATAGGAGTCTGGCACAAATAGGTAATCCAACCTACTGTATGAGTTGTGGACATGAGAAAAGAAAGTAAAATCTTTCTCTGTAGGGTGTAAAGTCCTCCAGACATCAATCAGATGCAACTCTGCCATGGCAGTCATTAATTTTACTGCTTGCTTTCTATTTTGGCTGGAGGATTTATTCGTGGGAGTATCAAGCGAGATGTTGAAGTCTCCGCCCACTACCAGCATACCTTCAGAGAAATCTTTGACCTTCTTAAAAGCTTTGATCAGCCATGGGACCTGGCGAGAATTGGGGGCATAAATGTTAGCTATTGTAATCTTAAAGTTGAAGATGGTACCTTGGATCATAAGTAGACGACCTTCTGGGTCAGAATAGGTTTTGACAAGGTGAAAAGGTATAGATGAGCTTATAGCTATGGAAACTCCTCTAGAGGCAGAAGAGTGGGTGGCATGGAACCATTGGGAGTATTTGGACTCGGGAAGATGGGGGATATGGTTATGACGGAAATGGGTTTCCTGACATAAAACTATATCAGCTCTCTGTTTATAAAGCAAGTTGATGATCTGTCTTCTCTTTTGGGGGGCGTTGATCCCATTCACATTATGGGACCAAACTTTTAGGCTAGCCATATTGCATCAATACCAATGACATTTTTAGCATTCTAAGCGCCGTGAGGGTAAGAATAACTAAGGGAAACCAATTTTTACAGAAAACATCAGCAACGAACCAAATTCATGTATTTAACCACTTCAGGACCCTGCCATTTTTCACGTTAAGGACCAGGCCATGTTTTGCAAATCTGACATGTGTCACTTTATGTGGTGATAACTTTAAAACGCTTTTATTTATCCAAGCCCTTCTGAGAATGTTTTTTCGTCACATGTAGTATTTCATGACAGTGGCAAATTTAAATCAAAATATTTCATTTTTATTTAGAAAAATACCAAATTTACAAAAAAAGTAAAAAAAATAGCAATTTTCTATCTTCCCCTATTGCAGTCCAATAAATAGGTTGAATATACCTACCATTTCCTGGTTCGGCCGTAAAAATCTCTTAGTTTCATTGATACTGCCTCGTCTTACCTACCTTCAACAGGTCTTACCTATACCGGTCCTACTATATTTCCCTTAGGAAACTATTTAGCTCGTTCGTTTGGAGCCAGAAGAAACCAAGAATCGCCTATTCCCTTCTATCCCGACCCAAGCATATAGGAGGCATAGCTTTTCCGGATCCTGAGCTTTACGGCAGAGCTGTTCTGTTGTCTAGAGCGGTAGAATGGCTTAGAACCTCTAATCTTAAACCTTGGGTGGCAATGGAACAGAAATTGGTGAAACAACCCTTCCGCTCACTGTTGTTGGGTACCCCCAGAACAAACAACATCCCTTCCTCCCCTTTTCCATTAATCCAAGCTACCCTTCAGGCGTGGAAGTACTTTCAATCCACACATTGTGGGATACCCTTTCCAACACCGCTTCTTTCAGTAGGAGATGTTATAGGCACTTCCCTCCCAGTGATAAGAGATTGCACTCTACGAGTCATCAGGGATTCAAACATCTCTATTTTCACACTTCTTCAACAAGATACCCGTTCTCCCACTTTAGGTGAAATTCAAACAAAATTAAATCTCCACCACATGTTTTCTCCGCCCTTATTGTGCTTACAGTCATTCATCTCGCAACATATCACGGGAAGTGACCAGCTTCGACCCTTGGTTTGGGTGGAATCTCTCATCATTCATCCCTCCCCCCCTAAAAAGCTAATTTCACAGCTGTATCGTAAACTTAATACCCCTCCATTACTTGTCAAGCCTGCATTCATTTGCAGATGGGAAAAGGATCTAACTGTTGATCTCTCAATAGTGGACCTGCCTAACCTGATGCTGACCCCGCACAAGTCCTCTCGCTGTGTTCGGGTGCAGGAGAATGGGTACAAACTTTTAACAAGATGGTACAAAACTCCAGATGTGACCTCCCTTTACTCGAGCACAGCGTCGGATGAATGTTGGAGATGCCTGGGAGACAGGGGGATGTTCTTCCACATATGGTGGTCCTGTCCTACAATCAATAAATGGTGGAAAGATATTTTTGATCTATGCAACCAAATTTGCCACACTAATATACCGCTATCCCCTTCTCTAGCATTACTCAACCTGAACACCCAAACAACCCCTCCTCATCCCCCAATGCTCTTCAGACAGCTTCTAACTGCCGCTAGACTATTGGTCCCTAAGTTGTGGCTATCGACCTCTATCCCGCCAGTGGAACAATGGAAATTGAAAGTTGATCAACTGTATAGGTTCGAGGAGATATCCTCCTGGGAAACACACACACATAGCAATTTTTGCAAACGTTGGAAATTGTGGTCAGAGTATAGACACCCCAAAGGAGAGGCTAATTCTCACTTATGATAGCCTCTTCCCTGAGCACTAATGGCAAGGTTGTGATAATGTCTTTATTGAGGTACTATATTCCTGTGAGCTATACTTTCACCATAACGTCTGTACAATGTCAATATGTCATGTGTCTCTTCGGTAAAGGTATTTAAGCTATGTGACAATGCCTCTTGTAACATGGAATTTCCCTCTGATGTACCAATTTTCGTCATGCTTGACGTACAAGATACATGTACAAGTACCTTGTTCTGTTCTTCTTTTACTAAATAAAAAATTTATAAAAAAAAAAAAAAAAAACATTTTTTTTTACATTTCTCTGCTTTTAAAACAGATAGCGATACCTCCTAAAATAATTAAAGATGAGCACATTTTTTAAAAAATTCAATTTGCTGGTTTGTCAAATTTTTGGGGAAAAAATTGGTTTCATCTGAATATATTTGCATTGCAGTAACACGCATAGGGAGTCTGCTTTGGTAGTGAAATAATACTTTGAGTCCGTATGACATGCAGATGACAGGCGTCGCTCTAAGAATCACTGCACACTTCAATTATGTGGGCAGTCAAGGAGCCAAAACTGACCAAATAACTTAAGTATGAACTCAGCCTTACAGGTCGAAGTTAGCAACAACAAGAAGCACACTCCTTTTACACCATTGTCAGCTTATTCCACATAGTTGGCAACAGAATCTGTTCTATTAAATGCTTATACAAGTAGAGCCCCCCTCCCTGACAGAGGTGGAGAGGGAGTCAGCGGTAAGTTTGTGTTGACGTAACTGATTATTTTGCCCTTCCTATGATCCGTCAGAACAATACCCAACAAAAAATTGATGCTGTCTGTGGATCATACACCTTCACTCAGTCAACAGTTGGTCAGTAATCTATCAGTATTGCTAACGCAAAAAATAAAATAAAAATGGAGTGGATCCAAAACAGATGACAAGTGAATGGAATATTAGAAATTTTCGTGTTTTGTACAAACTCCTGCTTTTGGCTACAAAATCATAAGCCAATTCTGATGGGATCATACAGGCCTTACAGCTGCTACACAGAAAGGATCCCTTGTGCATCACATTTTTTCATAAACTGGTGAGGGGGGGGGGGACAGCATGAGAAGTCCACAGAGTGGCCCTATGACATAGTGGTGAGGTGGAAGCAGCATAAGGAGACCACAGAGTGGCCAGATAAAGAAGTTTTGAGGTGGTGGCAGCATCAGAAGACCACAGAGTGGCAAGGTGACATAGTGTGGAGGTGGCAGCAGCATCACGAGGCCACAGAGTGGCAAGGTGACATATTGTGGAGGTGGCAGCAGCATGAGAAGACCACAGAGTGGCAAGGTGACATAATGTGGAGGTGGCAGCAGCATCAGGAGACCACAGAGTGGAGAGGTGATATCGTTTGGAGGCGGCAGCAGCATCAGGAGGCCACAGAGTGGCAAGGTGACATAGTGTGGAGGTGGCAGCAGCATCAGGAGGCCACAGAGTGGCAAATTGACATAGTGTGGAGGTGGCAGCAGTAGGAGGAGACTATAGAGTGGCAAGGTGAAATAGTGTTGAGGTGAGTGGCAATACCAGTGCCCGCTGAAGATGGTAGGTGAAAGAAGGAGCACTTGGCATCAGATGTGTGGCATCAAGCGGGTGGCAGCATCAGAATAGTAGCTAAGGCAAGTAGTCTCTTGTATCAAAGTTTTGGTGTGGCACCATGGATGATCTACTCTGATGCATCAGGAATTAGTGGGTGGAAATCCTGGCTGATCCACGCCTGATTCATCTTGACAAAGGTCAGTCTCTCCACATTTTCGGTGGACAGGCGAGTTCTTCTTGGGATAACTTTGGCCCCCACCGCACTGAACACCCGCTCTGATGCCACACTACTGGCCTGTTCCGACAGCTTTTCCAGGGCAAACTCGGCAAGTTGTGGCCACAAATCCAGTTTGGCTGCCCAGTAGTCCAGTGGATCAGAGTGCACTCCAAGTATGCCACCACCTGCTGGCTCAGGTTCTGCTCTAGCTGCTGGTGAGTAGTTTCTTCACTATGTGGGTGAAAAAAGCTGCTCATCAGCGACTGCAGACTCAGGCTGCTGCTGATGGAGCTGGTACTGCTCCTGCCACTCCACCCCTCCTCCCCAGCAGCCATGGCAGTGGAACGTGAGCGCAGAGGGCCCCCCGGTCAGACCTGCAAGAGGATGGATGATGGCGCAGATAGGCAGCGGCCAACTGACTACATAGGATGTCTCTATAGTAGTTCAGTTATCCCCCCTCAGCGGGTGTAAAAAAGGCCCCCATTTTGGACCGGTAGCAAGAATCCAACAGGGTGGAGAGCCAGAAGTCATCACTATGCTTCAGCTGTCACTACCCAAGCAAGTAAACATGCAGCGGGCCTGTCACGGAAAGGTGTACAGGAAACAAGACAATGCAAAATGAATATATGACTCACTGGATCCAAAGCTAAGGAACAAAAGGGAGACCCCTGCATAAGACCTGGCACTCTCCCTGACTGCTCAGCCTATGCAAACACCCCAATGGCGGATGATCGCATATCCTTGTACCTCGACTATATGACACCTGAACACCCTACAATAGTGAGGGGACACGACCACCGGCTCCCTACACTAGACACGGAGGGAGTCAGGGTCACCTGGGATCCAGCAAACAGAAAATCACAAATGAATGTACAGCACTTATCTTGTAGAAGACTGGGAAATAGGATCAGCATGCACACACACTCCAGGAAGTTGTATAAACCACACACTACTGCATTATGGGGAGGAATTTAAAGGGATGCAATCAGTCCAACTACAAGACAGCTGAGAGAGGCTAACGAGATGAGGAACTGAAAACCAAAACAAAGAAAGCTCAAGGAGGAGGTTCTGAAAGGCATCTGTCAGAGCTTCTCAGATGTCTGGTTGTGACAGGGCCATTTGCACAAGTAACTCGGAGGGACTCCCTGCCTTCACCTCCACTGCATACTGCCACGGTGTGTCTGGGTCCTTTGCCTCATCTTTCTTATCGCCCTGTAGCTTCTTTGACTGCTCCTGCACCTCCTCTCCCATAACCTGTGTAAAAAAATACACATTTTGCTACACATTGCTTGTGCTCCAATGCTCTCCTCCAGTTCACCCCCACAGGGCTCATGTGGCAATGAGATCTAGGTGCCACGTCTCTAGTGCCCTGACCAGCCATATTTACCAGCATCTGTTCCAGGACATGAAGCAGTGGAATGACATTATTCATCCCTTAGTCCTGGTGACTGACAAATAATGTGGCCTCCTCAAAGGGCCTGAGCAAATGGCAGGTGTCACGCATGAGCTGCCACTGGCTGACATTGAAGTTACACAGGGGAGTTTCCTGGCCATTTTTAGGATCTCTTGCAGATGGGTGAAAGACTTCAAGAACCGCTTTACAACCAGATTAAACAAGTGTGCCATGCAGGGCACATGGCTCAGCCCTCCTTGATGCAGCGCCTACTCCATGTTTTTCCCGTTGTCGGTCACCATGGTTCCGATTTTCAGTTGTCGCAGAGAAAGCCCGGATTTGATTTCTTGCTGAAGGACATGGAGCAGTTCCTCCCCTGTATGACTCCATTCACCCAGGCAAATGAGGTGCAGAACAGCGAGAGACTGCCGTGCCCTGCACATGTGGTATGCTGGAGGGGCACTGTGAATTGTCCCTGCAGTGGAGGCTGAGGACACTGTGAAGGATAAGGAGGCAGAGGCGGACATTTTCGCTGGACCGATGGCGTGGTAACGTGGAGGCGGAAGCGGCTTTACCCGGCCAAGTTGCTGGTGTGGTTGTGCAGAAACCACATTGACCCAGTGGCCTGTAAAGGACATGCATTGTCCCTGACCTTAGTTATAGCTCCACACGTCAGCGCTGCCGTGCACTTTGGCTGACACCTAGAGGCTCAAGGACTGGCCCACCTTCTGTTCTACGTGTGTGCAGGGCTGGTACTGTCTTTTTGGCAAAGAAATTACGGCTTGGGACTCTCCACCTCTGCTCGGCACAAGCCATCAGTTTTCTGAAAGGTGCAGAGTCCACCACTTGGAAAGGGAGGGACTGCAGCACCAGCAACTTGGCCAGGAGAATGTTCATCTTCTGCGCCATTGGATGAGTGCATGCATACTGTTGTCTCTTGGCAATCAATTCGGTGATTGATTGCTGATGGAATGAGTGACAAGGAGTAGGAGGAGCAGGAGCATCAGGACCAGCAGATGATGGGAAGGACAGACAGCTCCCTTTGGCTCATCTGGTGGAGCCTTGACTGCATGAAATTGGGTAAGTGCCACTGTCACAGTGGGGAGTGAGGGAAAACTCCCCACCATATAGCGTGGGTAAACGGGGAAGCAGCTAGTCCTGGATACCATAAAAAAAGGGAACAGGTCGCCTCCTAAGCCACCCTAATCCTCGCCTCGGACTCCTAACCGTATGAGCAGACCCAGATGGTGGGTGGGCTCTGATGATCCCTGAATAAAGGTTAGGAGCTAGAGATGACCTGTTCCTCCAGAACGCGGACAAACAGGAGTCTCACAGGCCAAGATGCAAGGGTAAGGGAGGATAGTGAGCAGCAAATGGGTTGGCAGGCAACAACCCAGTGATACAACAACACACCGTAACAATAAGAATTTACCTGCCGCAGCAACAGGGTGGAACACCAGCACCAAGACTACCTGGACCGCCAGCTCACTGATTTGTGGTTCCACTTGGTTGTGGCACAACCAAGTGGAGGACAAAATCAGGTGTGCACTGTGCAACGCCATCTGTGGCAAGGTCCACATAACTACAGATACGTGGACCAGTAAGCATGGTCATTGACGTTATATCTCCCTAACAGCACACTGGGTAAATGCAGTGCATTAGGCAGATAGCAGTTTGGCGCATGTCCTTTCACCACCTAGGATTGTAGGGTACTTCAGTTTACCTCCTGTTGCTTCCTACTCCGCTTCCTCATCCTCTACCAACTCCTCATCTGGTGAGCGTAACACCTTCACCACCAACTTCAGCAGTGCCAGGGGTAAACGACAGCAGGCAATTTTAAAACGTATCTGTTTGGGGGACAAACACCACACCGCGCAGGAGCTGTGGACGGGCATGGAACAACAGATCGATGAGTGGTTAGTGGCAGTGAGCCTCAAGCCTGGCTTGGTGGTGTGCGAAATCTCGTAGCAGCTCTGGGACTAGCCAGTTTGACACACATCCCTTGCCTGATGCATGTGCTGAATTTGATGGTGCAGAGGTTCCTTAAAAATTACCCTGAAATGTCAGAGCTGCTTCATAAAGTGCGGGATGTCTATGTGCGCTTTTGGCGTTCTCACCCTGCTGCTGCTCGCCTGTCAGCGCTGCAGCGTAACATCAACCGCCCCGCTCTCCGCCTCATATGTAACGTGCCCACAAGGTGGAACTCCACCTTGCACATTCTGGCCACACTGTGCAAGCAACAGCAGGTGATAGTGGAGTTTCAGCTGCAGCACGCACGGGTGAGTCGCTCTGCAGAACAGCACCACTTCACCACCAATGACTGGGCCTCCATGCGAGACCTGTTCTCAGTGTTACTATCTGACTTCTATGCCTCCTTGAAAAAAACGCTTCTGGTGATGATGGAAGAGGATGTGGCACAGGAGGAGGAAGAGGGACAATTTCATAGGGTTTCCGACCAGTCATTCACAAGTGGCTCGGAGGGTGGGTTCCTGCACCCACAAATGCCAGGTACACAATTTTCCAGCCAGGGCACAGTTCTGGAGGATGAAGAGGTGGAGGATAAGGAGGAGGAGATGGAGAAGGAGGAAGCGTGTTCACTACAGGTGGCACACAAACCACCTCATGGCCATCACTGGTGCGTGGCTGGGGGGGATACAGAGGAAACAGACGATACACCTCCCACAGAGGACAGCTTGTCATTGCCTCTGGGCAGCCTGGCACACATGAGTGATTACATGCTGCAGTGTCTCCGCAACGGCCGCCGAGTTGCCCACATTCTAACTTTTGCTGATTACTGGGTGGCCACGCTGCTGGATCCCCGTTACAAGGACAACGTACCGTCCTTAATTCCGTCACTGGAGCGTGATCGTAAGATGCGCGAGTACAAGCGCACGCTGGTAGGTGGCATTCCCACCTGACAGCGGGGGCACAGTGGAAGCACAAGGCAAATGACGAGAAAGAGGTTGCCAACGCAGCTGTGGCACCACCAGCACCTCAGAAGGCAGGGTTAGCATGGCCAAAATGTGGAAAAGCTTTGTCAGCATGCCACAACAACCAGCACCACCAGCTGATATGAAATGTCTTAGCAGGAGGTAGCATTTCAGCAACATGGTGGAGCAGTATGTGTGCACACGCCTACATGTACTGAATGAAGGGTCTGCCCCCTTCAACTTCTGGGTCTCCAAATTGGGCACATGGCCTGAGCTTGCCCTTTACGCCTTGAAGGTGCTGGCCTGCTCTGCAGTCAGTGTATTATCTGTTGTTCAAATACTTTTATTAGCAAGAGCCAAAGTAATCATTTTACATTGACAACAGCCCGATTCCAAGTCGGGGCTGTGTATATTATCAGCGTACATATAGGTGGACACAATAAATGCAAGCATAAACCTTTGTATATATAAATATGGAAAGAATAACATGCGATCCCAACATACAAAGTAAGGAATCTCATAGACCCATTTACGGAAAAGGCGGTACCGAGAGCTCTCACTTAAATTACATAACAATTTAAGACAGACAAGGACAGGACCACATAAGGGGGAGGAGGGGAAGGAAAAGGGGGAGAATCCCTGACCAGACAAGTACAGATAAAACGGACAATGTAAAATATATCCTATTAAGGCATGTGGAATGCAGGCAGAATAAACTCTAACTTAGGCGCATCCATCAAGGAGGCAGAAAGAGTAGAAATCCAAATGGGAGATGCAGTCTCCCTAGGGACAGGCAACCCCTCTTTTCAGCCACGTGATAAAATCAGGAGATCCCTTAAACAGGATCCAAGGAGTCCAGATTTTCAAGAACTTAGTGGAGTCGCCCATGTCCTCCGCCCAGAGCTCCTCCATTCTGTAAATTTTTTCAAAGGTGGTAAGCCAGTCCCTAGGGAGAGGGGCGCACGTGGACTTCCAGAATCTAGGGATAACCAGACGTGCTGCCTGAACAAAGAATCTCAGAAGATCCTTTTTCAGAACAGATATAGAGCTAGGGAACATGGAGAGCAAAGCGCCCTCGGGAGTCCATCTGGAGGAACTGCCGCAAACCATATCATATAGATCATTAATAGCCTCCCAAAAAAAGGGGTGATTTTGCTGCAGAACCACCAGATATGGGACATGCTACCCTCCACATGGCCGCATCTCCAACAAGTGCTAGGACAAGAAGGGAAGAAAGAGTGCAGCAGGACCGGGGTCCTGTACCATCTGGACATAATCTTAAAATTCTTCTCCTGAAGACTGCTGCTTATTGACAATTTATAAGATATCGCGAATGACTTCTCCCATATGTCAGGAGGAAAAGATTTCCCTAATTCTCGTTCCCAAGCCCTTACAAAGGGAAGGTCAGATATGGTATCATCTCTCCCCTGGAGTAGCCCGTAAATCAGAGACACTAAATGCGTGGGTGGGGATGTTTGGGTGCACAGCGCCTCAAATGGGGAAAGGTCCCTAGAAAGAGTGTTATTGGGGCCTAGCGAGGACAAAAAGTCTCTCAAACTGATATACTGAAGCCATGCCCCTCTAGCTGACCCTCCCGGGAAGGAGGAAATTGGTTGCAAGGATCCCCTCTCCCAAACCCTAGATACCGTAGGATTGTCTGTGCGGTCCAAACCCAGAAAGGACGTACAACCTAAGCCCAAGGGAAAGTCAGGGTTGTTGAGAAGGGGAGTCAAAGGGCTGGGGGACTGAGTGAGGCCTAATGGTATTGCTATTCTATCCCAGATTTTCAAGATACCCAAGGTCAATAGGGGGAGTCGCGAGGGCCTCTTGGATTTAGAAATCCAAAGTAGATTTTGGGATGGGAATCCCACAGCCTGCTTCTCGAATTGAACCCATCTTTTAGAATGCCCTTTATGGAACCAATCCAATATGTATGAAAGAATTGCCGCTTTATGGTAATTTGGTAAATCCGGAACCCCCACGCCTCCCCTCAACCTGCTGCGCACCAAAAATTTCATCCCCGTCCTAGGGGAGGATCCTGCCCAAATAAATTTAAGGATCATAGATCTCAGAGTCCTGAAAAGGGTGTTCGGGAGGGGTATTGGTATGGTGCGAAAAAGGTATAGTATATGAGGGAGAATATTCATTTTAAGTGTGTGAATCCTACCAAACCAGGACAAAGGCAACCCCCCCCCCCCCCCCTAGTCCTTCAAGTCCCTACGGACCTCCTCAATAAGGGGAATGAAATTCAAAGAGAAGAGGTTGGTGAAGTTGGAGGGAATGACTGTGCCTAAATAAGATATGTGGCTGCAGGCCCAGCGAAAGGGGAAGGAGGACTGTGGGATATTGACCAGTTCCTGGGGTAAGGTAATATTAAGGACCTCAGACTTGTGAAGATTAACTTTAAAATTGCTGAGGTCACAAAAGATCAAGAATTCCTTTAGGATGTTAGGCAAGCTGACTAGCGGATCTGTGCAAAAAATCAGGAGGTCATCTGCATAGATGGCAATCTTTGACTCCAAATCACCCGTACTTAGGCCCCTGATGGAGTCATTGGCTCGTAGAGCTCTAGCTAGGAATTTCATAACCATAATGTACAATAGAGGGGAAAGTGGACACCCTCTGGTTCCATTATGGAAACAGAAGGGAGTCGATAATGATCCGTTAACCCGGACCTGGGCGCTAGGGTCACGGTACAATGCCAGAATCCTATCAATCATGCCAGGGCCAAAGCCGAACGCCTTTAGGGATTCTGATAAAAAGGACCAATCTACTCGATCGAACGCCTTCTCTGCGTCGATCGACAAGAGACACAGAGGAGATCCCCCTTTGCTAGCATGGTCAAGCAAGCCACGCCCCCCTCGCCTGTGTATTATCTGAACGTGTGTTTAGCACGGCAGGGGGCGTTATCACAGAAAAGTGCAGCCGCCTGACCAAGGCCAATGTGGACAAGCCCACATTCATTAAAATGAACCAGGCATGGATCCCACAGGACTTGTCCGTACCTTGCGAAAAAAAGACATGTATACCGGCCTTACCCAGCAATTGTTATACTGCAGCGTATATATGCTCATTGTACTTTTGATATGTCCCGCTCTTTTGGGGTGTACCCTAGGGATGAGCGAACTCGAACTGTATAGTTCGGGTTCGTACCGAATTTTGGGGTGTCCGTGACACGGACCTGAACCCGGACATTTTCGTAAAAGTCCGGGTTCGGTGTTCATCGCTTTCTTGGCGCTTTTGTGACGCTTTCTTGTCGCTTTCTTGTCGCTTTTTGAAAGGCTGCAAAGCAGCCAATCAACAAGCGTCATACTACCTGCCCCAAGAGGCCATCACAGCCATGCCTACTATTGGCATGGCTGTGATTGGCCAGAGCACCATGTGACCCAGCCTCTATTTAAGCTGGAGTCACATAGTGCCGCCCATCACTCTGCTCTGATTAGCGTAGGGAGAAGTTGCGGCTGCGACAGTAGGGCGAGATTAGGCAGATTAACTCCTCCAAAGGACTTGATTAATCGATCGATCTGCAGCTGTGCATCATTGAGCTGCTGAAATTCAATTGCTCACTGTTTTTAGGCTGCCCGGACCGTTTGTCAGTCACTTTTTTCTGGGGTGATCGGCGGCCATTTGGTGTCTTGTGCGGTGCTGCGACCAAGTGCATTTAACCCTCAATGGTGTGGTTGTTTTTTGGCTAAAGCCTACATCAGGGTGAAGCTGTCACACCAAGTGCATTTAACCAGCAATAGTCTGTTTATTTTTTGGCCATATACTACATCAGGGGCAAGCTGCGCCTGTCACCAAGTGCATTTAACCCTCAATGGTGTGGTTGTTTTTTGGCTAAAGCCTACATCAGGGTGAAGCTGTCACACTAAGTGCATTTAACCAGCAATAGTCTGTTAATTTTTTGGCCATATACTAAATCAGGGGCAAGCTGCGCCCGTCACCAAGTGCATTTAACCCTCAGTAGTGTGGTTGGTCAAGCTGTCACACCAAGTGCATTTAACCAGCAATAGTCTGTTCATTTTCTGGCCATATACTACATCAGGGGCAAGCTGCGCCCGTCACCAAGTGCATTTAACCCTCAGTAGTGTGGTTGGTCAAGCTGTCACACCAAGTGCATTTAACCAGCAATAGTCTGTTCATTTTTTGGCCATATACTACATCAGGGGCAAGCTGCGCCTGTCACCAAGTGCATTTAACCCTCAATGGTGTGGTTGTTTTTTGGCTAAAGCCTACATCAGGGTGAAGCTGTCACACCAAGTGCATTTAACCAGCAATAGTCTGTTCATTTTTTGGCCATATACTACATCAGGGGCAAGCTGCGCCCGTCACCAAGTGCATTTAACCATCAGTAGTGTGGTTGATCAAGCTGTCACACCAAGTGCATTTAACCAGCAATAGTGTGGTTATTTTTTGGCCATATCCCAGTCTAATTCTGTCACTAAATCCATACCGGTGACCCAGCGCCTAAATACTAGGCCTCAAATTTATATCCCGCTAAATCTGTCGTTACCGCTGTCCTGTTGTGGATGGGCAAGTTATTTAGTGTCTGTCAAAGCACATTTTTTGTTCTGGGTTGAAATACAATTCCCAATTTAGCAATTTCATAATTTAGTGGCTTCAGCTATATCAGAGCTATTTGAAATCTATCCCTAAAAGGGTATATAATATTCAAGGTGAACATAGAGTCATTCAGAATAACTTCACACACACGCTACTGTGCATTTCCAAATCTAATTCTGTCAGTAAATCCATACCGGTCACCCAGCGCCTAAATACTAGGCCTCAAATTTATATCCCGCTAAATCTGTCGTTACCGCTGTCCTGTTGTGGATGGGCAAGTTATTTAGTGTCCGTCAAAGCACATTTTTTGTTCTGGGTTGAAATACAATTCCCAATTTAGCAATTTCATAATTTAGTGGTTTCTGCTATATCAGAGCTATTTGAAATCTATCCCTAAAAGGGTATATAATATTCAAGGTGCACATAGGGTCATTCAGAATAACTTCACACACACGCTACTGTGCATTTCCAAGTCTAATTCTGTTAGTAAATCCATACCGGTCACCCAGCGCCTAAATACTAGGCCTCAAATTTATATCCCGCTAAATCTGTCGTTACCGCTGTACTGTTGTGGCTGGGCAAGTTATTTAGTGTCCGTTAAAGCACATTTTTTGTTCATGTTTGAAATACAATTCCCAATTTAGCAATTTCATAATTTAGTGGTTTCTGCTATATCAGAGCTATTTGAAATCTATCCCTAAAAGGGTATATAATATTCAAGGTGCACATAGGGTCATTCAGAATAACTTCACACACACGCTACTGTGCATTTCCAAGTCTAATTCTGTCACTAAATCCATACCGGTCACCCAGCGCCTAAATACTAGGCCTCAAATTTATATCCCGCTGAATTTGAATACAATACATTGGGCCAAATAATATTTTTGTTGTTGTGGTGAACCATAACAATGAGGAAAACATCTAGTAAGGGACGCGGACGTGGACATGGTCGTGGCGGTGTTAGTGGACCCTCTGGTGCTGGGAGAGGACGTGGCCGTTCTGCCACATCCACACGTCCTAGTGTACCAACTACCTCAGGTCCCAGTAGCCGCCAGAATTTACAGCGATATATGTTGGGGCCCAATGCCGTTCTAAGGATGGTAAGGCCTGAGCAGGTACAGGCATTAGTCAATTGGGTGGCCGACTGTGGATCCAGCACGTTCACATTATCTCCCACCCAGTCTTCTGCAGAAAGCGCACAGATGGCGCCTGAAAACCAACCCCATCAGTCTGTCACATCACCCCCATGCATATCAGGGAAACTGTCTGAGCCTCAAGTTAAGCAGCAGTCTCTTATGCTGTTTGAAGACTCTGCTGGCAGGGTTTCCCAAGGGCATCCACCTAGCCCTTCCCCAGCGGTGGAAGACATAGACTGCACTGACGCACAACCACTTATGTTTCCTGATGATGAGGACATGGGAATACCACCTCAGCATGTCTCTGATGATGACAAAACACAGGTGCCAACTGCTGCGTCTTTCTGCAGTGTGCAGACTGAACAGGAGGTCAGGGATCAAGACTGGGTGGAAGACGATGCAGGGGACGATGAGGTCCTAGACCCCACATGGAATGAAGGTCGTGCCACTGACTTTCACAGTTCGGAGGAAGAGGCAGTGGTGAGACCGAGCCAACAGCGTAGCAAAAGAGGGAGCAGTGGGCAAAAGCAGAACACCCGCCGCCAAGAGACTCTGCCTGCTACTGACCGCCGCCATCTGGGACCGAGCACCCCAAAGGAAGCTTCAAGGAGTTCCCTGGCATGGCACTTCTTCAAACAATGTGCTGACGACAAGACCCGAGTGGTTTGCACACTGTGCCATCAGAGCCTGAAGCGAGGCATTAACGTTCGGAACCTGAGCACAACCTGCATGACCAGGCACCTGCATGCAAAGCATGAACTGCAGTGGAGTAAACACCTTAAAACCAAGGAAGTCACTCAGGCTCCCCCTGCTACCTCTTCTGCTGCTGCCGCCTCGGCCTCTTCTGCTGCTGCAGCCTCGGCCTCTTCCTCCGCCTCTGGAGGAACGTTGGCACCTGCCGCCCAGCAAACAGGGGATGTACCACCAACACCACCACCACCTCCGTCACCAAGCGTCTCAACCATGTCACACGGCAGCGTTCAGCTCTCCATCTCACAAACATTTGAGAGAAAGCGTAAATTCCCACCTAGCCACCCTCGATCCCTGGCCCTGAATGCCAGCATTTCTAAACTACTGGCCTATGAAATGCTGTCATTTAGGCTGGTGGACACAGACAGCTTCAAACAGTTCATGTCGCTTGCTGTCCCACTGTATGTTGTTCCCAGCCGCCACTACTTCTCCAAGAGAGCCGTGCCTTCCCTGCACAACCAAGTATCCGATAAAATCAAGTGTGCACTGCACAACGCCATCTGTAGCAAGGTCCACCTAACCACAGATACGTGGACCAGTAAGCACAGCCAGGGACGCTATATCTCCCTAACTGCACACTGGGTAAATGTAGTGGCAGCTGGGCCACAGGCGGAGAGCTGTTTGGCGCACGTCCTTCCGCCGCCAAGGATCGCAGGGCAACATTCTTTGCCTCCTGTTGCCACCTCCTCCTTCTCGGCTTCCTCCTCCTCTTCTTCCACCTGCTCATCCAGTCAGCCACACACCTTCACCACCAACTTCAGCACAGCCCGGGGTTAACGTCAGCAGGCCATTCTGAAACTCATATGTTTGGGGGACAGGCCCCACACCGCACAGGAGTTGTGGCGGGGTATAGAACAACAGACCGAGGAGTGGTTGCTGCCGGTGAGCCTCAAGCCCGGCCTGGTGGTGTGTGATAATGGGCGAAATCTCGTTGCAGCTCTGGGACTAGCCAATTTGACGCACATCCCTTGCTTGGTGCATGTGCTGAATTTGGTGGTGCAGTAGTTCATTCACAACTACCCCGACATGTCAGAGCTGCTGCATAAAGTGCGGGCCGTCTTTTCGCGCTTCCGGCGTTCACATCCTGCTGCTGCTCGCCTGTCTGCGCTACAGCGTAACTTCGGCCTTCCCGCTCACCGCCTCATATGCGACGTGCCCACCAGGTGGAACTCCACCTTGCACATGCTGGACAGACTGTGCGAGCAGCAGCAGGCCATAGTGGAGTTTCAGCTGCAGCACGCACGGGTCAGTCGCACTACAGAACAGCACCACTTCACCACCAATGACTGGGCCTCCATGCGAGACCTGTGTGCCCTGTTGCGCTGTTTCGAGTACTCCACCAACATGGCCAGTGGCGATGACGCCGTTATCAGCGTTACAATACCACTTCTATGTCTCCTTGAGAAAACACTTAGGGCGATGAGGGAAGAGGAGGTGGCCCAGGAGGAGGAGGAGGAGGAGGAGGAGGAGGAAGAGGGGTCATTTTTAGCACTTTCAGGCCAGTCTCTTCGAAGTGACTCAGAGGGAGGTTTTTGGCAACAGCAGAGGCCAGGTACAAATGTGGCCAGCCAGGGCTCACTACTGGAGGACGAGGAGGACGAGGAGGAGGTGGAGGAGGATGAGGATGAAGCATGGTCACAGCGGGGTGGCACCCAACGCAGCTCGGGTCCATCACTGGTGCGTGGCTGGGGGGAAAGGCAGGAAGATGACGATACGCCTCCCACAGAGGACAGCTTGTCCTTACCCCTGGGCAGCCTGGCACACATGAGCGACTACATGCTGCAGTGCCTGCGCAACGACAGCAGAGTTGCCCACATTTTAACCTGTGCGGACTACTGGGTTGCCACCCTGCTGGATCCACGCTACAAAGACAATGTGCCCACCTTACTTCCTGCACTGGAGCGTGATAGGAAGATGCGCGAGTACAAGCGCACGTTGGTAGACGCGCTACTGAGAGCATTCCCAAATGTCACAGGGGAACAAGTGGAAGCCCAAGGCCAAGGCAGAGGAGAAGCAAGAGGTCGCCAAGGCAGCTGTGTCACGGCCAGCTCCTCTGAGGGCAGGGTTAGCATGGCAGAGATGTGGAAAACTTTTGTCAACACGCCACAGCTAACTGCACCACCACCTGATACGCAACGTGTTAGCAGGAGGCAACATTTCACTAACATGGTGGAACAGTACATGTGCACACCCCTCCACGTACTGACTGATGGTTCGGCCCCATTCAACTTCTGGGTCTCTAAATTGTCCACGTGGCCAGAGCTAGCCTTTTATGCCTTGGAGGTGCTGGCCTGCCCGGCGGCCAGCGTTTTGTCTGAACGTGTATTCAGCACGGCAGGGGGCGTCATTACAGACAAACGCAACCGCCTGTCTACAGCCAATGTGGACAAGCTGACGTTCATAAAAATGAACCAGGCATGGATCCCACAGGACCTGTCCGTCCCTTGTCCAGATTAGACATTAACTACCTCCACTTAACCGTATATTATTGGACTCCAGGGCACTTCCTCATTCAATCCTATTTTTATTTTCATTTTACCATTATATTGCGAGGCTACCCAAAGATGAATGAACCTCTCCTCTGTCTGGGTGCCAGGGCCTAAATATATGCCAATAGACTGTTCCAATGTTGGGTGACGTGAAGCCTGATTCTCTGCTATGACATGCAGACTAATTCTCTGCTGACATGAAGCCAGATCCTCTGTTACGGGACCTCTCTCCTCTGCCTGGGTGCTGGGCCTAAATATCTGACAATGGACTGTTGCAGTGGTGGCTGACGTGAAGCCTGATTTTCTGCTATGACATGCAGACTAATTATCTGCTGACATGAAGCCAGATTGTCTGTTACGGGACCTCTCTCCTCTGCCTGGGTGCTGGGCCTAAATTTATGAAAATGGACTCTTACAGTGGTGGGTGACGTGAAGCCTGATTCTCTGCTATGACATGAAGACTGATTCTCTGCTGACATGAAGCCAGATTGTCTGTTACGGGACCTCTCTCCTCTGCCTGGGTGCTGGGCCTAAATTTATGAAAATGGACTGTTGCAGTGGTGGGTGACGTAAAGCCTGATTCTCTGCTATGATATGAAGACTGATTCTCTGCTGACATGAAGCCAGATCCTCTGTTACGGGACCTCTCTCCTCTGCCTGGGTGCTGGGCCTAAATATCTGACAATGGACTGTTGCATTGGTGGCTGACGTGAAGCCTGATTCTCTGCTATGACATGCAGACTAATTTTCTGCTGACATGAAGCCAGATTGTCTGTTACGGGACCTCTCTCCTCTGCCTGGCTGCTGGGCCTAAATTTATGAAAATGGACTGTTGCAGTGGTGGGTGACGTGAAGCCTGATTCTCTGCTATGACATGAAGACTGATTCTCTGCTGACATGAAGCCAGATTGTCTGTTACGGGACCTCTCTCCTCTGCCTGGGTGCTGGGCCTAAATTTATGAAAATGGACTCTTACAGTGGTGGGTGACGTGAAGCCTGATTCTCTGCTATGACATGAAGACTGATTCTCTGCTATGACATGAAGACTGATTCTCTGCTATGACATGAAGACTGATTCTCTGCTATGACATGAAGACTGATTCTCTGCTATGACATGAAGACTGATTCTCTGCTATGACATGAAGACTGATTCTCTGCTGACATGAAGCCAGATTGTCTGTTACGGGACCTCTCTCCTCTGCCTGGGTGCTGGGCCTAAATTTATGAAAATGGACTGTTGCAGTGGTGGGTGACGTGAAGCCTGATTCTCTGCTATGATATGAAGACTGATTCTCTGCTGACATGAAGCCAGATCCTTTGTTACGGGACCTCTCTCCTCTGCCTGGGTGCTGGGCCTAAATATCTGACAATGGACTGTTGCATTGGTGGCTGACGTGAAGCCTGATTCTCTGCTATGACATGCAGACTAATTCTCTGCTGACATGAAGCCAGATTGTCTGTTACGGGACCTCTCTCCTCTGCCTGGGTGCTGGGCCTAAATTTATGAAAATGGACTGTTGCAGTGGTGGGTGACGTGAAGCCTGATACTCTGCTATGATATGAAGACTGATTCTCTGCTGACATTAAGCCAGATCCTCTGTTACGGGACCTCTCTCCTCTGCCTGGGTGCTGGGCCTAAATATCTGACAATGGACTGTTGCATTGGTGGCTGACGTGAAGCCTGATTTTCTGCTATGACATGCAGACTAATTCTCTGCTGACATGAAGCCAGATTGTCTGTTACGGGACCTCTCTCCTCTGCCTGGGTGCTGGGCCTAAATTTATGAAAATGGACTTTTGCAGTGGTGGATGACGTGAAGCCTGATTCTCTGCTATGACATGAAGACTGATTCTCTGCTGACATGAAGCCAGATTGTCTGTTACAGGACCTCTCTCCTCTGCCTGGGTGCCGGGGCCTAAATATCTGAGAATGGACTGTTCCAGTGGTGGGTGACGGGAAGCCAGATTCTCTGCTATGGGACCTCTCTCCAATTGATTTTGGTTAATTTTTATTTATTTAATTTTTATTTTAATTCATTTCCCTATCCACATTTGTTTGCAGGGGATTTACCTACCTGTTGCTGCCTTTTGCAGTCCTCTAGCCCTTTCTGGGCTGTTTTACAGCCGTTTTAGTGCCGAAAAGTTTGGGTCCCCATTGACTTCAATGGGGTTCGGGACGAAGTTCGGATTGGGTTCGGATCCCGAACCCGAACATTTTCGGGAAGTTCGGCCGAACTTCTCGAACCCGAACATCCAGGTGTTCGCTCAACTCTAGTGTACCCTAATTTAAAAAAAAATTAAAAAAATTAAAACCAAAAACCAGTGTTGGCTATCTCATCCACCTACACCGCCGTTTCTACCTATATGGCTACGTCAGCCGCCTCCTTAACCTCCTACTCCATATGGACCTCCACCTCATACATCAAGATGCTTTTTTTAATTTGTACATATTTTATTTTATTTTATGTCATTTCACAAATGTGTCTGTTACATTTTCAGGTGAAATACACCAATTTTTGGCTGTGATATACCCCTGCTCTACCTAGTAGACAGGTAAACAAATTTCACTAATTTGTCTGTTACATTTTCGGGTGAAATTCACCTATTTTTAGTTGTGATATTGTCACGACCATGGTTATGGTCATGACTCTTGGAACTGCATGCAGTTGTCTGCGGTTTGGTCTTGTTGTCAATCAAAGGTGAGGGCTGTAGTATGTTACCTCACCTGTGGTTGCCGCTGGCAACATTATGTATGCGGTTGCACCTGGCAACCTGTCTTTGTAGGTGTTCCCTGTTATATGTTTGGTGTGCACGAGGTTTGGGTGTGTGCACTGTGACATTTTTCCTTCACTTGTGGTTGTCTGCGGCAACGTGTTGTTTGTGTACATGTGGTGGCAGTGTCTTGGCCTTCTGGCTGGCTCCCAGAACATAGTTGTCATTGCCGGCGGTAACAGCTGCTGTGTGATAGGTGTTTGTTCACTTCCCCTTTATGTGGCTGTTTTCTCATGCCTGGTGTAGGAAGGGTTAAATCCCTTCTGTGTGTGTGAACACTGGGTGTGTCTGTGTGGGTGTGGCTACTTGGGCCTATATAGCCTCTGCTGAGAGCAGTAGTCAGAGGGGTACTTCAGCCATGGTCTGCTGGAGTCGTCCTCCTACTTTATACCATCTGCCAGTGAGAGCCACCCTTGTGGTCATGATGTTTATATGTTCAGTTGATGTATTCCTTTGTTATTTAATTCAGCTATGTATCTGGGTTAGTGAGTGTGTATGTGTGTTGGCTGTGTCCATTTAAGTATGGTGTGAACATCAGCGTGTCAGCACAGGGATCCAGTCAGCAAGGCTGTGGCTGGTAGGTGGAACTAGTGCAGTTCACCTGCCATATCCATAGGTCTGTTTTTGTACCCCTTTTCCTTGCAGGTTGGCCAGTGAGACTCGTGTTCCTCCGTGCCTAGGAGGAACAGGTCGTCTTACCCTGCTCCTAGTTCAGGGCCACCCTGAGGGCTAGCAGGGACTACTAGGTTCCGGTGTATGAGCCCTTCCACCATCAGGGTTGGCTCATATGGTTAGGAGTCAGGGTCAGGTTAGGGACGCGATAGGAGGTGATCTGCTCCCTAATTCTGTCGTCCTGGCAGAGCAGCCCATAACATCTTCTGGCATCGCACGGCTGAGGGTTTTCCCCATTCTCAGCCATGACAGATATACCCCTGATCTACCTAGTAGACAGGTTATTAAATTTTTCAAATTTGTCTGTTGCATTGTTGGCTGACAATCACCAATTTTTGCCTGTGACATACCCCTGCTCTACCTAGTAGACAGGGAACGAAATTTATAAAAAATCATCTGTTCCATTGGTGGGTGACATTAACCCATTTCTGGCAATGAAAATACCCTGCTCTGCATAGGTGACAGGGACTTAAATTCATTCGATCCTTCTGCTTTAATAACTTGTCCCACATTTCAGCTTGATCACATTGCAGCCATTGACCTCCCTTGGATGTGGTCTCCCTTTCTCACACTCCCTGGCTGGCATGGAACCCTGATTCACCGCTGACATGGTAGGCGCAGAAAAGAACATTGAACGTTGATAGAGCAGATATTATTATTATTATTTATTATTAAAGCCCCATTCATTCCATAGCACTGTACATATGATAAGCAGTGCATATACAGTTGTGGCCAAAAGTTTTGTGAATTACATAAATATTGGAAATTGGAAAAGTTGCTGCTTAAGTTTTTATAATAGCAATTTGCATATACTCCAGAATGTTATGACGAGTGATCAGATGAATTGGATAGTCCTTCGTTGCCATGAAAATTAACTTAATCCCAAAAAAAGCTTTCCAGTGCATTTCATTGCTGTCATTAAAGGACCTGCTGAGATCATTTCAGTCTTGTTAATTCAGGTGAGAATGTTGACGAGCACAAGGCTGGAGATCATTATGTCAGCCTGATTTGGTTAAAATGGTAGACTTGACCTATTAAAAGGAGGGTGATGCTTGAAATCATTGTTCTTCCATTGTTAACCATGGTGACCTGCAAAGAAATGTGTGCAGCCATCATTGCGTTGCATAAAAATGGCTTCACAGGCAAGGATATTGTGGCTACTAAAATTGCACCTCATTCAACAATTTATAGGATCATAAAGAACTTCAAGGAAAGAGATTCAATTCTTGTTAAGAAGGCTTCAGGGCATCCAAGAAAGTCCAGCAAGCACCAGGATCGTCTCCTAAAGAGGATTCAGCTGCGGGATCGGAGTGCCACCAGTACAGAGCTTGCTCAGGAATAGCAGCAGGCAGGTGTGAGCGCATCTGCACGTACAGTGAGGCAAAGACTTTTGGAAGATGGCCTGGTGTCAAGAAGGGCAGCAAAGAAGCCACTTCTCTAAAAAAAAACACATCAGGGACAGATTGATCTTCTGCAGAAAATATGGTGAACGGACTGCTGAGGACTGGGGCAAAGTCATATTCTCCGATGAAGCCTCTTTCCGATTGTTTGGGGCATCAGGAAAAAGGCTTGTCCGGAGAAGAAAAGGTGAGCGCTGCCATCAGTCCTGTGTCATGCCAACAGTAAAGCATCCTGAGACCATTCATGTGTGGGGTTGCTTCTCATCCAAGGGAGTGGGCTCACTCACAATTTTGCCCCAAAACACAGCCATGAATAAAGAATGGTACCAAAACACCCTCCAACAGCAACTTCTTCCAACAATCCAACAACAGTTTGGTGAAGAACAAGGCATTTTCCAGCACGATGGAGCACTGTGCCATAAGGCAAAAGTGATAACTGAGTGGCTCGGGGACCAAAACGTTGACATTTTGGGTCCATGGCCTGGAAACTCCCCAGATCTTTATCCCATTTAGAACTTGTGGTCAATCCTCAAGAGGCGGGTGGACAAACAAAAATCCACTAATTCTGACAAACTCCAAGAAGTGATTATGAAAGAATGGGTTGCTATCAGTCAGGAATTGGCCCAGAAGTTGATTGAGAGCATGCCCAATCAAATTGCAGAGGTCCTGAAAAAGAAGGGCCAACACTGCAAATACTGACTCTTTGCATAAATGTCATGTAATTGTCGATAAAAGCCTTTGAAACGTATGAAGTTTGTGTAATTATATTTCACTACATCACAGAAACAACTGAAACAAAGATCTAAAAGCAGTTTAGCAGCAAACTTTGTGAAGACTAATATTTGTGTCATTCTCAAAACTTTTTGCCACGACTGTACATAATGCAGACAATTGCACTAATCATGAACAAGACGAGTTACAAACTGGTATAGAAGGAGAGAGGGCCCTGCCTGTGAGGGCTTACAATCTACATGGTATAGTAAAAGGACACAGTAGGGGAGGGTGAAGCTGGCCATGGCGGTATAGAGGCAGCAGGGTTACTGGTTGTATGCTAGTCTGAAGAGTTGGGTTTTCAGGTTTCTTTTGAAGGATTCCACTGTTGGTGAGAGTCTGATATGTTTGGGTAGCGAGTTCCAGATTGTGGGGGATGCACGGGATAAATCCTGGAGGCGATTGTGGAAAGAGGTGATAAGAGGAGAGAAGGAGGTCTAGTGAGGATTGGAGAGTGAATGTGGGGATGTTTCTGGAAAGTAGCTCAGAGATGTAGGGAGGGGACAGGTTGTGGATGGCCTTGTATGTATTTGTTATTACTTTGAAGTTAATTTGCTGGGCAATGGGGAGCCAGTGAAGGGATTGGCAGAGGGGAGAGGCAGAGGAGTAATAGGGTGAGAGGTGGATTAGTCAGGCAGCAGAGTTGAGGATAGATTGGAGGGGGTGCAAGAGTGCTAGATGGGAGGCCACAGAGAAGAATGTTGCAGTAGTCCAGGTGGGAGATGATGAGGGCATGTACAAGCATTTCTTGCAGATTCAAAGTTGAGGAAAGCGCAGATGTGGGAGATGTTTTTTGAGTCGGAGGCGGCAGGTGGAGGAAAGGGCTTCGATGTGCGGTTGGAAGGAAAGGGCAGAATCCAAGGTGATTTTTTAAAGGCAGCAAACTTTGTTGACCGGTGATAGTGTGCAGCCATTGATCATGATAGATAGGTTTAGTTCGGGGGGGGTTGAGCAAGATGGGGAAAAGATGATGTGTTCTGTTTTATGAGAATATGCCGAACTAGGAGGACTGATGGGTATTGGTACCACCTCAATCTCGCCTGTTCTTGGAAATACCCTTTTTAGTGCCAATAGTGGTAGGCCAGTGTCAAGATATTCAAGGGTACAGTGGATTTTACACCAACTTCAAATTTGTAAAAAAAGTGTAATAAAAAATGTGTGGATACATAAAAAATATAAAATATAATATATAAGATATATAAAAAAATATACAGGCAAGGTAGGAACAAATTCGGAATGGATGCGCATAAGTACACTACATTCTGTCTCAAGTGCCTAAGAGACCGTATTCTGTAGTGTCGTACACAACATAGTGTGGTGTAGTAGGGTGAGTAAGTTGTAACAAATAGGTAAAATCTGTTTAAAAGGATACAAGTAAATATAATAAAAATTACTGTAGTATCGTATGCTTAATTACTCACTTCACGAGGGGGGCGGTTTACCAGGATAAGCATAATACACCTGTAAACCAAACACCCCCCCAGCCTGGATTGCTTCTAGAATCTTAACAGATGAAGGCAGCCAATCACACGGGTGCTTCTCTTCACTCTTTATTGCAATACATGTAAAAATCCGGCTCAACGCGTTTCAGGACAGGCACATCCCTTCCTCAGGAGCAATATTTGGTCTGCCTGTGATTACAGGTATTTATACCCTTATTTTGCTCCAGCCATTGCTCGATTCTACTACCTCCCCAAAATACATAAATCCCTATCTGACCCTCCCCGGCAGACCAATTATCTCAGGCATAGACTGCCTTACATCCAACCTTTCAGAATACATTGACGGCATCCTCCAGAGATACGTTATCACTCTCCCACCCACCCTAAAGACTTGGCACACCTCATCCATAGCCTGGATGAAGTCACATGGCAAGATGACTACATCTGGCCCACGCTAGATGTAACATCATTATACAGCAACATCATACATTCACTAGGGCTTAAAGCCACAAATACATATCTAGACAACGACACCATCATGACATCAGTCCAAAAATAATTCATTTTGAGATCCATAGAATTCATCCTATGCCACAATTATTTCACGTATAAAGAAAATTTTTACATCCAAACCAAAGGAACAGCAATGGGCACCAAATTTGCACCCTCTTATGCATACCTTTTCATGGGGGCTTTGGACGACCAACACGGTCTACTAAAGCACCCCAACATCAAATTCTACAAAATATATATTGATGATATCATCTTCATCTGGCAAGGAAATAATGAAGACCTTAAAACATTTGTACAGAATCTCAACCAGAACGATTGGAACATTAATCTCGCATTAGAATCTGACCCAACAAACACAGTTTTCCTAGACCTCCACCTCAATAGCAAAGACAACATTATCTCCACCAGCACACATTTCAAAAACGTAGATGCCAATAGCTTTTTAGACTTCAACAGCTGTCATTACCACAAATAGAAAACCAACATACCCTTTAGCCAGATGAAAAGAATAAGACACAACTGCACAAATACAGTCACCAAGAAAACGCAAATAGAGACCCTAAGCCAAAGATTCCTGGAAAAAGGCTATCCCCCACAACTCATCAAAAATTCAAAAAAGAAAATTTCTCAAATAGACCAGAAAGAAAGCCTTCAACACAGACCAAAAGCAACTAAAGAAACTCCCTTCAGACCAGGGCCAATCACAAGATATAATCAAAATCACCAAACAATCAGACATATTTTAACTAAACACTGGTCCGTACTACTTAAAGACCCCATACAAGGTAAAGAAATACCAAAAATACCAAGACTCACCTTCCGAAGAGCCAAAACCCTAAAAAACATTTTAGCCCCATCATGCACAAACAAACACACCCGAAAACAACGGAACACACAAAAAATAAAAAAGCACTAGAATTCAAGGGATCTTGCAAATGCGGCACAAAAAAATGCAAATGTTGCCAAATGATAAAAACGGCAGAAAGAGAGATGGACATCCCACATCCTATAGGTAAAATATCATTCCAACAAATGACATGTGTAAGCAGAAACGTTATCTACCTACTTCAATGCCCCTGTAACATCTACTATGTAGCCGAACCACACAAACACTGAGAGAGCGGATGAATGAACACAGATCAAACATAAAAAGAAAAATCCCAACACACAGCTTATCGCGTAATTTTTCACTAGAGATGTCGCAAACATAAAATTTTTCGTTTGCGAACGGCGAACGCGAATTTCTACCAATGTTCGCGAACGTGCGAACCGGGCGAAACACCATTGACTTTTTGACAGGCGAATTTTAAAACCCACAGGGACTCTTTCTGGCCACAATAGTGATGGAAAAGTTGTTTCAAGGGGACTAACACCTTAACACCTGGACTGTGGCATGCCGGAGGGGGATCCATGGCAAAACTCCCATGGAAAATGACATAGTTGACGCAGAGTTGGATTTTAATCCATAAATGGCATAAATCACCTAACAATCCAATTTTTTATTTTTTTTTACAACGTGGTTTAAAACATCCAGTGTGTGTATACGATCAGGTATGATGTTGTATCGATCAGGTAGTGTAAGGGTTACGCCCGCTTCACAGACATTGACAGACCAAACTCCCCTTTTAATGCACCTCAAACAACCGCAAACAGTCCATTTGCTCAACCACAAACTTCCCATTTGAACAGGGTTGGTTACCAAGCTAACCATGTCCCGTTGATGTCATTGAAGGTTTCTTCCTCGACCCAGCCCCGTACAACACCAAGGGTCCCGGAAAGGTGAATTGAATTGATGTTTCGAATGGGGAGATGGTTAAAAAAAAATCTGTCTCCCTCCCCTTTGTTTGAATTCACGGTCACTGCGTCCGTGCCGTGCAATTTACTGTCCCACCCGATATGAGTGCTATTTTCTATAGTTCTCTCTTCTCATCAGTTTAATCCCTGTTACGTCCCCAATCTGGGGTCCATTTATTAAATGGATTTTTTGAACGGGGAGATGGTTACAAAAATTGCTGGCTCCCTCCCCTTTGTTTGAATCCACGCCACGGTCACTGCGTCTGCGCCGTGCAATTTACTGTCCCACCCGATATGAGTGGTATTTCCTGTAGTTCTCTCTCTTCTCAATAGTTTAATCCCTGTTACGTCCCCAATCTGGGGTCCATTTATTAAATAGATTTTTCGAACGGGGAGATGGTTAAAAAATTGCTGGCTCTCTCCCCTTTGTTTGAATCCACGCCACGGTCACTGCGTCTGTGCTGTGCAATTTACTGTCACACCCGATATTAGTGCTATTTTCTGTAGTACTATTCTCATCAGTTTAATCCCTGTTACGTCCCATATCAGGGTGGGTTTGCCTTTTGTGAAAAAAAATTTAGGCCGGGTACCTTCGACTGCCTTCACAGTGACAGACCAAACTCTGATACACCAAACTGAATTGATTTTAGGAACCAGGAGATGGAAAAAGCAGCTTGGTCGATCCTCTTACTCCCAAGTTGAGGCACTGAGCAATGTGCTGTGAGACCCTATATGAGTGGTGTCTTAACTAGTACTATTCCTATCAGTTTAATCCCTGTTACGTCCCCTATCTGGGGGCGTGTGTCGAATTGATTAAACATTGTCGAATTAACAAACCATTGCTACATCCTGGAATAATTTAGTTCTGAGCTTTGTACTTGATTTGTATTGGAAGTGATGGGGATTTTTTAAATTGTCTGCATTATTTCTAATAAACTATTAAGAGACTTTATTATGATTTATTTTTATTTTATGTATTAAAAACCCACCCATGCAACTTAAAAAAAGATAAATGATTTTTTTTTTGTTTTTTCTAGGAAAAAAACATTCAGCCGTCCCGATCGCTTTTGGTCTGATCATAATGAAGCAACGGCCTTATCATCTGGGGTGTGGCAACATTGCCAACACACTCATAGAGGTGATGATCGCTTCATTGTGATACGCAAGCCCCTTCACCACAACAAGGTAACGATCACGAAAGGGGAATTGACACTTGCATGTGCCTTTTTTTTTTTTTTTTTTTGCAGCCACAGTGCAGCACCAGAGGCCAGAAAAATTAGGCATGTACACATGCCTGAAAAACAATGTTATTGTTGCAGCCGCTTTATGTTTTCAAGGCAGAAAGGTGACTAAAACATTGCGGTTTGAACCCTAGTTGGTGGTGGAGAATTTACGAAAGTCATCCGATATACAGACATTAAATACAACAGTGTGGGGACCATTTTGAGGCCAAGGCATGTCATCAGGCCTTTTGTTAGTTAAACGCATCCCCTACTGTCAGTCCCTTCGGGATCCATGCCTCATTCATCTTAATGAAGGTGAGGTAATCAACACTTTTTTGACCGAGGCGACTACTTTTGTCAGTGAAAACGCCTCCTGTTGCACTGAAGGTCCTTTCTGACAGGACACTTGAAGCGGGGCAGGCCAGAAGTTCTATCGCAAACTGGGATAGCTCAGGCCACAGGTCAAGCCTGCAGACCCAGTAGCCAAGGGGTTCATCGCTCCTCAGAGTGTCGATATCTGCAGTTAAGGCGAGGTAGTCTGCCACCTGTCGGTCGAGTCGTTCTCTAAGGCTGGATCCCGAAGGGCTGTGGCGATGTGTAGGACTGAAAAAGCTCTGCATGTCCTCCATCAACAACACATCTGTAAAGCGTCCTGTCCTTGCCGCCGTGGTCGCGGTAGGAGGAGGATTACTTTGACCTCTTCCCCAGTTAGATTCCCATTGTGCTGTGACATCCCCCTTATAAGCTGTGTAAAGCATATTTTTTAGTTTGGTTTTGAACTGCTGCATCCTTTCTGACTTCCGGTAATTTGGTAAAATTTCCACCACTTTCTGCTTATACCGGGGGTCTAGTAGTGTGGCCACCCAGTACAGGTCGTTCTCCTTCATCCTTTTTATACGAGGGTCCCTCAACAGACATGACAGCATGAAAGACCCCATTTGCACAAGGTTTGATGCCGAGCTACTCATTTCGTGTTCCTCCTCCTCACTGATGTCATTGACGGTCTATTCTTCCCCCCAGCCACGTACAACACCACGGGTCCCAGATAGGTGACAACAACGAGCACCCTGGGATGCCTGCTGTGGTTGGTCTTCCTCCTCCTCAAAGCCACATTCCTCCTCTGACTCCTCTTCCTCATACTCCTCTTGCAGCGTTGCCGCAGGTCCGGCAGGCGATGATGACTAGGCTGTTTCTGGTGGTGATGGTGACCACAACTCTTCCTCTTTTTTTTTTTTTTTTATAAATTTCTTTATTGAGAAATCAGTAAATCAGGACAATTTGGAGGATGCAACCTCCGGTCTGAAGTAACAAATAACAACAACGTCACAATGTACGAATCTGGATGCATAAGCAAAGGTATCATCATATATTGGTACAGTCCAATACATAGGGCCGGGTAGCCAGAAAGAGATGGTATGGTATGGGTGCGATAGGCAAACAGATAATGAGATGTGAAAATGGAGAGCAGAAACAAATAAAGGAGACCCAATGTGGTGGTGGAAAGTGTGGACCTCGACCCTTAGGTTATACTTTATGGCAAAACATTTAAATTCCTGAATGTTTTCCAATCTTGCCATGTTCTTGTGAAAGTTTGGAAGTTTCTCATTTCCCAGGAGGAGATTTCCTCAAATCTATCGATTTGGTCAACTTTTGAGAGGAATCTGGCTGCGGCTATCATGTGTTTGAAGAGGCTCAGGTTAGAGATTTTATGTTTAGAAGAGAAAATGTTCAAAAGTGCTTTCTCCGGAGAGGGGATAAGATCCGCTCCACAGATATGGTTGCAAAATTGGGAAATTTTCTCCCACCATGATAGGAGGTTTGGACATTTCCACCAGATATGTAGATAGGAGCCTCTCTCGGCTAAGCACCTCCAACATCTGTCACAGCCAGATGACAAGTGTCTAGAGACAATGTCTGGTGTCTTATACCACCTGGTAATAATCTTGTACCCGTTCTCTTGAATGCGTACGCATCTTGATGATTTATGTGGGGAGTTTAAGATAATGTCAATTTCTTTGGCTGAGAAAGTATGTTTTAAGTCTTTCTCCCATAGGCCAATAAAGGAGGGTGAAACAGAAGAGGTATGAGATCTGATTCTGCTATAAACCTGCAATATCGCCTTTGTGGGACCTTGAGGGCTATCTATCAAGCTCTCAAACCAGTTTAGAGGTCTTATAAGGTCACCAAAGGAGATGTGCTGAGATAAGTAGGCCTTGATGAAGTATACTGGATTCTTAAGCGTAAGAGAAGGGGGGATTGAGAGACTTTCCCTTAATCTGCTTAAAGACAAGGGCGTATTGTCTTGAAATAAATCTCTCAAGCTGATAACGGAATCTCTAAGGTTTGTGGGTAAGCTGTCCTGGAAAACTTTGGGGTCAATTTGTAAAATATCGCGTACTTGGAGGAGTGGCGATGGGAAGAGGATTTGGAGGTGAGTGGATTGGAACCATTTCCAGGCATTGCAAGTGGCTTTAATCAGGGGAGTTGCATCCAAGGGAATAGGGGGGAAACATTTGTGGCCTAACAGAAGAGCTCTAAAGGATAAATTGGTTAAAGATTGTTCTATGTGGACCCAGGATTTGTGAAGAGGAGCCCTCATCCAACCCACAAGTCTGGAGAGGGGAACAGCTTTCCCATACAATTTAGGTCTGGAAGGGCAATACCTCCTAAAGCCTTAGGTCTATTCAGGGTCTTATATGAGAGTCAGGCTTTCCTCTTATTCCAAATGAAGGAGCTAAATAGTGATCTAAGCGAAGCGTAGTATGAGGAAGGAATGGGGATAGGAAGGACCTGGAGTAGGTAAGTCAATTTAGGTAATACTAAGGACATAAGTAGGTTTTTTCTACTGAACCAGGATAGTATTGGCAGGTAAAGGTTTTTTAGAGTAGCAGAAATGTGGTTCAAAAGAGGTGTGTAATTTAAAGAAAAAAGTTGGGAGGGGTCATTACTTATCTTAATGCCTAAGTTTGTTAAGTATGGGGTAGACCAATTAAAAGGGGAGTTTTGTTCCAAACGTTTTTTCAAGGAGTTAGAAAGGCCAGTGTGTATAATTAAAGACTTGCTATGGTTAATCTTAAAGTTGGAGAATTTGCTAAATGTTTCTAAGTGGTGGTAAATCTTGGGGAGAGTGACGCTTGGGTTACCAATCATAATCAGCAGGTCGTCGGCAAAGGCCGCCGTCTTATGTTCCTGATCCACAATATTTACACCCTTAATATCCCTATCGGATCTAATAGTTTGCAAGAGGGGTTCCATGATTAATACAAAAAGAAGAGGGGAAAGGGGGCAACCTTGCCGGGTACCATTTCTTATCATAAAGGGGGAAGAAATGGTGTTATTGATAGAGATTGAGGAGGAGGCCTTAGGGCCGCTTCACACGAGCGGATGCCGTGCGTGGCATCCGCTCCGTGAAAGAGTGCCAAGATCCACTGCAGACTGCAGAGGCACGGAGCATTAACATGACTGATAACGCTCCGTGCCTCTCTGTGATCTCTTTACTACGAAATCACAGTTGTCACTGTGATTTCGAAGTAAAGAGATCACAGAGAGGCGCGGAGCATTATCAGTCATGTTAATGCTCCGTGCCTCTGCAGTCTGCAGCGGGTCTTGGCACTCTTTCACGGAGCGGATGCCACGCACGGCATCCGCTCGTGTGAAGCGGCCCTTAGAGTACATGGCGTCTATAGCTGATAGGAAAGGGACTGGGAATTTTTGAGAAGAAAGGACAGATTTCATGAAAGAACATTTAACTCTATCAAAACCCTTCTCAGCATCTGTGCTGAGAAGGACTAACGGCAAAGCTTTTTTTTTTTGCATAGTAAAGGATATTAAGGACTCTGGCAGTGTTGTCTTTGCCTTCTCTCCCCCTAACAAAGCCAGTTTGATCTCTATGGATCAGAGAAGGTAGTATAGAAGCTAAGCGATTCGCCAGCATTTTGGCCAGTAATTTAAGGTCGACATTAAGGAGAGAGATAGGCCTGTAGCTGGGGCAGAGTGTAGGGTCCTTACCTTCTTTAGGAATTAAGACAATATGGGCTTTGGTCATATCATTAGACAAGGGGATGTTGGACAGGGTTAGGTAATAAAGCGGAATGAGGTGAGGTATAAGAATATCATGCGGAATGTGGAATAGTAAGAGATAGGTAGGCCATCCGGGCCTGGACTTTTCCCTTTGGGAGAGTTACAAATAACCTCCAAGAGTTCTGTTGGTGTGAAAGGGGAGGCCAACAGTATTTTGTTCTCCTCAGATAGAGAGGGGAGGTGCAACTTCTCCAGATAGGCGGAGAGGGATGGCGAGAGCTCAGGGGAGGAAGGAGATGGGGTGGGATCCTCAAGATTATATAGGGATTCATAGAAGTCTCTAAATTGCGTTGCAATTAAGTCTGAATCAAAAATGTGTAAACCTGACGCATTAGTAAGTTTATGCACAAAATTGTTTGATTTCCTCATTTTGACCCTATTCATAACGAACCTAGAGGCTTTGTTACCATGGGCGAATATCTTATGTTGTGAATTAAGGTAGTATTTCGCTGATAGGGTGTTTAATAGGTCTTTAAGGGAGCGCTTATGTTTATTTAACTCACACAAGTGGGCCTTGAGTAGAGAAACTTTATGGGATTGTTCTAAACGGGTGATTTTCTCATGTAGATCATCTATTTGTTGATTCCTAGTTTTCTTAAGATGGGCACCAATACTAATGCATTGTCCTCTTACGACAGCCTTATGGGCATCCCATAGGGTCTGAGGAGAAATTTCTGTCAAAGCGTTTAAATGGAAGTAATCTTTTAAAACCGTTTGTATTTTAGTTCTAGCCTCTACATTCCCTAGTAATTGTTCGTTTAACCTCCAGGATGCAAAGGCTTTGTTTTTCCTTGGTATAGTGAAGGACAGGTATATAGGGGAATGGTCAGAAAGGAGGATATTTCCTATACTCATTTCTTTACAATTCTGGAGGTTGTTTTTAGAAATAAAGAGGTAATCCAGACGCTGATAAGAGCCATGGACCGTTGAGTAGAAAGAGTAATCCTTAGTGTCTGGGTGGAAGGTGCGCCAAACATCAATAAGTTGGGCCTTCCAGAGTTTAGACGTCAGGGAGCGAATAGCTGACTGAGAATGAGCAGATTTTCCAGAGGAAGAATCTAAAAGGGGATTTAAAACCAAGTTAAAGTCTCCACTCAACACTAAGGTACCTTCCCTAAAATTGCTAATTTTGTCCAGAATATTTTTTAACCAGGGAATTTGTTTCATATTAGGGACATACACGTTGACAAAGGTATATATGTGTTGAAGGATTTTCCCCTTCAGCATTAAGTACCTTCCTTCAGGGTCCAAACATTGGTCCAGAAGCTGAAACTGAACTCCTTTTTGCAACCCTATGCTCACGCCTCTGGAGTTTGATGAGTTGGAGCCACTGTGGAACCATTGGGAAAAGTAGGAATGTGTAAGATTAGGGAAATGGCCAAGCTTCAGGTGCGTTTCCTGGAGAAACACCACTATAGCTCCTTCTCTCCTCAGCATCCGAAAAACCTGCCTTCTTTTAGATGGGGAATCTGGGACGTGAGGAGAAGTAAGTTTCGCTATGAAAGGTGTGAAAGGATGGTAATCTTTAAGCTCCAGGAAGAAGATTCTGAGACCTAGTAACAAAGAAAGGTCTAACCTTAGATGCGCAGCCCATACCAATACCATTCTTCTAGAGCCTTCTGGTGTCGTGGAAACATAAAGAACAAAATAACTAGAAAAATAAATAAGAAATAAGAAACATAAGCAGTATATCTGCAGTATCATCAATAAGGGGGAAATTGGGTAAAAACCCTTTACACTTGCATAAGTTTACCAAAGAGGCAGTTGAAACAACACCAGAGCCTGGGAGAGAGCCAGGGGATCACCTCCAGCTCTGAGTCTACCGGCAGATCTAGAAGGGGAGTTGTGAGACTGGGGAAATAAGACCGGAGGAGAGAAGTCTGCTCCAACTTTATGTAAAGAGAGGCTAAGGTCATCTCTCCACCAGGCCTCAACTAATATAAGCCCCTATAAAGAGACAAGAGGCAAGAAAGGTGGAGGGGGAGGGATGGGAGAGGGGAATTGGAGGGAGATAGACAAGGAGACGGAACACGAGACCAATACGAAAAATACTTATGAGTGGGAGGTATGGAATCACTTTTTCATCAACCTCTCCAGTGTATAACCATCATTTTGGCGACTAAATATTGAGAAAAAAGGGGGGGTTCAGAAAGAGTCTGTGGAGAGACGTCTAGGTGTTATCGAATTGGTCTTCTTCCTCTGACGATGGGCTTTGGGGGTCCTCCTGGGCTCAAAGGGTTGCGGTTTGAGGACTTCTGGTAAGGAGGCGACATCTTGGATGAAGTCCCAATTTTCGATCTCCATGCTGGGAATCTCCAGGTGCTGGAACACTTGCTCTAGGTCAGTGTGGGATCTGATCGTAATTCTGCTCCCCTTGTAAAGGAATGAGAGGCCGAAAGGGAAAGTCCTTCGATAGATGATTTTCCGTTGGATGAGCCACTCGGTCAGGGGCTTAAGTGCTTTGCGTTTTTTCAGGGTAATCAGAGCTAAATCCTGATAAACATTAATGCAATGATCTCTGAACAGCACTTCCGATTTTTTTCCTAGCACTTTCCAATATGGCTTCCTTGTCCTGGAAGTTTAGTAGACAGCAGATAATGTCTCTGGGCAGCTCAGCTGGTTTAGGTTTAGGGCGAAGGGTCCTATGAGCCCTTTCAATAATCGGACTGGGGTGATCCGGACCCAGAAGCTGTTCACATAAAGCCATTATTGCCTCAGGTATTTCTGAGTTAAGAATAGATTCGGGCAGGCCTCGATACCTCAGATTGTTCCTCCTGCCCCGATTCTCTTGATCTTCCAGGGCGGCATGCATGGAATTTAGGTGGTTCTGCACAGCTTGTAGGCTATTAGAAGCAGCCGATCAAGCATTGCGGTATGTGCGATTTCAAGATCTTCCACCCTTCCCCCAATATGCCTAATATCCTGACGCATGGAGGAAACTTCGCTTACCAGCGGCTCCAAGGCTTTGGTTAGGACTGACTTCAGGTATTTTCTTGATATAGGAAGATTTGGGCGGCCTCCAGTATCATCCGAATCGCTATCTCTTTCAGCAATGTCCTGGTTTTCATCATCAGGAACGTCCGCCAGCGTCATTTTGGAATCTTTAGCAACATGTATGGCTGCTGCTTTTTTAATGAATTTATTCATATCTCCAGTTGTAACAGATGGCTTCTGGTGATGCAGAGGTTCCCCTTGTCTCGGGTTGCCTATTTTCACCATTTTCTAGTCGGTATAGCAGACGTAGGCTACGGTAAAGGAATGCTTGTCAGACGGAGCTCAGACACACACCACCATCCTCGTCTGGCGCTAGCTCCACCCCCCTCTTCCTCTTCACGCTCATCTACAACCTGATCCAGCACTCTTCGCAGGGCAGGCTCCAGGAAGAAAACAAATGGGATGAAGACGCTGATGGTGCCTTCGGTGCAACTGACTAGGTTTGCCACCTCCTCAAAAGGACGCATGAGCCTACAGGCATTGCGCATGAGCGTCCAGTAACGTGGCAAAAAAATTCCCAGCTCCGCAGAGGCTGTCCTAGCACCCCGGTCATACAAATACTCGTTGACGGCTTTTTCTTGTTGGAGCAGGCGGTCGAACATTAGGAGTGTTGAATTCCAACGTGTCGGGCTGTCGCAAATCAAGCACCTCATTCAGAGCTGAATGTTTGAAAAGTGCGCCATGGCTGTGTAGGAACGCCTGAAATGGCCACACACCTTCCTGGCCTGCTTGAGGACGTCCTGTAAGCCTGGGTACTTAGACACAAAGCGTTGTACGATGAGATTCAACACATGTGCCATGCAGGTTGACCCAATGCGCAGTGTAGGTGATATACCTGCCCTGAGCATGCTTTGCAGACAAGGTATCAGTGGTCAGTTGGACCCTTGCCCCAACACTGTATGCCAGAGATGCCATGACTTTCTTTTCAATCACTGAGTAGAGGTTTGGGATTGCCTTATTTAAAAAAAAAAAATTGTCCGGGTACCTTCCACTGTGGTGTCCTAATAGCGACAAATTTTTTGAAGACCTCAGACTCCACCAGCTGGTATGGTAAAAGCTGGCGGGCTAAGAGTTCCGTTAAGCCAGCTTTTAGACGCCGGGCAAGATGGTGACTCTGTGACATTGGCTTCTTACGCTCAAACATTTCCTTTACAGACACTTGACTGTGGGCAGATGAGATGGAACTGCTGAAGGTGAGAGGCGGAGTGGCGGGTGGTTGAGAGGGGGCAAGGAGGACAGCAGTGGTTGACGTGGCTCAAGATGCTGAACCAGCAAGAAGATGGTGGCTTTCAGCTTGTGTTCTGCTTCTACTCGTCATCATGTGTTGATCCCACAGGCGTTTGTGATGTGCGATCATGTGCCTTCGCAAACCAGTTGTCCCTAGGTGGTTGTTGGATTTCCCACGACTCCGTTTCTTTTGGCACAGGTTGCAAATGGCATCGCTGTTGTCAGAGGCAGACACACAAAAAAAATGCCACACTGCTGAGCTTTGCAATGATGGCATTCTGGTGGTGGCAACAACATGCGTTCATTGGCGTGCTGTCTGGCTAACCCAGGGTGCCGATGCATGCTGTCTGACTGTGCCACTAGCTCCTTGTGACGACCTCCCCTGCTTCCAACTCGTCTCCTCCTTCTCTCTGTCTCCCCTTATGAACTTTCCCCCTCTTCTTCTTCTCTTGGAGCAGGCACCCACGTGGCATCCACGGAAACATCGTCATCATCAACCACTTCACTTGTATCTGACACCTCAGCAAAGGAAGCAGCAGCGGGTACAACATCATCATCATCATCACACTGTATGTCCATGTGTGTAATGCTGCCTGACAGACCTATCCCTGTTATCTACATCCCCTGGCAATAATAATTGCACATCACTAATTTCATCCAACTGATGTGTAAATAACTCCTCTGAGGGATCAAGTGAAGAGGCTGTGGTGGCTGTGTTGGTAGTGGTGGTGGTGGTGGTGGGCGGGAGAGTGGTAACTTGAGAGCAGGTGACCAAAGCTGAGCTGGAGGAGGATGGTGCGTCAAGGTTCTTAGCAACAAATAACCAAATACTTCAGACCAACACCAACAAAAAGAAAATTAGACAGAGAGGTAAGAGAGGAGGAGTCCAAAAAAGGAAAATTAAAGTAACAAAAAAGAAGAAGGCAATACCACTTCTAAATACAACCATCAAAATATTCAATCTATCCACATACCAACTGAATAAGCAGGAGACCGGCTTACTGCAAAAAGGACTTTCCTTTTGTCCACACAATAAAGTTAACCCCTTTGAGCTTTTTATCGATATCCAGAAGTTCAGAAGAAATTTAACAATAAAAAGACACTTCTCAAGAGAAAACCCCATACCACAGAAGCATGACACCAATCCAACAGATCAGGAGTACAGACATATCGATGTACGCCCGAAATCCAATTTTTTCCCGTCATATAGCCAAGGGCACTGCATACCCACTTTTTTTTTTAACTTGATTTCAGCTGACCTTAAGATTTTAACCAATGAATCAGTGAGTTATAATTATAATAGCAATTTGACAAAATCTGAACAAATAGCATTGAACACGCTCAAAAACAACCGAGATATAGTTATCCGCCCTGCCGACAAGGGGGGGGGGGGCAATAGTTATCCAGAATTACACTGAATACGAAAACGTGGCCCAAAGGATTCTAAGCGACACCGAATATTATTCAAAAATATACCATAATCCCTTCATAAATGTAAATACCAGTCTAACCAACCTAGTGAAAGAGGCTCATAGTAAGGGTTACATAAATAAAAAAGAAAATAACTTCCTTCTACCCAAAATTCTGTGCAACCTCTATTTCTATCACCTTCCAAAAATCTATAAGAATAAAGATAACCCCCCAGGCAGGCCCATCGTCTCCAATACCAAATGTGCGACAAGCAATCTATCCCAATATATGGACATTATATTTACAACCATATCTCAAAAATCTGCCCACTTATCTACATGACTCCAGTCAGCTTATCCGGGAATTAAAAATTATAAACTGGGAAGAATCATATGCTTTTCTTACTTTGGATGTCACGTCACTATATACAAAAATTAAACATAAGCTAGGCCTCTGGTTCATCCAATCAGTGCTGGAAAGGGACATCAGCCTAAAATCATCCCAAATTTCTTTTTTACTACAAAGCTTACAGTTTATATTAGAGAACAACTATTTCATATATAATGGAAACATCTACCACCAGTGTAAGGGGACCGCTATGGGGACACGAGTAGCGCCGTCTTTTGCCAATTTATTTATGGGAGAGTTCAAAGAACTACACATAACCAAGCACTCAACCTATAAAAACAAAATCATTTTTTTTCAGGAGATATATCGATGATATATTCATTATATGGGATGGGGACAAACTCTCTGCCAAAACTTTCTGCCAATCCCTTAACGAAACAGATTGGGGCATTACTTTCACTCTCAACTTTAATAAAAATGGAAATCGAATTCTTAGATATTATCATCCAGAGTCACAATAGCACCATATCCACTAAAACATACTTCAAACCGGTAGATAGCAACAGTTATATTCACTATTCCAGTTTTCACCATAAAAAATGGCTACAAAATATACCATACAGCCAGTTTAAACGAATAAGACGTAATTGCACATACAAAGAAGACTTCATACAACAAAGAGACACCATCCGTTAACGATTTTCGGCAAAAAAATATCCAGCTAAACTGATAAACGCTTTGAAAAAAAGCTCCATTGTGTCCCAGGAGGAATGTCTAACCAAAACCTCCAAAAAACAAGAAAAACAAGACCGTCCTAATTTTATCACCCAGTACAGCACGTCAAATGGGCATATTAAGAATATTCTAGCCAAACACTGGCATATATTACTCCAAGATCCATACCTCTCAAAACACCTAGCGCACAAACCAATCATTACATATAGACGAGCCCCTACGATAAAAAGCATCTTGGCCCCTAGCAAACCTAGACAACATAATGAACCACAAAAAAAATCTAGTAAAATTGCGGCACAGAATGCGGGCAGCTATAAATGTCGGTCCAAGCGATGCCTATGCTGTAAAACAATTACCCATAATCAAGCCACATTCATGTCAAACCGTAATAAGACATCCTTCTCCATAAAACAATACATGACGTGCCAGTCTTCCTACGTTATATATCTAATTGAGTGCAGTTGCGGCCTGCAGTATGTGGGGCGCACAACACAGGAGCTACACTGTCGATTGAATCAACACAGACATAATATACAACGCTTATATCAGAAACACAGTTTGTCAAGACACTGTGCGACAACCACAGAAAAACAAAAACACCCAATAAAAATCACTCCCATAGAACATATACCTGAAAACCCATTTAATCGGTTTGATATCTTACAGAAATGGGAGGTTTTCTGGATATAACAACTTGATACGCTAACACCCCATGGTCTCAATGAACTGAGTGAAACAGTACTCTAATTAAATAGCATATGCTACTGCCTATGCCTTATATATTTTATACATTATATATACTTTTTATGCTAGTATTTTTATCTATATTTTATTTCCCTGTTATTTTCCTTTTATTGTGTATATTTTATATATTATTATTATTTATTTATTATTTTTTCTACCTTACGTCCGATTGTCAAGATATCCTTCCGGCTCCCCTTCTTTACCAAATATTGCGTGTCTTATGCACACTAGTGTGTCTGCCATACAGTTTTCTGTTTAATGTCACGCTCACTCCAAACGCACTGATACCCCAAAGCGTTTGTAAGCACAGCATTATTGCCCTCACTTCTCCCCCCTTCTTTACTCTTCCCTGACTATTCCATCATTGCCATATAGCACTCATCTAGCATCTCTTGGGTCCGCCCCACTAGCTCACATGTCAGGAGGTGAGATGGGTTTCCCCACCACTCCGGACAGCTCAGCGCTCCTTAGCGCTCCATCCACTATTATACAGGACCGAATGGCATCTCCTTGGGCCCGTCCCGTCAGCTCACGTGTCAAGGGAGGGGGGGCGTGTCCCACCACTTTGTACAGTCTAGCGCTTCCCAGCGCTCCATCTACTGAGCAAAACCTAGCCACCCCTTTAGTGTTACGTCACAAAGGTGGGTGGGGCATAGCAACCCGTCCCAAAGCATGACTTCTCTATTACCAGTGCATACCTTCCTCCCCAGTGACTACCGGACGCCTGTGTGAAGTGTGCCTAATTCTGTTTTTACCAAGATTGATAGAGTATTGATTATTCTAACTCATGTTTATTTATATTAACTCCGCCCAGAGCCACGCCCCCTACAATCGAGGTAAGGCGCCAAAAACAAGTGTATAAATAAATTCAAACTGTCTTGTATTGTACCATTGATTGTCCTGAAGAAGAGGGTCCAATTCCCTCGAAACGCGTAGACAAATAAATACTTTTTTATTTCACCCTCTGCGTGATATATTCAGCTGAGCAGTGCCCAAAAGCAAAAGCTATAAGCAGTTCCAGTTTTTTTCTCCTTTTGGTTTACCTTACTTCGCTTCCGCATTTAATCCCTAAATGCGCCCTGGAACCAAGGCTGCAGCAAGGCACCCCTGGTCGCTGGTCCATCTACCAGCCAGGCTCGTCAAAGGTGTTGTGACTCCTCACAACACACTCTGGTAAGCGCATTATTTTTGCATCATTTTAATTATTTTATACTGTACTACACATTTGGCGCTGCCTTCTCTCTTCTCCCCTCCCCTCTATATATATCTCATTGATTGGACATCAGTTGGCTGACACCTCACTCCAATTAGCTCTTGGAGATGTCATTAGTCTAGGGGTGCACATACTTTTTCCACCTGCACTATGAATGTTTACATGGTGTGTTCAATAAAAACATGGTAACATTTAATTCTTTCTGTGTTATTAGTTTAAGCAGACTGTGATTGTCTACTGTTGTGACTTAGATGAAGATCAGATCACATTTTATGACCAATTTGTGCAGAAATCCATATCATTCCAAAGGGTTCACATACTTTTTCTTGCAACTGTATTCTCGTTTTAGATTATGATGAATATTCTTAAAACTAATATATAGCACTATATTTACTGCTATATATTATTTTTTGATCAACCTCGCATTAACACTGGGTTCACACCTGAGCGTTTTACAGCGCGTTCCTACGCGCTGTAAAACGCACAACAGGCAAGAACCAATGATTCCCTATGGGAATGGTTCTTACCTGGGCGTTTTACAGCGCGTATGATCGCGCTGTAAAACGCCCGACGCTCAAACAAGTGCTTGAGCTTTTTTTTGGGCGTTTGTCGCGCGTTCCCGCACATAGAAATTCGGGAACGCGCGACAATGTGTGAACGCCAGTCTCTGTATGCGCGATTGTAAACGCCCGTACAATCGCGCATACAGAGCGCTCGTTTCCGAACGCTCAGGTCTGAACCCAGCGTAAGCAATTTTTTACACTTTAGATTAATCGCAATCGCGAAAATAATCTCGAATTAGAATATTCGCGAATATGAAACGAATATTCTAGCGAATATTCGTGAAATATTGCGAATTTGAATATTGTACCTGCCGCTCATGACTAGTCAGAACCCACAAAGCGACACACCCGGCGCTCCCCGTCCTGCCTCTTCTCCTTTTTCTTTCCAGTTATCCTCCACTCCAGCTTCCACTGTGCCGTTGTCGCATTCATCTGGCAAAAAGCAGGCTTCCTTGCCCCCAAATGTTTGAGTGAAAAAAGATGATGACGCCCGATAACCCTCTTTCCCAACGGCTGACTGCTGGCTTGTCAGAACTGCTAGCCTGCCAACTACTGCCATATAAACTGGTGGACTAAAAAATTTGTGTCCATTGGCACACTGCAATGAAAGGAAGGGAATATTTCCCAGAGCTGTATGGCCATGTTCAGCGGCAAGTGAATGTATCTCTGGCACACAGTGTCTGTGCCAAGATACATCTGACCACAGACACGTGGTCTAGAAAACACGGGCAGGGAAGGTACATAACTTTTATTACCCACTGGGGGAACCTTCTGTCGGCCATCAAGCATGCAGCCTGTGGCAGCCGTGTAGTTTTGGTGTTACCGCCACGGATTGCATGCAGGCCTGCCTCTTCTTCTCCTCCTACTAGTCCATCCTCCCTCTCCTCCTCGGCTGACTTCTCCTTTTCCGCTGTTATCGTCTCTTCCGCTGCACCCCCAAGCTCCCCAGAATCTATTTGACGTGCCAGGTGAGACATTGCCATGCTGCATCTGTTGCGCCTGGAAGCCAAGAGCCACACCGGTCCTGCACTCCTTTCAGCTTTGCGGTCACAGGCCGATCAGTGGTTAACCCCGCTCAATTTGACAGTTGGTTAAGTGTTTGCATGTGCCGCGAAAAAAAAAATTGCATCATTAGAGATTTTCGCATTGTCGCTTTTTTTTTAACTCTCAATCTGCATATACAGCGATTGTTTTAACATGCATGTGAACTGTATTCAATTACACTGCTTTAATGTCAAATTACTTACAATGATCAGAAGTGTAGTAGGCTGTGCCTATTTTGTGGATGCGCATACACGAAAATTACATTGCTGATATTTTGCATTGAAAAAAATTATGAATGAAGATCGCAAATTTGAATAATACATCTGGTATGTCACTGTCTATATTGTGGGACTAGTTGTGCACTTCTAGAAATTATTTTGTGGCTGAAAATATGACTTGAGGGTTTTTCAGGTTAGCCTGCCATTCGAGTCTATGGGGCCCGCTGTGAACACGCGGTTCACGAACATTTGAGCGCAAGCACACATTCACCGTCCTGGCCAATGTTCGTCCATCACTAATAGGGAAGGGAAAGCTTTCAGTCAGGGAGTGAGAAGTGAGGATATGAGACTTGGGGTTCTAGACAGTGCCTTCTAGCTGTAGTTACGGCCTTATTATACAACTGCAGCTGCTGCATAATTTCAAACGTAGCTACCTACAAGAATTTTTTTTTTTCTGGCCATTTGAATAGATGCACAGATTTTTTTTTTTCTTAAGTGTTGGTGTGGGGAGAATAAGCTCAATATAACTGCACAACACGTTTTACGGCACACAGTGTTTCCAGACAGTTCAATGTTTTTTGTTTTTGTTTTTGAAAAATAGCAATATAAGTGTGCAACATGTGTTTTACAATAGAGGGTAGTGTTTTAAATCCCAGTAAAAACACTAGGAATACTTGTGTGAAATCTGTGAAAAGGGCATCTCCACACAAATCAAGGGCAATGTATGTTTTACAATACAGAGGGTAACCCTCAGTAAAAACACGTGAAATAATAGTCCAAAATATCTGACAGAGCACAGACCAACAGTTCAATGGTTATTTGTTTTGCGAAAAATAGCAATAAAATTGTGCAACATGTGTTTTACAATAGAGGGTAGTCTTTTAAATCTGAGTGAAAATGGAAATAGTAGTCCAAAATACTATGACAGTGGATTTCCACACAGTTCAAGTGTTTTTATTTGTGAAAAATAGTAATAAAAGTTTGCTTTACAATAACAGAGGATTTAATTTTAAAGCTCAGTGAAAACACCTGAAATATTAGGCCAACTATTTTACAGCACATTTCCAAACAGTCCAAGATGTTTTTTTTTAAAATAAAATAGCAATACAAGTATACTAGAGATGAGCGAATCGAAGCTGACGAAGTGGAATTCGATCCGAATTTCCGGAAAAAATTTGATTTGCACCGAAGCCTGATTTCCTCATGCTTTGCGGTAAAGAATATTTTTTTTTTTCCTAAAATGGCTGCTGCACGTGTGAGGACATAGAGAAAGGAACTCTGGGAAGGCAGGATCACCCATAATGCCCTGCTTGCAGCCAATCAGCAGCCAGCCAGCACTGTGATGTCACAGCCCTATAAATAGCCTCAGCCATCTTGGATTCTGACATTTACCAGTGTACTTAGTGCAGGGAAAGATCAGCAGGCACTAGGGACAGTGTTAGAAAAAAACTCAATTGTGCTGAAAAAAAAACCGATTTACAAGTGCAGATAAAGATTATTCAAGGTATAGGGAAAGGAGAGGGAGGAATCATTCCACAGCATTTATGTTGAATAGGGTTTAGTAGGGGAAGTTACAGCCTGGGTAATAGAAACAATCCTATTACATCTTGCTGCACTGACTGGGCACCCAAATTGCCATTATACAGCTTTGTAATTCCAGTAAACCATTCTTACTAGGGTGCAAGTGCTGTTTGATACAGTCACTATCAGGGTTTATTACAAGGAAATATTTAAAAGTCTTATTTGTCCTTGTGCAGAGCAGATATATATATTCTAAAGTTTTTTCTGGCTTGTATTAATGGGGAAAAAGGGCTTATGTGCAATTGTGTGGTGAAGTGCTAAAATTACAGGCCTTTTTGTCATGTATTAGTGGCAAAAGTAAAATATATTTGCCTCCCAGCAATGCGGTTATATGTTCTAAAGCCTTTTGTGGCTTGTATTAGTAGAAATATATATATATATATATATATATATATATTTGTATTCAGCGGTGCAGTTATATGTTCCAAATCCTTTTCTGGCATGTATTAGTGGCAAAAGTGAAAAAGTGAAATATATTTGCTGTTCTGTGGTCCAGTTATATGTTCTAAATCATTTTGTGGTGTGTATTAGTGCAAAAAGAAAAAATATATTTGCTGTTCAGTGGTGCAGTTATTTGTTCTAAAGCCTTTTGTGGTGTGTTTTAGTGCAAAAAGAAAATTATATATTTGCCGTTCAGCGGTGCAGTTATATGTTCTAAAGCCTTTTGTGTCGTGTATCAGTAGCAAAAGTAACATTTATTTGCCATTCAGCAGTGCAGTTATATGTTCTAAAGCCTTTTGTGGCGTGTATTAGTACAAAAAATATATATATTTGCAGTTCTGCGGTGCAGTCAATTGTTCTAAAGCCTTTTGTGGCATGAATTAGTGGCAAAAGTTAAATATATTTGCCGTTCAGCTGTGCAGTTATATGTTTTAAAACCTTTTGTGGCGTGTATTAGTTAAAAAAATATATATATTTGTTGTTCAGTGGTGCAGTTATATGTTCTAAAGACTGCTGTGGTGTGTATTAGTAGAAAAAGAAAAAATATATTTGCCGTTCAGCAAAGTATTCTAATCGCTAATTTTTATCGCGAATATATTACATTGTAGATTTTCGCAATCAAGAAAATAATGACTGGAGATCACAAATTCTCAAATTTGCAAATTTATGGCGAATATTTGGCCAAAAATGTGTGAAATATCGCAAATTCGAATATTGCCCATTACTAGCAGTTATATGTTCTAAAGCCTTTTGTGGCATGTATTAGTGCAAAAAGAAAAAATATATTTGCCACTCAGCAGTGCAGTTATATGTTCTAAAGCCTTCTGTGGCGTGTATTAGTGCAAAAAGAAAAAATATATTTGCCATTCAGTGGTGCAGTTATATGTTCTAAAGCCTTCTGTGGCGTGCATTAGTGCAAAAAGAAAAAATATATTTGCCGTTCTGTGGTGCAGTTATATGTTCTAAAGCCCTTTTTTGTGTGTATTAGTGGGGGAAAAAGGGCTTTTTAGTAGTGGTGGTCAAGCACCAAAATGCTCGGTGCTCAAGTAGAATACCTCGGGATGCTTGGGTGCTCTACCGAGCCCCCGAGCACAATGGAAGTTAATGGGAGTACACAAACATTAAACCAGGCACCCTCTGCTCTGAAGAGGGAAGGGTGTCTGGTTCATAGGAAAAGGCCAGAAAGTGATGGAAACACAACTGAAATGGTTAGGGAACAGCATGGGGAGGATGTCTGGATGCATCTTGGACTCCCAGGTCACTACTGGAAACAATGTTGTCCGAGTAGTACGCCACTTTTACAGACTGACTTTTCCTCTAAAATCGATTTTACAGGAAAAATTGTTTCTTTCCTGTATATGTACTTGTATATAAAGTGCAATTTCTGCCAAAAATTACATGGAAGAGGCACTCCGATACAACTTGTATATCACATAAAGAAGAGCCTCATTCACATTGTGGTACAATTGTTCAGGTAGTGGGATTCCTACTGTACACTCATAAAGCCTATGCACTAACGGAAAGGGCTTCCAAAAATTACAAGGAACCGGCACTCTAATACACCCTTTATTATACATAAGAGGGCATCATACACATCCTTGAAAAATTATGATTGATGGCCTGCTGGTGACCCTCAAAAACATTAGAAGCAAGAGCCTGCAGGTGACCCTCTAAAACATTATGGGCGAGGGCCTGCTGCTGAGAGATGCCCTGCTGCCGAGCTGACCATCTAAAACATTATGGGTGAGGGCCTGCTGCTGAGCTGACCATCAAAAAAAAATTGTGGGAGAGGGCCTGCTGCCAAGCTGACCATCTAAAACATTATGGGCGAGGGCCTGCTGCTGAGCTGACCATATAAAAAAATGTTGTGGGCGAGAGCCTGCTGCTGAGCTGACCATCTAAAAAAACATTGTGTGCAAGGGCCTGCAGCCGAGCTGACCATCTAAAAAATGTTGTGGGCGAGGGCCTGCTGCTGAGCTGACCATCTAAAAATGTAGGAGCAAGGGCAGCCTAATAAGTATGTTGATATGATGGAGGAGGAGGAGAAAAGGGAGATTGAACCATATACCTTTTTTAGTGGTGGAAAGGGGTGCATGGGAATACAGTGTATTCAAAACACCATGAAAGCCACATTTAGAGTGCCTTTATGTTCAGCCTCTTTCCTCTGGTGGAGTAGAGAAGTCAGGGGCAATCCAGGCATTGTTCATTTTTATAAGAGTCAACCGGTCAGCATTTTCAGTTGACAGGCGCATGCGCTTATCAGTTATTATGCCCCCAGCATCACTAAATACACGTTCTGAAAAAACGCTGGCGGCGTGGCAGGCCAGCACCTCCAAGGCATAGAGCACCAGTTTGTGCCACATGTTCAGCTTCGACTGCCTAATAGTTGTAAGGCACACAGGGGTCACTGAGGACGCTGACACGGTCTGCTACATTTTCCTTCGCCATCTTCCAAAATTCTTCCCTCCTTGTGACACTAGGCCGCACATCAGGTTGCAAGTGCTGGTGAGGTTTCATAAAACTGTCCCAGGCCTTGGAGAGTGTTGCCCTGCCTATGTTGGAACTGCTGTGTGTTCCTCTCGTCTCTCCTCCTTGGTTGGCCAAGGAACTACGTACTCTGCAGCCAGCGCTGTCAGCTGGAAATTTTTGTAGAAATTTTTCCACAAGGACCTTCTGGTATTGAACCATTTTGCTCATTCTCTCCACCACAGGAATAAGAGATGAGAAGTTCTCTTTGTAGCGGGGGTCGAAAATGGTGAACAACCAGTAATCGGTGTTGGCCAAAATGCATACATTGTGAGGGTAACGGGAAAGGCAGTTTAACATAAAGTTAGCCATGTGTGCCAGAGTCCCAACAGACAATACTTTGCTGTCCTCATCAGGAGGATAACTCTCAATCTCCTCATCCTCTTCCTCCTCTTCTACCCATCCAAGCTGAACAGATGGAATAAAACTTCAATGGCTACTACCCTCTGAAGCTGAGGCAATCATCTCCACCTCCACCTTCTCCTCCTCTTTATCATCCAATTTGCACTGAGAAGACAAACTGAGAGTGGTCTGGCTATTACCCTGTGCACTTTCTTCCCCCATTTATACCTCTTCCACATGCAAAGTGTCTGCCTTATTTGTGAGCAGCAAGTGTTTGAATAGACACAGAAGTGGGATGGTTACTCTGATAATAGTGTTATTGCCGCTCACCATCTGTGTTGATTACTCAAAGGTGTGTAAAACCTCACAGAGGTCAGACATCAATGCCCACTTGTCACTTGTGAAGAGTGGAAGCTGACTGGAAAGGTGACGGCCATGTTGCAGCTGGTATTCCACTACTGCCCTCTGCTGCTTACAAAGCCTGGACAACATGTGGAATGTAGAATCCAGCGTGTGCTCACGTCGCACAACAGTCAGTGAGCTGGCAATTGCAAGCACTGCTGCAGCGTTGCCAGACCCGTGGAAGCTGTCGATGACTTGCGGAAATGGGCACACACACGGCGCACCTTCACCAGTAGCTCAGGCAAATTGGGGTAGGTTTTGAGAAACTGCTGAACCACTAGGTTGAACACGTGGGCTAGGCATGGTATGTGTGTGAGCTTGCCAAGCTCCAAAGCCGCCACCAAGTTACGGCCATTATCAGACACAACCATGCCTGGTTGTAGGTTGAGTGTCGAGAGCCACAGCTCGTTTTGTTCCCTTATCCCTGCCAAAGCTCTGTGGGCGTGTGCTGTTTGTCACATAAGCAGATCAGTTTAAGCACAGCCTGTTCCCCACTGCAGTGTTACACTGCTTCCAGCTACTGATGTCTGACTGGTGCTGCAAGATGATAATTCAAAGGTGAAAGTGGAGGAGGAGTCGGAGGAGGAGAAGGGGGGGTTGCAGCCACTAATGTAGGTGGCAGCGGAAACCCTGATGGAAGTAGGGCCCACAATGCTTGGTGTCGGTAGCACCTGTAGCTGGCCACTGGCCAGCTAAGACCTGTCCTAGGTTGCTAATAGAGCTTATATGTGCATACAGCTAGACCTGCCAATAACCTTACTATAGTTCCTATGTTTATATGTTAAAGACAAAAGCAGAGTTATCTGCAGTGACTTCGTGTTTTGGACATAGGCGTGCGCACGGGGTGTGCCGGGTGTGCCTGGGCACACTCTAATAGGTTTGTCACCTCCATGCGCACTGCCCCCCAGCCTATTTCCCTGTCTGTTTTGCTGGCTGCCGCCGCCCGCCGCGCTGTCAATTCATTTACAATATCTGGCTGTGGGCTGCCGGCGGGCGGTGGCTAGTATTCAAATAGGGGGCGGAGTCCCGGACCCGGCGGAGGCAGAGAGGGAGTGTGTGCTGTGCGGCGCAGGCTGAGTTGACGTTGACGTCACGCTGCATCTGAATAGTAGTACCCTGCCTGCGCGCCTGGCCGTCTGCTAGCTGGTGAGGTGAGGGCTGGGCATATAAAAAAAGTAGTATGTACCCCCCCGTCCCACAGTGCTACGAATCCTCTGTTGTCGCCTGTATTATCCTGATACCCCTCAGTTATATAATATATCTGAGGGGTATCAGGGTAAATCATACAGGGGATAATATAACTAGGGGTATCAGGGTACATGAGGGGAAATATAACCGAAGAGGGCTAGGCTACTATCATACATTATACAGGGGTAATATAACTTATCTTACCCCTCACCCCTGTATTATGTCCCTGATAGCCCTGCTCACTTGTATTACCCCTGTATAATGTACCCTGATAGATACCCCTTAGTTATATTACCCCCTGTATAATGTACCCTGATACCCCTCAGTTATATAATATAACTGAGGGGTATCAGGTTAAATTATACAGGGCGGGGTAATATAACTAAGGGGTATCAGTGTACATTATTATACAGGGGGTAATATAACTAAGGGGTATCAGGGGACATTATTATACAGGGGTAATATAACTTAGGAGGGCTATCAGGGGACATTATACAGAGGAAATATAACTTATATTACCCCTGTATAATGTCCTTGATAGCCCTCCTCAGTTATATTACCCCTGTATAGTGTACCCTGATACCCCTTAGTTATATTACCCCCTGTATAATTTACCCTGATACCCCTCAGTTATATTACCCCTGTATAAAGTCCCCTGATAGCCCTCCTCAGTCATATGTCATCCACAGATCCCCCATAACAGTGTATCATCCACAGGTCCCCCATAACAGTGTGTCATGCACAGGTCCCCCATAACAGTGTGTCATCCACAGGTCCCCCATAACAGTGTGTCATCCACAGGTCCCCCATAACAGTGTGTCATCCACAGGTCCCCCATAACAGTGTGTCATCCATAGGTCCCCCATAACAGTGTGTCATTCACAGATCCCCCATAAAAATGTGTCATTCACAGATCTCCCATAAAAATGTGTCATTCACAGATCCCCCATAAAAGTGTCATCCACAGATCCCCCATAAGTGTGTCATACACAGATCCCCCATAACACTGTGTCATCCACATATCCCCCATAACAGGGCACCTGCGCACTATGGAGAGACTGAAAGGAGGGGAAGATCCGCGGAAGCAAGCAGAGGACGGCATAGCAGACGACTGAATGGCTTCTTTTGTAAGTAAATTATTTTATTATAGTGCTGAAACTGCTTTAAACTCTAAAGAAAAGTTTTGGAGAGTGTTTCTCTCTTTCTCAGGTATGAAGCAATACCGAGGAAGAAAGGAAAACTCTTGAAAGCTTGTCTTTTAAGTATTAGGATAGTACAATAAAAAGGTACCCCTGCATACCGCAATACTCTCCTATTTTGTAATCTTATTTATATATACTTATTTAGTTTTTTTCAGTAGTATGATTATATGGTGGAAATTATTAGTGCCCCCCGCCCCCATTTTTGACTGTGGTATATTATGTGCCCCCCCCCCTATATATTGTTCCTAGGCGCAGAGGCGGAGTCACGGCAATGCTAGGGTGAGGCCTAGCCTGTGTGTATATGTGTGCGTGTATATAATTATATATATACAGTGTGTGTGCATATATATATATATATATATACACACACACACACACACACACACATATATATACATAAATACATAAATACACAAATACACACACACGTACGCGGGGCGTGTGTTTTTGTGCTTTAGGGTGCACACCCTAATGCAATAGGCTGCGCACGCCTATGGTTTTGGATGTCATATAACAGTTGTATATTGTGTTTACAGAAGCAGAAAAGATAATATGCCTTTTAGATTCATTATATGAATGTAAGGTAAGCTCAATGACACAGCAGACACAACAGAAAGCATAGAGTTAAAGGGGGTATTCCCAACTTAATGATCACTGTTAAATCTGTTAATGATTTAACAGTGATCATTTTTCTAAAAATATTTAATTAACTAATTTCCATCCCTTAGAAGAAAATGAACATATACTTACCTGACTGTTGTCTTCTGTCTCCCCTGGTTACGGCCACCGCTCTTCTCAGGATCCACGGTGGCCGCGCTTGCGCAGACGACTTATTTTCTCCCGGCCAGCCGCGCACAGTCCTGGAAGCGCATGCCGAGGCCGCGCATGCGCTATGGTGATTTCTTCCTGGCTAGTATAGTATACTTGCCAGGAAGAAGTCACCAGGGTGCATGCGCGGCGGCGTGCGTGTTTAGTCCAGCAAACAGCCTGGCCGGGAGAAGACTTCAATCAAGATGGAGCCCGCCCCCTGCCGAAACCAGGAAGTGGACAGCGCGCCAGGAGCAGGTAGGTATAAAACAGCGTGATGAAAATACCCCATTAACCACCTCCGGACCGCCTAACGCACGGATGCGTCCAGAAGGTGGTTAATTCATTCCTCCTGGACGCATCCGTGCGTCATCTCGCGAGACGCGAGATTTCAATCAGAGTATTGCTAATCAGCATTTGTACTTTTATAGTATCTGTAAGTGATCAAAACTGATCACGGTCAGATCTATAATAGTATTAGTGTCACTTTAATTCGCCGTCCACCCAAAACGCTGTGTTTGCCCGATCAGGCCTGATCGGTCGCCCACACGTGCGTTCACCCACGCCCGCCCCACCGCATTGACAAAATATTTTTTTTTTGTTATCACTGCACATTCACTTTACACGCGCTGCGGCGATAAAAAAATCAGTTTTGATATTTTTTATCAACCGCAGCAGCCTCCGGTACTTCGCTAGCCTCCCATTTGAAAGACAGGCTTGCTTTTTTTCTTGGGTAGTCTCAGGAAATACCCCTAAATTTAGTTGCCCAAATGTCAAACAGGGGGTATTCTTCTGAAGAGGCCTACAGGTTTCTGACCCAGTCAGATGAGGAATGGGAACCCTCATCTGATGAATCTAGCGGGTCAGAATATGAACCTGTAGAAAGCAGTGGCTCTCTAACCCAAAGTTCGGATGAGGAGGCTGAGGTCTCTGATAGCACCAGGCATACCCGGCCCCGTGTCGCTAGACCACAGGTTGAGCAGGATCCGCTTCAAGAGCAGCAGAGTGGGGCTGGCGCTGTCGGATTACGTGGTGAGGCATACACCAGCAGCGCTGCCCTTCCTGGACCTAGTACCAGCACTGCCGTACAACATGGTGAAGTAGCGAGCACCAGAAGGGCAGTTGAAGCTGGTACGGTGGCACGTGCAGTAGTTACCCCGTCGCAGCCACCGCAAAGACGGGCCCGTAGAGCCCCTAGAATCCCTGAGGTGCTGGCAAACCCTGATTGGCAGTCCCCAACTTCAGCCGCACCTGTAGTTCCCCCTTTCACCGCCCAGTCTGGAGTTCGGGTTGAGACAGCTCAGATCGGTTCGGCCCTGAGATTTTTTGAGCTGTTCTTGACTGCGGAGCTCTTAGACTTAGTTGTGGCAGAAACAAATCGGTATGCCACACAATTTATAACCGCCAACCCGGGAAGCTTTTATGCCCAGCCTTTCCGGTGGAAACCAGTCCAAGTTTCCGAAATTAAAATTTTTCTGGGCCTTCTCCCCAACATGGGTCTAACTAAAAAGCATGAATTGCGGTCATATTGGTCCACGAACCCAATTCATCACATGCCCATGTTCTCTGCTGCTATGCCCAGGACACAATTTGAGACCATCCTGCGTTTCCTGCACTTTAGCAACAACACCACCTCCCGTCTCAGAGGCCACCCAGCTTTTGACCGGTTCCACAAAATTCGGCCCCTCATAGACCATTTCAACCAGAAATTTGTATAACCCAGAGCAAAACATCTGCATAGACGAGTCCCTAAAAGTTTTTTTTTTTTTGAACAATAGATTTTTATTAAAATTTACATAAAATAAAAAAAATAGGTTACAATTGCATGAATACAATCACATGAATACATTCTTAGCAGAGGTATTTTTTAGGCACTTGTGAAACTTCTTTAGAAAATTAGAAATTACACTTCATAAGACAGATAAACTGATACCAGCAATAAGAAATGACATCACAGGTACTTCACATAGCAAAAAATTAGTGTACAGGTAACGCGACACGATTGAAGCATTATAGCCTAATAGACGCATTGGGAGGTATCTTGCACTTATTGTCGTTCAACCACATATCCCAGTTCTTTAGAAAGGTAAGTTTCGAGTTCCTAGATGAAGCCCAAATTCCTTCATATAAACAACAATTGTCTAGTGTTCTAAGAATTCTCTTGATATTAGGGAGATCATGGGCTTTCCAGCAGGCAGCAATTTTTAGACGGGTAACAAATATTAGATGACTAACAATGGATCTATAATGTTGAGGGAGTTCAATAAGGCCTACAGATAAAAGAGCCATCTTAGGAGAGGGAGTGATTTGGGAGCCTGCTAGATGAGATATTAATTCAAAAATTGAGATCCATAAACAATTAACTGCAGTCCCACCACATGTGTAGGTATGTACCAGGGGCATTACCACATCTCCAACATGCTTGCGACATTTCAGGAAATATTTTATTCAAGTACATTGGGGTTCTGTACCATCTATATAGAATTTTTCTCGCTCCTTCTAAATGGTCTGAGCATTTGGAGAGCTTAGATACAGAGGTGAAGGTTTCCCCCCATTCCGCTTCTGTGAGAACAGAGCCCAACTCAGAGTTCCACAAGTCCATGATGTGTTGTAATGGATTTGTGCTAGATTCTTTTAGTAATTGATATCCTTTCGTGATACCTTTATCTAGTCTATGTGTCATATGGATCCAGTCCATTAGCGAATGGTTTTGTGAGGTAAATTGAAAATTTCTTGGGGATTGAAGTAGATGTCTTATTCTAAGATATTTATAGAAATCTGAGTTGGGAATGCTGAATTCTCTATGAAGATAAGCAAAGTCAACAAAAACTTCATTAATTCTCAATTGACCAATGTCTGTAATACCGGAGGATATCCAGTTACCAATCCGAAGGTCTGGTATGGCTAATTCACATATTTCTAGAGGTAGGGAAGAGCTTGAGGAAGTAACTAATTTTTCTGTTCTAGCAATGACATACCAGATGCTAAAGATTGCATTCAGGGTTGATAGTGAAGAGATATGTCTAATACCAAAGACCGCTGTGGCTGAGAGCCATAAGTTTAAGTCATGGGCACCCATTATATTTTTCTCCAGTACAACCCATTTTTTAGAGGTATCATTTTTAATCAAGTATCTCATTTGATCAAGTATAGAAGAGGCATAGTAGTGTTTAATAGAAGGGGTGTTGAGTCCGCCTGTTTTAAGTGATCTTTGAAGGATGAGACCTTTCACTCTGGGTTTAAATTTCCCCCATATATGTCGGTTGAGTAAGGTTTGTAGTTTTGATAAATATCCTTTGGGAATGGCAATTGGAATATTACGGAACATATAAATAATTTTGGGTAATATCATCATTTTAATTGCTGCTATTCTCCCTAACCATGAAAGAGAGTCCATTCTTAGGTTGTTTAAGGAATCATTTATCTTATTATATAGTGGCCAAAAATTAACTTTGAATAGTTTACTAGTAGGGAATGCAAGCTGAATGCCTAGGTATGTCAATGATTCTACAGCCCAGGGGTATTTGTATGAGTTGGAGATTAAGTTTTTGGTAGTTCTGGATAAACCCAGGTCAAGAATTTGGGACTTGTTGATATTAACTTTATAGAAGGACGCTTTGCCAAATTTAGTAATTATATTGTTAATAGCATTTAATGCAGTTGCAGGGTTTGATGTTAAGATTAACACATCATCTGCAAAAAGACCTATGCGATGATCTGTGTTCCCCACCGTTAACCCTTTAATGAGAGGGGAGGATCTGATATGTTCCGCAAAGGGTTCCATTGCAAGGGCAAATATTAAAGGGGACATGGGGCACCCTTGTCTAGTTCCATTCTTAATATTGAATGGAGCAGATAAGAAACTAGATGAGTAAATAGAGGCGCTAGGGTTGGAGTATAAGGACATTACCGCAGACAGGAAAAAATCACCAAATCCAAATTTTTTCAAGGTTGCATGAATGTATTTCCAATGTATCCTATCAAACGCCTTCTCCGCGTCCAAGGAGAGGAGCAGAGAAGGCGTCCGTGTAGAGTGTGCTACATCTAAAAGGTCTATGAATCTCCTAGTGCCATCTGATGATTGCCTGTTGGGGACAAAACCAATTTGGTCATTAGCTATTAATGTAGGAAGGATACCAGATAATCTTTTTGCCAGAATTTTCGCAAAAATCTTTATATCTGAGTTTAGTAGCGATATAGGCCTGAAGTTAGCCGGCTTGTCTGCAGATTTACCAGGTTTGGGGAGCGTAATTATCAGTGCGTTTAACATATCTTTGGGGATCAACTCCTGTTCTGCTATTAAGTTGAAGGATCTATTCAAAAAGGGGTTTAGGATGTGTGAGAAAATTTTATAATATTCATTTGTAAGTCCGTCCGGACCAGGAGATTTATTGTTTTTGAGGGAGTGTATTGCTTCAGAAATTTCCTGATGTGTGATTTTAGAGTTAAGGGATTGATTTTGGGCTGGAGTTATGGAAGGAAGTGATATACCAGTAAGGAAATCATTAATATATTCAGTAGTCGGTTGGACAATGTCAGGTGCTTTCTCCAGATTATATAAATTTTCATAATATTTGGCGAATTCCTCTGCTATATGCTTGGGATTATATAATTTTTGGTCTTGACTGTCATATAAGAAGGGGATTCTTGATTTAATTTCTCTTTTTTTAATTCTATTAGCTAAAATTTTTGACGCTTTATTACCTTGAGAGTAGTGGTCTGAATTGACTTTACGCAGGTGGAATTCATGTTTTTCGTGTAAATGGAGATATAAATGGTGTCTGGCTATTTTTAATTTGCTGATAATTTTAGGGTCTAACGAAATCTTAGAAGAATCCTCTAGGTTTTTGATATCAGCTAGTAATTTATCAAGAGTTTTCCGTCTATTCTTCTTTTGAATAGCCGCATGTTTCAACAAAACACCCCTTATAAATGCCTTATGCGCACTCCATAATGTAATATCTGAAACCAGCTTATTGTCATTGGATTTAAAATATTCTTTTAATGAATTTTCTACTTCTGTACGAATAGAAGAATTTTGGAGTAAGGAGTTATTGAGTCTCCATGGGGAATATATTCTATTACTATATTTATCATCCAGAGTAAGAGTGATAAACGCATGGTCAGACCACGTTATATTAGCGATTGATACTTCTAACACTTTTTGAAGGAGCCATTTATCTGATACAAAGAGGTCAATTCTAGAGTAAGTATTGTGTGGGTGTGAAAAGAAAGTAAAATCTTTTTCATTAGCATGGTGAACCCTCCATATATCTAGAAGACCCTCTTGGAATAAGAAATCTCTGAGGTGTGAATTCTTTTGAGAGGGAAGAGGAGAAGGCAGCCTATCAATTGAGGAGTCAGGACACATGTTGAAGTCGCCACAAATCAATAGAGAGCCTTGCTTAGAATCCTGGGCTATTTTGACTGTACGTTTGATAAAATTGATCTGATCAGCATTAGGGGCATATAAATTAACTATTGTGTATCTAGAGTTGTTTATATCGCATATAATGATGATGTATCTGCCCTCTTCATCAATTATTGTATTATGACACTGGAAGGCAACAGAATTTTTGAAACCTATAATCACACCTTTTCTTTTATTTGAAGCTGATGAGAAAAAAATGTGTGGAAAGGAGGGTTGAGAAAATCTGTAGGAGTCTTCCTTATTAAGGTGGGACTCTTGAATACAGATAATGTCAGCTCCTTGTTTCCTCACCTCATTCCAACATGCTGACCGCTTAAATGGGCTATTAAGACCTTTAACATTTGCAGAGAATATTTTTATACCTTTACTAGCCATATTGATTTCTAATACAATATGCTAATATTTCTAACCTGAGATGATTAATAATTAGTGTGTGAGTGAAATAGTGAAGTACACTTATGTTACCGTAAGGAAATTGTGGGGAACGTAGATTTGAATCTTTGACTTCCTTTGTTTGAGGTAGACCTTTTTTGTGTAACCTTATAAAACAATAAGATAAAACATGGAAAAAAAAAAGATTAATAAATAACAGAAACATAACAATGGTCTAACAGTGACCACAAGTAGTGATGTATCTCACTTAGTATGGGAGGCGTTAGGAAAACAGTGGATTAGGGAATGTGAACACAGAGATGTAATATGTGTTCTCAGAGGTAGAGCATCAGGGTGTGGAACCCCATAAGAATAGCATAATAGTAGTATAACCAAACAAGTATAACATGGAAGGATACTTATGGTATCAAAGAAAGTGTCCCGCATAAGTTTCACGGAGGATTTCTTCCCACTTTGGTCCATTCTGGAGTCAGGTTAAGGTGGCATCTATCAGAGGAAGGTCTATTAGAAGGAGAGTTCATTGCTTTGTCTCTTTCTTTGTCTTTATCTTTGGCTTTGGCGCCCTCCGGTGGCACAGAGATGTTCCATTTGGCAAAAGCTACTGACGCTTCCTGTGGAGAAACTAGGACATTTGATGAATTTTGGTATCTCACAATCAGCTTGACAGGGAAACCCCATTTGTAAGGAATATTGTTGTCCCTTAATGCTTTGGTGTACACTTGGAACTCGCGTCTCCTGCTCAGTGTCGCTGGTGATAAGTCAGTGAATAGGAGGACATTACAAAATCTTTCAGGGATATCCGTCCTCTTTTTTTGAGCTTCTCTCATTAGGGAGTCTTTTAGGTGATAAAAGTGTATTCTGGCAAGAACATCTCTGGGAATAGAGGCTGGAAGAGCTTTGGGTTTGGGAACCCGGTGAACCCGGTCTATTATCAACTCTGGCCCTGGAGTGTCTGGCAGATATGCCACTATGAGGTCCGCAATAAAGTCCTGCAACTGAGAGTCCAGAACACTTTCAGGAATGCCTCTGAATCTAATGTTGTTTCTTCTGGAGCGATCCTCCAGATCAGCGATTTTAAGTTTCATGGTGGCTATGTCATCTTCAACCGCATTATGATTATCAACTAGTGAGTTATGCGCTGAGACAAATTCCTCCATTTTTTCTTCCAAATGTGCGGTTCTTTCTCCTATAGCGACTATGTCTGCATGGATAACAGAGATTGTCTCTTTAAAGTCGCCATGAATAGATCGTTTTAGATCTGACAGCATGTCCTGCATTGCAGTGACTGTTAATCCAGGATCTATGCCTGGTGACGCAGGGTAAGTATCAAGGGGAGGACTGTATGGCTGCTGTTCACTCACCCTCTTTTGTTTTTTAGGTTCCTGTGAGGAAGGAGAGTCGGATCCTGCTGAAGAGGGAGACCCTGGTGAACGCTGAATGAGCGCCGCTGCAGAGGACGGGCAGGGCGCTCCCTCCGTGTGGCGGGAACCGGCGCCATCTTGTGAAGACCCAGGAGCTGGATGGAAGAATGCCGTCATTTTCTGAGGCTGCGAACCCTTCTTCCTTCCTCTGGTCATCATCGGAAGGAGTACTGGAGCAAGGTCCGTTCTGGGGTAGGTAAGTATCTCCAAAATCTTAGAAATATAGCTGCTTTGTGCCGCTGTCGGAGTTCCACAGCCGGAGCTCTGGCACTATGCGACCTCTCCTCCCGGCATCCGGCCACGCCCCCCCCTTAAAGTTTTACCGGGTGCCTTGGCTTCAAACAATACATCCCAAGCAAGCGCGCCCGGTATGGGGTCAAATTGTATAAGCTCTGTGAAAGGGCCACAGGCTATACCCACAAATTTTGTGTCTATGAGGGAAAAGATCAGACCCTGGAGCTGGTCGGTTGCCCTGACTACCTGGGGAGCAGTGGGAAGACAGTCTGGGACTTGGTGTCACCCTTATTCGGCAAGGGGTACCATCTTTATGTGGACAATTTCTACACAAGTGTGGCCCTCTTTAGGCATTTGTTTCTAGAACAGATTGCCGCCTGTGGCACCACGCGAACTAGTCGCGCAGGCTTCCCCCAACGGCTCGTTACCACCCGTTTTGCAAGGGGGGAGAGGGCTGCCTTGTGTAACCAAGAACTGCTCGCGGTGAAATGGAGAGACAAGCGTGACGTTTACATGCTCTCCTCCATTCACGCAGACACGACAATCCAAATTGAGCGAGCAACCCGTGTCATTAAAAAGCCCCTCTCAGTCCACGACTATAACCTTCACATGGGAGGGGTGGACTTCAATGACCAGATGTTCTCTCCTTATTTAGTGTCCCGCAGAACCAGACGCTGGTATAAGAAGGTGTCTGTATATTTGATTCAATTGGCTCTGTATAATAGTTTTCTTCTCTACAGTAAGGCTGGGAGAACACGATCCTTCCTCAAATTTCAGGAAGAGATCATCGAGAACCTCCTGTACCCAGGAGGTTCCGTGGCCCCATCCACCAGTGTAGTTAGCCGTCTACACGAGCAACATTTCCCCAATGTCGTTGCCGGTACCTCAGCCCAACCGTCACCCCGAAAAAGATGTTGTGTCTGTAGCAGGAGTGGAATAAGGCATGAAGCCCACTATTTCTGTCCTGACTGTCCTGACCACCCTGCCCTATGCTTAGGGGAGTGTTTCCGGAAGTACCACACACAGGTACACCTAGCATAGGGATCACATCTCACCAGGACAGGCTCTCAGGGCTATTAGGGCCCATTCACTCACAGCTGCTGCAAACGTCTCATTTCACCTGGGACAAAGTGCATAACGCACTTCGCCACATCTTTGGGCGGTTTGCGCTTTTGCACATTGACCCATGGGGAAGGAGAGGTTTGTTCTATAAAGGTAAAATAAAAAAATTAAAAAAAATAACACCAGTAAGCAAAAAGGTTAATGTTCAGTTCAAAAAGTTAAAGTTTATATGTTCTGTTCCAAAGTTAATAAAATTATTGCGTTGCAGCCTGATTTTTTTTTTTTTTACCTTCCAGGTGGACCAACCGATCGACTAGCTGCAGCACTGATGTGCATTCTGACAGAAGCATTGCGCTGCTGTCAGATTACACGCAAGTCAGTGTATGCGGCGCTGCAAGACGAGATTTCTCCTCTGCAGTAAAAGATACGTTTGCCAAGGCATATGAGCTGAGGAGGAAGCGGTGTTCCTATGCTTTGGCAAACACTTTGTATATAAAAAAATAAAAATAAAATCCTGGCAATGATTTATTCATCCACATCGATTGATGTGAATGGAGAAATCTGGTTTGCCAGGGCATACGAGCTAAGTAGGTATGGATGTTGGGCGGAGCTCCTATGTCCTGGCAGACGCCTTTCCCCTCCTTTTTTTTTTCACAGAGATTTTTTCATCCACATTGATCGATGCGAACGAAGAAATCTGTGCTGTTCATTTTTTTCTTTCAGCCCAGAGGCTGAACGGAAAAAAAAAATCTCATTACCTGTATGCTCAATATAAGGAGACTAGCAGAAACTCCTAATGCTGGCCATACATGTAATGATTGCGGAGACCCTCAAATGCCAGGGCAGTACAAACACCCCACAACTGACCCCATTTTAGAAAGAAGACCCCCCAAGGTATTCGCTGCCTGAGGGGCATATTGAGTCCATGAAAGATTTTAATTTTTGTCCCAAGTTAGCGGAAAGTGAGACTTTGTGAGAAAAAAAATAATTAAATTTCCGCTAACTTATGCCAAAAAAAAAAAAAATCGATGAACTTGCCAGGCCCCTCATTGAATACCTTGGGGTGTCTTCTTTCCAAAGTGGGGTCACATGTAGGGTATTTATACTGCCCTGGCATTTTAGGGGCCCTAAAGCGTGAGAAGAAGTCTGGGATCCAAATGTCTAAAAATGCCCTCCTAAAAGGAATTTGGCCACCTTTGTGCATCTAGGCTGCAAAAAAGTGTCACACATGTGGTATCGCCGTACTCAGGAGAAGTTGGGGAATGTGTTTTGGGGTGTCATTTTACATATACCCATGCTGGGGGAGATAAATATCTTGGTCAAATGCCAACTTTGTATAAAAAAAATGGGAAATGTCTTTTGCCAAGATATTTCTCTCACCCAGCATGGGTATATGTAAAATGACACCCCAAAACACATTCCCCAACTTCTCCTGAGTACGGCGATACCAGATGTGTGAAACTTTTCTGCAGCCTAGGTGGGCAAAGGGGCACACATTCCAAAGAGCACCTTTCGGATTTCACCAGTCATTTTTTACAGATTTTGATTTCAAACTTCTTCTCACGCATCTGGGCCCCTAAAATGCCAGGGCAGTATAACTACCCCACAAGTGACCCAATTTTGGAAACAAGACACCCCAACGTATTTTGTGATGGGCATAGTGAGTTCATGGAAGTTTTTTTTTTGTCACAAGTTAGTGGAATATGAGACTTTGTAAGAAAAAAATAAATAAAAAATAAATCATCATTTTCCGATAACTTGTGACAAAAAATAAAAAGTTCTATGAGCTCACTATGCCCATCAGCAAATACCTTAGGGTGTCTACCTTCCGAAATGGGTAATTTTTTGGGGGTTTCTACTGTCTGGGCATTGTAGAACCTCAGGAAACATGACAGGTGCTCAGAAAGTCAGAGCTGCTTCAAAAAGAGGAAATTCACATTTTTGTACCATAGTTTGTAAACGCTATAACTTTTACCCAAACCATTTTTTTTGCCCAAACATTTTTTTTATCAAAGACATGTAGAACAATAAATTTAGCAAAAAATGTATATATGGATGTCGTTTTTTTTTGCTAAATTTTACAGCTGAAAGAGAAAAATGTCATTTTTTTGCAAAAAAAACATTACATTTTGATTAATAACAAAAAAAGTAAAAATGTCAGCAGCAATGAAATACCACCAAATGAAAGCTCTATTAGTGAGAAGAAAAGGAGGTAAAATTCATTTGGGTGGTAAGTTGCATGACCGAGCAATTAACGGTGAAAGTAGTGTAGTGCAGAAGTGTAAAAAGTGGCCTGGTCATTAAGGGGGTTTCAGTTAGCGGGCTTGAAGTGGTTAAGCTGTTGTTGCCCTGTGTGGGAAATTCCCCTAACTGGAATCATTATTCACCAGAGAGGAGCTAAACAGACATTCACTCCACTAAGAACTGTGTTTTATGGAATCAAGAAGCCAAAATAGGTATTTAGTTATACAATGTTTCTATTGTTAGTATTGTGATTAGAACTGTATTTTAAACCGGTTATGTATGTTTACTTACAGTTCAACCATACAAATTGCATACAAACTGAACTGCTCCTACCAGATCATAAGCAATTGTATAGTGCAAACTGCAAACCAAGTTGAGCAAGTAGAACCTCAGCTATACCTCTCAGATATACCTCTCAGTATTAGTATTAGTCAACCTCAATTAGTATTAGTCAACCTCAGATATACCTCTCAGAGAGATCATAAAGTGAATAAATAACTTAAAGTGAGAGTACAGATACTGAAGCGAGAAATATATCCACCATTTTATGTTGAATGACAAGATTGAACAGTTGAACCACATCTTATGCATACCACCATTTTGTGATATGTTATTCAATGTGTTTTGTACATTGACTATCTGCTTCGGAGACCGCAGTGTTTTTATATATAGAAAAGTTGAAGTTAATAAATATGTTTCTTTAAGCATTTGGTGTGCTCATTAAACCTACTGTTTCCATAAAACAGCGCTAGAGAAATTACAGAGTAAGGTTCCATTGACACATCCGCATTTTGTGGACCGCACATCGCCGGCACTATAATAGAAAATGCCTAATCTTGTCCACAATTGCGGACAAGAATAGGACATGTTCTATTTTTTTGGGGAACAGAATTGCAGACCCGGAAGTGCGGGTCCGCATTTCCGGATCCGGATAGCACATCCGGATGCGGAACAGAATTGTTAATGCCACAGAGCAAAAGGCACTTTATAGTGCTGCGCCTACCACAGTGAAACTATTACCCTCAGCGGGAGAAGTGATAGTGCTCCTCAACTTGCACAGTAAAGAGTAGGGTTGAGCGAACCCGAAGGTTCGTACCGAACTTTAGGATTTTGGGACCCCGGACCCGAACATTTCCGCAAAAGTTCGGGTTCGGGTTTGGTGTTCGCCGCTTTTTTGGCGCTTTTTGAAAGGCTGCACAGCAGCCAATCAACAAGCGTCATACTACTTGCCCCAAGAGGCCATCACAACCATGCCTACTAATGGCATGGCTGTGATTGGCCAGAGCAGCAAGTGACCCAGGCTCTATATAAGCTTGAGTCACGTAGCGCTGCACGTCACTCTGCTGTTACAAGTGTAGGGAGAGGATGCTGCTGGACTTGAGATTTCAGGGGGAGCATAGGATAGAATCTAACTCAGCGATCTACAGACAAATAATAGTGTGGGTGCAGGGCACTATCGTTTTACCCTGCTTTGAGCTCATTGACCAAAAAATACTAACTTTTAGGCCCCTTTCACACGGGCGAGTTTTCCGTGCGGGTGCGATGCGTGCGGTGAACGTATTGCACCCGCACTGAATCCTGACCCATTCATTTCTATGGGGCTGTGCACATGAGCGGTGATTTTCACGCATCACTTGTGCGTTGAGTGAAAATCGCAGCATGCTCTATATTGTCCGATTTTCACGTGACGCAGGCCCCATAGAAGTGAATGGGAAGCGTGAAAATCACATAGCATCCGCAAGCAAGTACAGATGCGGTGCGATTTTCACGCACGGTTGCTAGGAGACGTGGTTATAAGGGAAAATAATAGCATTCTGAATGCAGAATGCATAGTAAAACAGCGCTAGAGGGGTTAAAAAAAAAGAAAAAAAAAATAACCCACCTTAGTCCACTTGATCGCGAAGTCGGCATCTCCTTGTGTCTCCTCTATGCTGAACAGGACCTGGGGTGAGCTGCTGCATTAAATACCGGTTAAGGACCTTTGATGACGTCACTCCGGTCATCACATGGTCTTTTACCATGGTGAATCACCATGGTAAAAGATCATGTGACGTACCATGTGATGACCGGAGTGACGTCATCAAAGGTCGTTAACCGGTATTTAATGCAGCAGCTCACCCCAGGTCCTGTTCAGCGCAGAGGAGACACAAGGAGATGCCGGCTTTGCGATCAAGTGGACTAAGGTGAGTTAAATTATAATTTATTTATTTTTTAACCTCTCTAGCGCTGTTTTACTATGCATTTGCATTCAGAATGCTATTATTTTCCCTTATAACCATGTTATAAGGGAAAATAATACAATCTTCAGAACATCAATCCCAAGCCCGAACTTCTGTGAAGAAGTTCGGGTTTGCGTACCAAACATGCGCGATTTTTCTCACGCGAGTGCAACGCATGACAATGTTTTGCACTCGCGCTGAAAAATCACGCATTTTCACGCAACGCACCTGGCTCTTATCCGGGCAAAAACACTGACGCCCGTGTGAAAGAGGCCTTAGAATTCTGTTAGTTAGGCGGGTGGCGGCGGCATCTGAGCTTTTGGGACATTGCAAATCACCATTTTTGGGGGGCAAACTACAACATCTGTATTAGTCAGTGTGCAATTTAAGGTAAAAATACAGCCATCATTTTCTGGGGTTTTTAAAAACACACAATTTTTTTTTTCCAAAAACCGTATTTTCCAGATCTGCAAGTGTTAAATTCAAGTTTAATATATACAGATTTCATATTCTGTTAGCAAAAAATACTTTTTGGTCAATCTACAACATCTGAATTAGTCAGTGTGCAATTTATTCAGTGTCCATTATTTTCTGGGGTTTGAAAAACACACTCTTTTGACAAAAACACTATTTTCAGGCCTTGCAGCATCAGCACGTGTGAAATTACAAGCTTATATACTGCTGTCAAATTCAGTTTGGGCACAAAAAATTTCGTTGGCAGCCATTGATGCAGATGTGATTGTGAGATACACCCTTAATACATTGGGGTTACCTACAGAGATTTTAAATACCGCCATTTGGTGCACCAATATTGAATTCAGGCCTACACTGGTTAAGGCCCTGTGAGATGCCCCTTCTACATACAGGGGTTGAAATACAGCCATTTAAAATACAGCCATTTGAAATACTGCTTGTGCAAAGATATATTTACTGCAGGTCTACACTGATTCGGGGCGTGTGTGATCCCCCTATACATACAGGGGTTTGAATCAGGCATTTGAAATACAGCCATGTTGTGAAAAGATATATTTACTTCAGGCCTACACAGATTCAGGGTGTGTGTGATCCCCCCTACATATAGGGGTTTGAATAAGGCATTTGAAATACAGCCATTTGAAATACAGGCATTTTGTGCAAAGATATATTTACTTCAGGCCTACAGAGGTTCTGGGCATGTGTGATCCCCCCTATACATACAGGGGTTTGGATTAGGCATTTGAAATACAGCCATTTGAAATACAGCCATTTTGTGCAAAGATATATTTACTACAGGCCTACACTGATTCAGGGCGTGTGTGATCCCCCCTATACATACAGGGGTTTGAATTAGGCATTTGAAATACAGCCATTTGAAATACAGCCATTTTGTGCAAAGATATATTTAATTCAGACCTACAGAGGTACAGGGCGTGTGTGTGATCCCCCCTATACATACAGGGGTTTGAATTAGGCATTTGAAATACAGCCATTTTGTGCAAAGATATATTTACTACAGGCCTACACTGATTCAGGGCGTGTGTGATCCCTCCTATACATACTGGGGATTGAATTAGGCATTTGAAATACAGCCATTTAAAATACAGCCTTTTTGTGCAAAGATACATTTACTTCAGGCCTACACTGATTCAGGGCATGTGTGATCCCCCCCTATACATACAGGGGTCTGAATTAGGCATTTGAAATACAGCCATTTTGTGCAAAGATATATTTACTGTGGGCCTACACTGATTCAGGGCGTGTGTGATCCCCCCCTATACATACAGGTGTTTAAATTAGGCATTTAAAATGCAGCCATTTGAAATACAGCCATTTTGTGCAAAGATATATATACTTTAGGCCTACAGAGGTTTAGGCCCTCTGAGATACCACCTCTACAAACAGGGGATTGAATCAGGCATTTGAAATACAGCCATTTTGTGCAAAGATATATTTACTTTAGGCCTACACTGGTTCAGGGCGTGTGTGATCCCCCCTATACATACAGGGATTTGAATTAGGTATTTGAAATACAGCCATTTGAACTACAGCCTTTTTGTGCAAAGATTAGAGTTGAGCGAACACCTGGATGTTCGGGTTCGAGAAGTTCGGCCGAACTTCCCGGAAATGTTCGGGTTCGGGATCCGAACCCGATCCGAACTTCGTCCCGAACCCGAACCCCATTGAAGTCAATGGGGACCCGAACTTTTCGGTACTAAAAAGACTGTAAAACAGCCCAGGAAAGGGCTAAAGGGCTGCAAAAGGCAGCAACATGTAGGTAAATCCCCTGCAAACAAATGTGGATAGGGAAATGAATTAAAATAAAAATTAAATAAATAAAAATGAACCAAAATCAATTGGAGAGAGGTCCCATAGCAGAGAATCTGGCTTCACGTCACCCACCACTGGAACAGTCCATTCTCAGATATTTAGGCCCCGGCACCCAGGCAGAGGAGAGAGGTCCCGTAACAGAGAATCTGTCTTCATGTCAGCAGAGAATCAGTCTGCATGTCATAGCAGAGAATCAGGCTTCACGTCAGCCACCACTGCAACAGTCCATTGTCATAAATTTAGGCCCAGCACCCAGGCAGAGGAGAGAGGTCCCGTAACAGACAATCTGGCTTCATGTCAGCAGAGAATCAGTCTGCATATCATAGCAGAGAATCAGGCTTCACGTCACCCACCACTGTAAGAGTCCATTTTCATAAATTTAGGCCCAGCACCCAGGCAGAGGAGAGAGGTCCCGTAACAGACAATTTGGCTTCATGTCAGCAGAGAATCAGTCTTCATGTCATAGCAGAGAATCAGGCTTCACGTCACCCACCACTGTAAGAGTCCATTTTCATAAATTTAGGCCCAGCACCCAGGCAGAGGAGAGAGGTCCCGTAACATACAATCTGGCTTCATGTCAGCAGAGAATCAGTCTTCATATCATAGCAGAGAATCAGGCTTTACGTCAGCCACCAATGCAACAGTCCATTGTCAGATATTTAGGCCCAGCACCCAGGCAGAGGAGAGAGGTCCCGTAACAGACAATCAGGCTTCACGTCAGCCACCAGTGCAACAGTCCATTGGCATATATTTAGGCCCAGCACCCAGGCAGAGGAGAGAGGTCCCGTAACAGAGAATCTGGCTTCATGTCAGCAGAGAATTAGTCTGCATGTCATAGTAGAGAATCAGGCTTCACGTCACCCAACATTGAAACAGTCCATTGGCTTATATTTAGGCCCCGGCAACCAGACAGAGGAGAGGTTCATTCAAATTTGGGTAGCCTCGCAATATAATGGTAAAATGAAAATAAAAATAGGATTGAATGAGGAAGTGCCCTGGAGTACAATAATATATGGTTAAGGGGAGGTAGTTAATGTCTAATCTGCACAAGGGATGGACAGGCCCTGTGGGATCCATGCCTGGTTCATTTTTATGAACGTCAGCTTGTCCACATTGGCTGTAGACAGGCGGCTGCGTTTGTCTGTAATGACGCTCCCTGCTGTGCTGAGTACACGTTCAGACAAAACGCTGGCCGCCGGGCAGGCCAGCACCTCCAAGGCATAAAAGGCTAGCTCTGGCCACGTGGACAATTTAGAGACCCAGAAGTTGAATGGGGCCGAACCATCAGTCAGTACGTGGAGGGGTGTGCACACGTACTGTTCCACCATGTTAGTGAAATGTTGCCTCCTGCTAACACGTTGCGTATCAGGTGGTGGTGCAGTTAGCTGTGGCGTGTTGACAAAAGTAACGACAGATTTAGCGGGATATAAATTTGAGGCCTAGTATTTAGGTGCTGGGTGACCGGTATGGATTTACTGACAGAATTAGACTTGGAAATGCACAGTAGCATGTGTGTGAAGTTATTCTGAATGACCCTATGTGCACCTTGAATATTATATAGCCTTTTAGGGATAGATTTCAAATAGCTCTGATATAGCAGAAACCACTAAATTATGAAATTGCTAAATTGGGAATTGTTTTTCAACCCAGAACAAAAAATGTGCTTTGACGGACACTAAATAACTTGCCCAGCCAGAACAGTACAGCGGTAACGACAGATTTAGCGGGATATAAATTTGAGGCCTAGTATTTAGGCGCTGGGTGACCGGTATGGATTTACTGACAGAATTAGACTTGGAAATGCACAGTAGCGTGTGTGTGAAGTTATTCTGAATAACCCTATGTGCACCTTGAATATTATATACCCTTTTAGGGATAGATTTCAAATAGCTCTGATACAGCAGAAACCACTAAATTAGGAAATTGCTAAATTGGGAATTGTTTTTCAACCCAGAACAAAAAATGTGCTTTGACGGACACTAAATAACTTGCCCAGCCAGAACAGTACAGCTGTAACGACAGATTTAGCGGGATATAAATTTGAGGCCTAGTATTTAGGCGCTGGGTGACCGGTATGGATTTACTGACAGAATTAGACTTGGAAATGCACAGTAGCGTGTGTGTGAAGTTATTCTGAATGACCCTATGTGCACCTTAAATATTATATAATCTGTTAGGGATAGATTTCAAATAGCTCTGATACAGCAGAAACCACTAAATTAGGAAATTGCTAAATTGGGAATTGTTTTTCAACCCAGAACAAAAAATGTGCTTTGACGGACACTAAATAACTTGCCCAGCCAGAACAGTACAGCGGTAATGACAGATTTAGCGGGATATAAATTTGAGGCCTAGTATTTAGGTGCTGGGTGACCAGTATGGATTTACTGACAGAATTAGACTGGGATATGGCCAAAAAATAACCACACTATTGCTGGTTAAATGCACTTGGTGTGACAGCTTGACCAACCACACTACTGAGGGTTAAATGCACTTGGTGACAGGCGCAGCTTGCCCCTGATGTAGTATATGGCCAAAAAATGAACAGACTATTGCTGGTTAAATGCACTTGGTGTGACAGCTTGACCAACCACACTACTGAGGGTTAAATGCACTTGGTGACGGGCGCAGCTTGCCCCTGATGTAGTATATGGCCAAAAAATAAACAGACTATTGCTGCTTAAATGCACTTGGTGTGACAGCTTCACCCTGATGTAGGCTTTAGCCAAAAAACAACCACACCATTGAGCGTTGAATGCACTTGGTGACAGGCGCAGCTTGCTCCTGATGTAGTATATGGCCAAAAAATAAACAGACTATTGCTGGTAAAATGCACTTGGTGTGACAGCTTCACCCTGATGTAGGCTTTAGCCAAAAAACAACCACACCATTGAGGGTTAAATGCACTTGGTGACAGGCGCACCTTGCCCCTGATGTAGTATATGGCCAAAAAATAAACAGACTATTGCTGGTTAAATGCACTTGGTGTGACAGCTTCATCCTGATGTAGGCTTTAGCCAAAAAACAACCACACCATTGAGGGTTAAATGCACTTGGTCGCAGCAAGGGCTGGTGCACCACAAGACACAAAATGGCTGCCGATCACCCCAGAAAAAAGTGACTGACAAACGGTCTGGGCAGCCTAAAAACAGTGAGCAATTGAATTTCAGCAGCTCAATGATGCACAGCTGCAGATCGATCAATTATTTAAGTCCTTTGGAGGAGTTAATCTGCCTAATCTCGCCCTACTGTCGCAGCCGCAACCTACGCTAATCAGAGCAGAGTGACGGGCGGCGCTATGTGACTCCAGCTTAAATAGAGGCTGGGTCACATGGTGCTCTGGCCAATCACAGCCATGCCAATAGTAGGCATGGCTGTGACGGCCTCTTGGGGCAAGTAGTATGACTCTTGTTGATTGGCTGCTTTGCAGCCTTTCAAAAAGCGCCAAGAAAGCGTCACAAAAGTGCCAAGAAAGCGACGAACACCGAACTCGAACCCGGACTTTTACGAAAATGTCCGGGTTCGGGTCTGTGTCACGGACACCCCAAAATTCGGTACGAACCCGAACTATACAGTTCGAGTTCGCTCATCCCTAGCAACGATACATTTACTTCAGGCCTACACTGATTCAGGGCATGTGTGATCCCCCCTATACATACAGGGATTTGAATTAGGCATTTGAAATACAGCCTTTTTGTGCAAATATATATTTACTTCAAGCCTACACTGATTCAGGGTGTGTGTGATCCCCCCTATACGTACAGGGGTTTGAATTAGGTATTTGTAATACAGCCATTTGAAATATTGCCATTTTGTGCTAAGAAATCTTTAATTGAAGTCTAGCCTGGTTCAGGCCATGTGAGATACACCCTTTACATACTGTCGTTCTTTTCTACTATTAATTAAACACCCATTTAGGGCTAGATCCTAAATTCAAACAATGAGGAGAGAGTCAAATAAGGAACATGGCCCAGGTCATGGTGCTGCTGGTGGAGTTACTTTGCAGGGAGAGGACGTGGTCGATCTATGCCAGCTACACCCACAAGTGAAACTCCTTTCTCAGGTGTGAGTAGGCAACAAAACCTGCAGCGGTATTTGGTCGGGCCTAATGCTGCTCTACAGATGGTGAGGCCTGAACAAGTACAGGCAATAGTAGATTGGGTTGCTGACAGTGGATCTAGTTCCTTCACATTGTCTCCCACCCAGTCACTTGCTGAAAGATCACAGTTGGCACCTGCATCTGATGTCCATCAGTCTTTCACCTCACCCCCTTGCAAATTAGCCAAGCAGTCTGAGCCCCAAGTCATGCAGCAGTCTCTTCTGCTTTTTAATGACTCTGTTAGCAGGGTTTTCCAGGGCCATCCACCTAGCCCTGCCCCAGAAGTGGAAGAGATTGAGTGTACCGATGCCTAACCACTTATTTTTCAAGACGAGTACATGGGAGGACTATCTCAGCACGTCTCGGATGATGGCGAAACACAGGGGCCAACTGCTGGGGCTTTCAAAAGTGTGCAGACCAACAAGGAAGTCAGGGGTGAAGACTAAGTGGAAGATGATGTGGAGGATGATAAGGTCCTCGACCCCACGTGGAATCAAGGTCATGCGAGTGACCGATGTAGTTCGGAGGAAGAGGCGGTGGTCGCACAGAGCCACCAGCACAGCAGAAGAGGGAGCAGGGTGCAAAAGCGGAGTGGCCGTCCTCTAGACAGTATGCCTCCTACTGCCCATCGCAGCACGGGAACGAGCACACCAAAGCCAGCTCCAAGGAGTTCCCTGGCGTGGCAGTTCTTCAGACAATGTGCTGACGACAAAACACGAGTGGTTTGCACAGTGTGCAATCAGAGCCTGAAGCGAGGCATAAACGTTCTCAACCTGCATGACCAGGCATTTAAGTGCAAAACACGAGCTGCAGTGGAGTAGACACCTCAAAAACCAAGAAAGGTCTCTGGCTCCTCCTGCTTCCTCTTCTGCTGCAGTCTCGGGCTATTCATCCACCTCTGGAGTGACAGTTCCACCTGGCACTCCACAAACAGAGGATCTGCCAGCAACACCACCACCTGGATCACCAAGCATCTTCACAATGTCCCACGGAATCCATATCCCAAACGCTGGAGAGGAAGAGGAAGTACCCCCCTTCCCACCCACGATCCCTAGCCCTGAATGCCAGCATTTCTAAATTACTTGCCTTTGAAATGCTGTCATTTCGTCTGGTGAAGATGGATAGTTTTAAAGACCATATGGCGGTGGCTGTCCCACAGTACGTCGTGCCCAGCTGCCACGACTTATCAAGGCGAGCCATCCCTTCCCTTCACAACCAAGTAGGGGACAAAATCAGGTGTGCACTGCGCAACGCCATCTGTGGCAAGGTGCACCTGACTACGGATATGTGGACCAGTAAGCATGGTCAGGGACGTTATATCTCCATAACAGCACACTAAGTAAATGCAGTGACAGCTGGGCCTGAGGCGGATAGCAGTTTGGCGCATGTCCTTCCACCACCGAGGATTGCAGGGCGCTTCAGTTTGCCTCCTGTTGCTTCCTCCTCCTACTTTGCTTCCTCATTCGGTCAGCGTAACACCTTCACCACCAACTTCAGCACAGCCAGGGGTAAACGACAGCAGGCAGTTTTATAACATACCTGTTTGGGGGACAAACCCCACACCGCGCAGGAGCTGTGGACGGGCCTTGTACACCCGACCGATGGGTGGTTTGTGCCAGTCAGCCTCAAGCCCGGCCTGGTGGTGTGCGATAATGGCCGAAATCTCGTAGCAGCTCTGGGACTAGCCGGTTTGACGCACGTCCCTTGCCTGGTGCATGTGCTGAATTTGGTGGTGCAGAAATTCCTTAAAAATTACCCCTACATGTCAGAGCTCCTGCATAAAGTGTGGGCCGTCTGTGCCCGCTTTCTGCATTCTCACCCTGCTGCTGCTCACCTGTCAGCGCTGCAGCGTAACTTTCGCCTTCCCGCTCACCACCTCATATGCAACGTGCCCACAAGGTGGAACTCCACCTTGCATATGCTGGCCAGACTGTGCGAGCAGCAGCAGGCAATAGTGGAGTTTCAGCTGCAGCATGCTCGGGTGAGTCGCTCGGCGGAACAGCACTACTTTACAGCCAATGACTGGGCCTCCATGCGAGAACCGTGTTCCTTGTTGCGCTGTTTCGAGTACTCCACTAACATGGCCAGTGCAGATAACTCTGTTCTTAGCGTTACTCTCCCACTTCTATGCCTCCTTGAAAAAGCGCTCCTGGCGATGATGGAAGAGGATGTGGCACAGAAGGAGGAGGAAGAGGGATCATTTTGTTGTGTTTCCGGCCAGTCATTCCCAAGTGGCTCCGAAAAAAAAAAAAACATTGCAATTTACATTTTAGGATGAAATTCACCAATGTTGGTGTGTATAGTACCACTTTACCTAGTGGAACGGTAAAAAAATAAATAAATTAATTGTCAGTTACATTTTCTGGCGAAATAAACACATTGTTGGATGTATAGAACCACTGCTATACCTAGTAGACAGGTTAAAAAAAAAAATTGTCAGTTATATATTCTGGTGAAATTCACCAATTTTTGGGTGTAATATAACCCTCCTCTAACCTAGTTAACAGCTTAATAAATTTCAATAATTTTTCTGTTACATTCTTGGGTTGACATTATACAATTTTAGATGTGAATAAACACCTGCTATTAATGCGCACCACATCCTTTCATTCAATGTTTAAACTTTGAAAAGTTGGCACACTTTTCAATCATTTCTCCCATATTTCAACTCTAATTTTAAATTTGAATAAATGAATCCTCCCTTGGATGTGGTCTCTCTTTTTCACAATCCCTCTCTGGCCTGGAACCCTGATTCCCCGCCACCAGTGATCACCATGGTAGGCGCATAAAAGAACATCGAAAGTTGATAGAGCAGATATCAAATTGGATCGTGAACATCATGGGGACGTGCGACATGGTGAAGCAGTAAGTTTGCACACGCCTACACAAACTGACTGACAGGGGTCAGCCACTGCAACTTCTGGGTCTCCAAATTAGGCACATGGCCTGAGCTTGCCCTTTACCCCTTGGAGGTGCTGGCCTGCCCTGCAGCCAGTGTATTGTCTGAACATGTGTTTAGCATGACTGGAGGGGGTTATCACAGGTTATATTTCCCAATGTTTTGGGGTGTACCCTAATTTTAAAAATAAAATTTAAAACCAAAAACCAGGGTAGGCTACATCCTCCTCCACCACCGCTTCCACCGCCACCGCCACATCCACTGCCACAGCCACATCCAACACCTTATCAAACTCCTACTGCATATGGACCTGGTCCCCCTAGATCAAGATT